>NC_137656.1:1846548-2011548 GCF_963422515.1 Blennius ocellaris | reverse complement strand
GACAACTTCATTTCAGTTCAGATAAACGTGTAGAAACGAGACACACAATACATTTTTAACTCCAAACACTATATCTCACAACTATTTAACGTTTTTTTTTTTTTTTTTTCAAAAACGCCTTTCCGTTTTAAATGGAAACGATTCTCAAAACATTGCACTGTCATTTCCTCAGTCGCTTTGTCTTTTCGAGCCGCGTTTGAAACGAAAGCACGATCCTGACCCCGTTTCCAAAGGGGGATATTAAGACACGTGGTTCCTGCATCCACTACCAGACGGAGCGTATGTGCAGCTCCACCACCCACCCCCACCCCCCTTTATCAGAATTACTATATTCACCCAAAAAAAAGAAGAAAGACCAAGGTTGCATGAGACAGGAGCTTCCCTTCAAGCACCAACTCTGGCCTTTCCAACCACATGCTGGTTAAACTTTAAAAGAAAGCCGTATTCTATACAGGTTACGGGGTTGGGGGGGGGTGGGAAGGGGGTGGGTGGGGTGGGGGCATTATAAAAACGCCAGTGCAATTCAGATCAGGGGACTGCGCATCAAATATGCATAGATGGCAGGGAGCGGTGAGAAGTGAGGGACATTGAGTCATTGGTATTCCGGCGACGGGCGCAGTCAAAGGTGGAGGGTTGAGGTGGGGACTCAGAATCAGCCCGGCAGACCCAGGGCAGCTTATTGGGATCGAGAGGGAGCCCAGTCGCTGGGCTTAGACGGGCTCAATGCAGGGCTCAACTCATCACACGCCTGTCAGACAGACACCTGCCGCAGTGAGAGCACACACACACACACACACACACACACACATATACAGACACACACGCACGTACACGCGCGCGTGCACGCACAAGCGACGGCTCTTTAACCCGTTCTTACACGCAGCGGTTTTCATGCGATTGTTTTACGACGCTTTGCAGACACACAATTTCCATAGCGACGTATTTGCATAATCCAAAAAGGGATTTCTGATTGACACGCGGTTGCAAAACAAAATAAAAGTAAACTCAGTTTTTCGCTCTGTTTTATGTGTTTAGTTGGGGTTTTTTTTTTTTTTTTTTTGTCGAACGATTTTCTGCACATAATCTTTTTCTTTGATTACATGCTGTATTATAACGTGGTAAAACAGAAGGAATTGTAATGTTCAATGCAAATTATTTCCACCTCATAATGGAAGAAATGATCAAGCAGCAGTTTAACCATCATGCTTTGGCTAAAATGAGGACAAGGGAAAGGTTTTGTCTCCATACGTTGATGTGACCATGAGCTGAGTCAATTCACTGTGTGTTTGGATACTTGGACTTCCTGCGGCGGCAGACAACAAAGGGTCAGACGTGATAATCCGTCCACACACATCCTGAACACAGGCCCTCCACAGAGACCAGGACTCAACGGTCCAATATGCAGATGACGCCGCCACCGTAGGACTGATTTCAGCGAAACAGCCACGAGAGAGAGTGTGATTTTTTTTTCAAATACCACGGAGATTATATGAGATCGACGCACATTGACCACTCGTCCTCACAGGAACAGGAAGTGGAGGACGGAGGAGGTTCACAAGTGTCGACAGGACGACCACAAACCAGCTCGCTCCCCACCGATCCAGTTCCTCCTGCTCAGGTTCCACCGGTCTAGAGACCAACGGTGACGGTTCTTCAGCTGAACGGTTCAGAACAAGAGGGACCGACAAAGAAACTTGCCGCGGCAATACGGCAGACGTGTTGAAATTAAAAGGACGTTTTTTTTATATATTAAATGATCGGTCCGTTTCTGCTTTGTTTTGGGTTTTTGTTCAAGGAAATTTTAATTCAGAACCTGCTCCTGCTGTAACCCTAAACCTAAAGCCTAACCTTAACCCTAACCCTAAACCCTAGCCCTAACCTTAACCCTAACCCTAAACCCTAACCCTAACCTTAACCTTAAACCCTAACCCTTTTGCCTCGATACAGATCTGAATCCGACTATTAATTTGGGATCTTCTTGTTTACAACCGGTACTTTTCCTACTTTGAAACCTAACCAGAATTGTTTTGGTGCCTAAACCCAACTTTCATAATCCCAACCCTAACACTAAATATCCAAAAAACTATTGCGAGGGGAAAAAGACCAAATCAGAAACGATAATAAATATAGATCGATGGAGTAATGATGGAATGCATAGAGTCTGTTAAACAACGTGTGGCGACCAGTGCCTTGCCCTTAACTCCCTATTCCACACTGCCCAGTCAGAAAAGACAGGGTGGGGGGAGTTATTGAGATAGCTTTTATAGTCCCTAACCCTAAGCCTAACCCTACACCTAAACCTAAACCTAAACCCTAACCCTACACCTAAACCTAAACCTAAACCAAAACCCTAAAGCTAAACCCTAACCCTAACCCTAACCCTAACCCTACACCTAAACCCTAACCCTATCCCTACACCTAAACCTAAACCAAAACCCGAAACCTAAACCCTAACCCTAACCCTAACCCTAACCCTACACCTAAACCCTAACCCTATCCCTACTCCTAAACCTAAACCTAAACCAAAACCCGAAACCTAAACCCTAACCCTAACCCTAACCCTACACCTAAACCCTAACCCTATCCCTACACCTAAACCTAAACCTAAACCAAAACCCGAAACCTAAACCCTAACCCTAACCCTAACCCTAAACCTAAACCTAAACCTAAACCTAAACCCTAACCCTAACCCTAAACCCTAACCCTACACCTAAACCCTAACCCTTTCCCCCGCCGTTGATGTATGTCTGATGATCAGACATGTTCTCACATGGGGGAGGGGGAGGGGGGGGATCCTGCTTTCAGCTTTATCGACATCCCCGCCAATTTTTTGGTTTGCGCACTACGTGTTGTCGGCGTGTTGAGGGGTGTGGGGGTGGGGGGGGGGGGATCTCTGTCAGAGCCGCGCTCCGACTGCGAGGCGGCGCCGCCACAGCCAAGTGCACACAGCTTGCCGGCGTCACGTTCAATTACGGCTCCTCCACTTTCCGCCAGACAGTAATTGAGCCCGGGGCACTCCCTCTATTTAGAACCACAGGAGCGCTGCACTCCTCACCGTGTCCCCTGAACGCCGCATCTCCAGCAGCAGAAGCCTCCCTCTGGGACGCCCCCACCGGGTGGGTGGTGGGGTAGTGGGGAGGGGGGGGGGTAGTGGGGGCGCTCCGGGCACAGTTGGGGGCATATATGACAACCCCACGCTTGCACACACACACACACACTTACTTTGCCACCGAAATGCCAGCCTCCCACCGTCCTCGCCAATTAGACACAAGATTAATCAGTTGGCATTGTCTCACCCAGGAAGTCGGGATTCACGGCCGAGGCTCCGGTTCAGGCGGAGTTAAAAAAAAAAAAAAAATGTCTGTCCTACTTTTCTAGAGTTCCCGGAGCTCGTGTGTGTCCTGAGCCCGTCATTTTCCTGGCTGTGTAAAGTTATTAAAGTTCACCTTCTTGCTTTTTAAATTAAAAACTTTTTTTTTTTTTTTTTTAATCCTGCAGAGAAACAGGTGAGTTAATTGACTTGATAAGGTCGGATCATTATTTGTACGTTAAAAGGAGCAATAATTAGCGTCTGTATTCCACGCCGACACGTTCAGCTTTTTGACTTTGAAGCTTTGATCATCTGCTGACGGCCCCGGAGTTTTTGACATGTTGTTCGCTAAATAACCACCGTGAGGTTCTCACAAAAATGACTTGGAGATCCTTAAAAAAAAAAAAAAAAAAAAAAAAAAAATGTGGTCAGATTCCATTAAGTTGAATATCGCCGTCACCAGGATCCTCGGCACGCCGGGGCGTTTCTTGTGGGGGGGGGGGGTTTTCTCCATGTTGGAATGGAGTGGGATGAGACCATGTGTTGAGTGGGAGAAAATCCTGGCACAAGAGTTTCACCATTGCTTTGCATGCAAAAAAACAATTTTCTCTTTTCAATCAGTTCAGATGCAGGCGTTGCACCTGTGCAAAACTTTTATTTTTAGTGCGAGTCGGCAAATGTAACAAGGTGGAGGTTGGCAAAAGCGAGTAATTGGTGGAGAAACAAGAGGAGGGCGTCGCTCTCCAACCTCGAGTCTGGGATTTTCTTTTTTGTGTGTGTGTGTGTTTGTGTGTGTGTTTTAAGCTGCTGCATGAACGTGATCGGACCAAACGGTTTCGGGCCTCAGAGCGCGGGAGCAAACATGGACGCCACGCCGATCAGCGCCGTCGTTGCCAGATGTGACTCATTGTTTCCAGCCCAAACAATGTAAAAACCCAAACACACCTCAATAAAAACCAGCTCAAATCTCAGCCTGTGCAGAAATCATGTTAAAACTATTACCTATGCAATAAAGAACACGTCATAAACACACAAATGCACGGAAAAAAAATTAATAAAAAGGTTGAAAGGTAAAGAGAATTTGGCTCCTTGACTGGGGGATACCCGCCATACCTGGCAACACTGCAGTAGATCAGTTTTTAAATACGATCCGAGAGAATCTAGACAACATGACGAGGGAAAGAAAGACGTGACGTCGAGAAATATCTGAATTGGAGCCACATATGATGGAGGCCTGGATTGTGGTGTGAAAAAAACAATGGAAATGGAGCTTTGACATGAGTCACTGCGAGTAAAGACTCAGAATCAGGTCTGGTTTCCCTGCAGTGTGGATCTTCAAGAAAACGATGAGGAAGACTGCGGCAAATGATCAGGAATTGGATTTCTTACCCTGCGTGTCACTTTATGAAATGGTGATTGACGAGAGCGAATGGTGCTTCAGCTAACATTGTAAGTCATACGTCTATAGAAACACATCTGGAAGCACAACAGAACACACACTTCTATAAATATCAGAATATCAGATCCAGAACTGGAAGAACTTTTCAGCAGGACCGCAATGCCGCTTCCCGCCACTTGGGGCAGTGACACGTCATTGGGTTTATTGAACAGGCTCCAATTAAGCAGCAGAAGAAGAAGAACCAAAAAAAAAACGTAAACTTTTGACTGAAGTGATGGAGAATTTTTTATTTTTAAGTAATAAAAGATGAAAGTGATTCCGCTCTCCTCATCAAAGGCAAAATATTGTTAAACTGTATTATCAAAACTATATTTTAGAGCTCATGCTCTGCCTGCCACTTTAAGGGACGGCTTATTTTGTTTGCTAATATTGACTTGAGCCTTTATATTTGTTCTTGTAGCAACTAGCAGGAGTTGAAATCAAAGTGTGAAAAGTGTATTTAAATGGGCCCCGGGCCACTTTAAACTGGGAAAATTGGTCCCCGAGGTCAAAAAGGTTGAGAACCCCTCATTTCAAGGAAGCCAAACCCTCATTTATACCCTTGAATGCCCAGAGATGTGACGGTGTTCTGGGCAGAAGATGACCTGTACAATGCGTACAGACTGAAAGTGTGACGTTCAGCACGCTTTACGCAGCATCTTAGTCAATCGGGCCCAGAAGATGGCCACGATAAATTTAGCCAATATGAAAATCAACTAAAGTTTTCAGGGGACGACCCGAATCCAGGAACCAGGATTTTCTCTTAACTTGGCACTAGTTGAAAGTTCCTGGCATTATCTTCCCCAAGAAGTGTAATTTGATCCAACACAGCTTCTGTACATAGAGTTTGGCAAAAAAAAAGCCTTTTCTTACTTGGTTCTGTCAACTTGGAACTCAACAATCAGAAACTGTCCAGCTTGATCTCAGTTGCTGATTTTATAGTAATTTTAAGGAATATTAAAAAAAAAAAAACCCTCTTGTTCCTTATTCTTCTTATCCACTATACTTTTATTAAAAATGTGAAATAAACATAATGTCTTGTGCAGTGTATTTCTATGTATGACATGTCTTGATGGACACAATGACGCTAACGCTACAGGAAGACATGTAGATATAAATCCCAAACTTTGTTCATCACAGTCATTTGGATGAGACGAGAAGTGAGGCTGAATAATGTGACAGCCTTATGAAGAGTGTCAGAGAATGAGGGAGGTAGCCAAACCAAGATTTTTTGTTTTTTATTTCTTTAAGTCTTTGACTTTTCTCAGAGTTTAAAATAAATACAAATAATAGAAGGCATCAAGTAGGGTCAAAAATAGTAAATGAGAACCTGAATCATTAAGCAGAATCAAAAAAATGCAATCGTATTCGTGCAAATCTTACCAATTCCCATCCTCATAGCGAGAAAGTCATCGGTCCAAATACCGCTGCCCACTGAGCACAGAGTGGTACTGATCTTTATTGAAATAGAGACGTAAAGTTGGCAGGAACATGAGGATGCTAATGTACAAGATGTGAGAGAAGGAGAAGACGGCAAAATGAACGTTAAAAAACTAAAAACAAAGCAGCAAGAGGAAGAGGAGGAAGCGTATGAGGAAAGAAGGAAGCAGGAGTCAGAGGAGGAGGAAAGAAGACGATCCACAGTGGAAAACACCGGTGGGAAATGAGACGACGCCAGCGTGTCTCTGTCTGGTGTTTGATACTCTGGTTTCCTCGCCGACTCGTTTCATCCTCCATTTGTCAATCATCCGTCAAGCTCTTTGGATTTAAACCAACCTGCACCGGAGACGCCGTGCAAATAAAGTTTGGCTGATTGATTGATTGATTGGTTGATTGGCGATGTCTCTTTGCTTTAACATCATCACAGTTTGATTTACATCAAATTGAATATTTATATCAGATCTGACAGAAAAAAAACGCTTCGTCGGTGAACAATTACAAGCATCTGCAAGTGAATTAGACTCCCTGTTAATATTATTTTCGCACCTCTGAGCTCAGCGCTAGATGAGCTAATCAGGAAAATTAATAAGATTATCACGAAAAGACACTCCGGTCAGAATAGGAGGGGGGAATTTTTTTTTTTTTTTTAATGTATCTATAATAGAACGAGGTGTTTAATTGAAGACAAAGTGTTAATTTTGTGTTCATTGTGGCTTAACCTCTCTATTATGTCGAGTGGTGATTACCAGACGGCGCCGTGGGGATGCTGGCGGTTGTCCTGGTGGCCAATGGCAGGAGGCCGCAGGTGTTGCCGGGCAGAGTACCTGGAGCTGAAAACGAGTGTGCACATTCAGCAAAAGCCTTCCCTCCCACTGTAAATACAGAGAAAACACACACAAAAAAAAACAAATGTAACTGCTGAACTTTCCCATCAGGTCGCCTCCTCCCCTCCCCCGGTGTCCTCCGGCCCCCCCCCCCCGCTGACCTACACGATGTAATCAACAACAATCACAACCAACAGCCCGGCCAATGTCACGGGACGGAGGTTCGCTTGAAATCGTCAGGGGCCTCGTCGACCCCGGCGCCGGTAATGACTCCCTCTCGTTCTGCACTCTGACACTTCGGAAGATGAAAAGCCGAGACCCAGATCACATTAACGGCAGCCGGCTGATTCATATTTAGGCTGATTTCAGTCCATAATCTCTCAGCTCAGATCTTCACCGGGCTTATTAATACATGAAAGGAAAAGGCCTAAGTCTATAAATCTGACATGAAATTTTAAACACTCTTGCATATCTTGTCTTTCATCAGTTTTTTTTTTTTTTTCGAAGGAAACTCGCCCTCGCCGGTGGATTCCAACATGGCCGCCGCTGAGCGGGCCAGTTAAACGACCGGCGCCGGTGAAGGACCACCTTCCACGTTGATGAAACTCACCGCCGCGCACGCTGCTCTTTATAGTGCAAATCCAACCGCCGCGCCGATAATTGAAATGATTTGCTCGACACTCTCCCCTGTCAGGATGGTGGACGTGGAGCGGTGCGCTTAGCGCGACCGCTAATAGGACGCGCCGTCTGCGGAGTTCTCGCTCCCAGGCTCGGCGGCGCCGGAACGAGGGAGCGGCTGGGAAGTTTTGAGGATTTCGCCAAAGTTTTGGAGACGACAACTACACCCATTGCTGAGGGGTAGTACTCAGTTACCTGGCGAACGATTAATGGACTTCACTTATATAGCGCCTTTTAGCTGTATTCACACATTCACACGGGCGCCATCGCTCCAACGGGGGCGGTTTGGGGGGTTCAGTGTCCTGTTCGAGGACGTTTCAACATGTGGACAGGTGGAGGTGGGAATCGAACCTGCAACATTCCGATTGGGACACAACGGCTCTACCAACCGATTCTAATTCTATTAGGATAATTCTGTCTTGTTGTAATTTTGTGATGACGTGTTGAGGTCATTTACTCAGATCCTGTCCACACGCGCCAAAACAATAATTAAAAAAAAAAGTTTATTTTCATGTCACATGGACTGCTGATATAATATTCTCACATTTACTAAAGAAAAATTCCGAAAATTAAATGTGGAAATCAGAACAATAAAATGGCTTTTACAGAAAATAGATCCAGACTGTTGACTCTGGAACCATATTGAGCTTTGATTATGTTTATCGTGGAGAACGCTGTTGTTTGTCCAGACCTGGGGAAGAGTCTCAGCGACATTTCGGAGTCAGAAAGTGGAAGCTTCAGTTTCAAAATCTGCTTTTTTTTCAGGACACATCGGCTCGGAGATCAACCATCGGCACCATCCCGATCTTCCCGAGTTCTCAGTTGGTTCCGTCTAACGTCGGCTTGAAACGATGTCATCTAAATAAACTCTCTTCTCGCAAACACACTGAGAGCCGTTTCTAAAAGGTTCCAGTGGCTCCGGGCACCGTTGTAGCGTAAACGGACGTCAACGACATAACGAAGGTCTCGCGTTCTGGCTTGAAAACGTCATTTAAACTGGGCCTCGGTTTGGATCGATTCCACACGATAGCATCCTTTCCTTTCACGCAGATTTTAGAACTTGAATAAGTTAACTTGTGCTCCACTCGAGGGAAGCTGCTTTTTCTCACAGCGGTTTTTCCAGGATCACATCCGAACGAGAGAATTCTCGAGTATTGTAATGTGCAATCGACGCCGGTTTCGATTAGTCTCTCTCCTGCTGCGACGTCCTCCGGGGAGCTCTATCGTGATATCTATCTCATCTTACCTTCCAGTTTGAATTCGTTGGCAGCTGGTAAGTGTTGAATTTCAAAGTCTCTCCTCGCTGAGCCCTGAACTCTTACTCCGCAAAAGGCCAGCTTCACTTCTCGTTGAAACCGCTGCAAACAAAAGATAAAACTTCTGAATTAGAATTGCACTTCAGTTCCATACCAAATGCGACCAACCACAGGGAAGCGGAAAGACTCGAAGCCCCGGGGGATGACTGTGATGGTTTGGAGGCAGAACTTGCCTCCTGGACATACACGCTTTACGCACTTGTTTGCTAATCGATCCTGACAGATGCTGTGAAATGTGAGCAGCAACAACATGCTCTTTGAGATCTTTAACAGCCCGGTATCCCGAGTTAAAAGCTGCGTGTCCAGGGTTAAAAGTTGGCCAAGCTCTCTTCGTCTAAAACCACAACTCTGCCAAAAATCTGTCTGGGTCAAGTCTCCCATCCAGAGTGTGGGCTGCGTTGGTGCAGAGAGTCAAGGCTTTGCTCAGGCAGTCTGCTCGTCGGGGCCCCGGGCCTTGGCGCTCCTGATGGCTGCTGGCCGCCGGTAACCCGCCCTCCTCTTCCTCTTCCTCCTCCCGTTCTCAGCGAGTGCATGGCGAGGATCTGGCAGAGTAAAAGGACCATGGCCTTGCAGACTTTGCTCCTCTCTTCTCACAGTGTTAACTGCTACCCCACCCCCCCCCCACCCCCACCCACCCCCCACCCCCTCACTCTCCAACCTCCTCCTCTGCGCTCCCCAACATACCTCCCATCTCCTCTGTTAAAATAATGCTAATGCAGAGGTCAGCAAACCACCAGCACACGGTTTTTTCGGAGGCCAACAGCTCCCGAGGAGGTGCTTTTGATTTTCAACTCCATTGAGCTGCACTTATTCAATATTTACTCTCCAAGACCTCTGCATTAATTTTACACCATACTTCTAAGAAGGCCCTATCTGAAAAAACCCCTGCAAAGGGCCTTATGCAGCACTCCTCACAACCACCACCACCACCACCACCACCACCCACCCCTCCTCCCCTCCTCCCCTCCCCGCTCCCACACCCCTTAAACCTCCCTCTCTGAAAGCTTCATTCTCCGCTCGTCTCTGACTCCTTCCTCTCCACCAGTGGGAAGGCCAATCCCGGGCTAGTTATTGTTGTTGGCCCGCTCTATCATTACTACTAACCTTGACTCCTGGCTGCTCGCTGTAATCACGTGGAGCCACCAGGGAGGGAGTCTGGCCTGGGGTGAATTATTAATTAGCAAGGCTGGTCCTCCCCCTCAGCGCTCCCTGGGAGAGAAGGGGGGGGGGGGGGGAGGTGGGGTGGTTTAGAGAGGGTGGAGGAGGGGGGTTGGGTATGTGTGTGCGCGCTCCATACGAGCGGTAGGGGTTACCACCATGTAGATGGTATTAACACACCTATCAAGGTAAGAGGGATCAGCACTCTGGGCTACTCGGTGAATTGTTAAGCAACACAGGAATCAATAAGCAACGCTGCATCGCTTCCTGCCATGCACGTGTGTGCCTCCCACTCCTCCACCCCTGTGAAAGTGATGGAGGTGGGGATTGGGGGGGGGAAATTCTGATGGTGATGGTGGTGGTGGTGGTGGTGGTGGGGGTGGGGGTGGTGGGGGTGTTCATTAAGATGAACTTCACAGGCTTCCTCACCGGGGACACGCTGGAGGTTGATGAATTCCAGTTTTCAACTAATGATCAACTCCTATATGAAGTGAAAAACAAAGCAATGCTTCTCAATACTTGTTATCCTTCACTGACCTTTCTACACCTTGCCCCGAGCGCACACACACACACACACACACACACATACACACACACACACACACACACACACACACACAGAAAGACAGATTCCCGCCACACACCGTATGAAGCCGACACATTTTCCCCAATCCGGCAACAACACGATAAATGACAGATTCCTGACGTACGCTTTACCTTCCAGTGTGTTTTTTGAGAGCCTCGATTCACTTGTTTTTTTTTTTTTTGGTGGACACCCCCCCTCCCCCCCTCCCCCCCCCCCCCCCCCCCCCCGGGGGTGGGTCATCCATTTCCCAGCACCCCTGACTCACCCACACCCCCCCAACCCCCCAACCCCCCCACCCACCCTCCTAAATGTGGGAGACTTGGGGGACCGCGGACTGAGGCTTTGATCTTCACACAGCTCGCCTTAAATCACAGAGAGGAAAGCAGGGATTTCCTCCAAAGGGTGTCTCTGTGCTCCCGTTCCCCCAGGAGGACCAAACCAAGTCATCTATGAAAGTGAGTGAATCGCGGAGCAAAACAGCGCTCCCCTGGGTGCGGGGAAGACGAACGCTTCCAACCAAGTCGACTGCGCCGCTCCGCCGAGGAGGAAAACGCAGGTAATGAAAAATTTATGGCCATGCGATGCGCGGTACCTGCAAGCGACTCCACCTGACGCCGCACAGTCGCACGAGGCGGTGACAAATTTACGAGATCGTCGGATCGGCCCCTGCGACTTTTAAGTGCCCGTCGGAACTTATCGCCTCGCCGCTAACGGAGCAGCTTTACGGTTGTCAGATGCAGCTGGAAAGAATCCCGACTGAGAAGTAGATTCGTGAAGGTGTGGCGGAAAACTCGTCTGAGCTCCACTTACATTCCTTTGAGTGGCGTTTTCAACGACGTGGCATTGAAACAGAAACGGTGGCGTGAAAAACGACTATTCACTGAACACCCCCTCCGTAG
The DNA here is from genome assembly GCF_963422515.1 of Blennius ocellaris. NCBI lineage: Eukaryota > Metazoa > Chordata > Actinopteri > Blenniiformes > Blenniidae > Blennius > Blennius ocellaris. The sequence continues at coordinate 1,999,899 of NC_137656.1, read as the reverse complement.
TATTTGCTCATCGTGACATAATTCCAGTCATGGCTGGAGATATTGGGGGCGTCATGGGGGATTCGGAAGAGGGTGGACCACATCGTATACCTGCATATATACCCTTGACTACACCACTGACTCGTCGTGTATTGAAAAGTGAGGGCTGAGAATAGATTCAGTCTTTCTTGGTGGCAATCCCGGGATCTCTGACAGAAAACCACTGATATAGTGCAATCGACTGCAACAGCCCTGCAACGCGCGTTACCTTCTGTGGAAAACTCTTTGTTCTCCGCGCACTTACACGGGAACTTTTATCGCGCCGTGCTGTCCTGATCCCCATCTTTATGGTAATCTCGGAAAAGAGTGTCCCAGTAAACACAGTCGATCCGTGGACCGAAGACCTCAGACGCCCCCTCGCAGGCACGTTCGTCCCAACGAAAGCCCAGAGCAGCTGAACCCGGCGCACAGTCGCACAAGCGGGAGCGAACGCCACGTCTGACGGGTATTTTTAGAGCTTCTACACCTACTGTTCTGTTATGTAACTCCGCGACGAGTCACCGGCGACAAACAAACCTACTCACATGTGTTCCGCTCGGTGTGAAAGGCGGGGATGGACTCATAATGCCAGGATTTGAATGTTGGCCCTCAGTCACAGGCTTCACAATCGGGACGCCGGTGATTTTCTCAATGGCGGAGGAAATTTGAGTGCTGAGATTGATTGTGTTGATTGAGAACACGAGATACACAAGTGGGTATCAATGAGGCTAAAGAGGCAGAGCAACAACAAAGACATTACTGCAACAGTCAGTGGCATTGTCTTGAGACAGCAGACAATCCTGGAGACCCACCAAACCACCAAGAACCTCTTAAACATTTTCCAGAAAACACTGATTTCTTAAGAGTAACAAACACAAACACTGAGACCCGTGAAAAGTCCCATCATGCAACAGCTATAGGAAAAGATATCTCACTGTATTTTGCACCAGAAGGTTTCATTAAGTCGAGATTAAGAGTAATTGCTTGGCTTTGTGAAAATATAGATATTTTTCGTCACCTTTACTCTGCATCGCAGCAAAGAAATGCATTTTAAATTAAAAATTCAAAGGTTGATATGGATATATTTTACAGACCTGACCCACCCTGACACAGCAGATTCTGTGATCCAATATTCAAATTTTTTTTTTACATTTTTGCTCTGGTGGAATGGTTGAATTATTTCCCCTGTATATTTGTTAGTAAATGTCATATTTGGCGCTTCTTGGACATGTCCCCTGCACATTTGTCCACCACAATCTGATCCAGCCTCATCAAAAACCTGCTATGAGACGATAAAAATGTCCTAAAACCGATTCAATTTTTCTGTTTGTCTTTGTCTTTTTCTCCCCGTCCGTATGTACTGTCGCCCCCCCGATGCAGGTGGGGGGTCAAACCTTTCAGTTAAGCCACTTTTTCTCAATGCACGGTGTCATAAATCAACCAGAACCGCGGCTCCATTCCGGTGGACTTCATACGGCCGCGCCACAAACTTTTGTGTAAAGTTGTTTTTCTGTTCATTCCTTGTTAAAAAAAACAAAAAAAACCGGAGCTTTGATGCCTCCTCGTCTGGCAGCTTCTTTTCTTCTGCCGCACCGTCTTTTTTTTTTTTTTTTTTGCTGTGCCCAAAACATTTTTTTTTTTTCCCCTCTTGTTCGTCCAGCCGGTCGTCACATCTCTCCACATCCCGGGGGTTTCCTCTTTATTCGATGCCTCGGACTGGATTTTCATCCTCTGCTTTTGATGAGGTCAAAAAAAAAAAAAAAAAAGAGAGAGAGAGAGAGAGAGAAAAGAAAAGAAGAGAAAAGAAACCCACCTTTATGAGGGTAATTCATCACCTTTAAAAACGTGTTCTTTCCGCCGAGGCTTGAGTGCTTCACAAAAAGAATTATGCCTCAGAAATTAAGAATGTGAGGATGGCTCGCGGAGGCAAGGTCCGCGGGGAGTCGTTTGTGGTCCGACTGTAACCGCGCGGTGCTGCGGTGGCGCAATAAAACACCGGCTTTTTAAGGGTTTCAAAGTGGCTTTCTTGCTCCCGCTTCTGTCAGCCATAAATTGAGAATAAACACGGGCTGTATATGGGGGCGCCCATAAATGCCTTCATAATTCATACCTTTGGGGAGAAGCTCAGGTAGATTAAATGGTTCGTGTGATGCAGTGTTTTCATGTGAATAATATACCCGCAAGCCCCCCCCGCGCCCCCCCCCCCCCCCCCCCCCGACCCCACGGCTTCTGTTCCTCCCTCGGCTAATAGCTTGATCTGGACGTTATTGGACAATAAAGGGACACGTAACATATAGTGGATGATTAGACTCGGGGGAGGGGGGGGGGGGGGGGTGGGGGGGGTGTGTATGAAGTGCATATGTGTGAGAGGCCTCGCTGCATTGGAAGCACTTTGTTCATCTCATGAAATAGCTTTGTAATCTTTTTTTTTTAAATCACATTATTGCTCGCCGTTTTCCCTCCTTTATGTAACGCTTGTTTATTTTATCTAGTTGAAATAGAATTAGGCTTCCTGTGATTAAACCCGCAGCGGAGAAGCGTTCCACCGCTGCCTTTCTGACACCATTTTGATCCTCTGTGTGTGTGTGTGTGTGTGTGTGTGTGTGTGTGTGTGTGTGTGTGTGTGTGTGTGTGTGTGTGTACTCCTCGGGATGGCGCCCGACTGGCATATGGCAAAGCCTTAAAACACAACAATACAAACACGAGGCCTACGCGGCTCCGCGGATCTGATGCTCGTAAGCCAACAGAAGAAGAGGAGAAAAAAAATAAAAAAATAAAAAAAAGTCGTAAAAGACATAATACACCTCCAAAAAAAAAAAAAAAAGAGAGAGAATCCAAGAGAGCTGGTGCCAGATTTCTGATCAAAGCACCTTTTGAAGTTTGCACTGGAGGTTCGTGGTGCGCGTATGTGTGTGTGTGTGCATGTGTGTGTGTGTGTCAGAGAGAGAGAGAGAGAGAGAGAGAGAGAGAACAGGCTGTTTGTGTGTTTTCTCCAGACATCTTCCTGGGTGTCTGTCTCTGTCAGTGGAACAAAACGCGGTGAGGAAACGTTCCCGGTGAGAATATGAGATCTAACGGGCGACGGCCGGCCACGACATTCGAGGTTCACGTGATTCCCGCTCAACCCGAAATCACGCGTTCGGCCGTCAACGCGCATTATCAATGCAGCATGTTTGTGCGTCTCTGTCCGGGATATCTCCTATTCTTTATGTAGTTGAAAGCCCCGTGTCCAAACTGTCAGAGAAGAACAGCAGCGTTTCCAGCGTTCGGACAACTTCCCCCAGTTAATCTACTCCACTTTGAAGTGGAAAGGGTTTGATATTTTCCCAACTTTCGGCTCAACGTGAGTAAAGTTGTGTATCGAACGGACCAGCCTGTCTCAACAGGTTCAGAAAAAAATTACACATGCTTATTTTTCACCTAATAATGAAAATTGATTCAGATTATCTATTTTATAAGATAACATTTTATTTTATTTTATTTTATTTTATTTTATTTTATTTTATTTTATTTTATTTTATTTTATTTTATTTTATTTTATTTTATTTTATTTTATTTTATTTTATTTTGTTTTGTTTTGTTTTGTTTTGTTTTGTTTTGTTTTGTTTTGTTTTGTTTTGTTTTGTTTTATTTTATTTTATTTTATTTTATTTTATTTTATTTTGTCTTGTCTTGTCTTGTCTTGTCTTGTCTTGTCTTGTCTTGTCTTGTCTTGTTTCATTTTATCTTATCTTATCTTATCTTATCTTATTTTATTTTATCTGATTTTATCCGATTTTATCTTATCTTATCTTATCTTATCTTATCTTATCTTATCTTATCTTATCTTATCTTATCTTATCTTATCTTATCTTATCTTATCTTATCTAATCTAATCTAATCTAATCTAATCTAATGTAATCTAATTTAATTAAATTTTATCTTATTTTATTTGATCTCATCTCATCGCATCTTATTTTGTCTTTTTTATTTTATTTAAAGCTGCTAAAAGTTTGGGTTTTGTCCACATAAGCCAAAACAATCTTACTTTTGCCATTCGTAAAAACTTTCCCCACCACCGTGACACCGTGAAAACTTCTCAAAACCATGTAGTTCCTATGCCAGGCCTGTAGGTGGCGATGTGGACGCTTCTGCAGCTCGACCTGCAGAGGGTTCGTCGGGGTTGTCGGGTCCAGAGTTAGCGGCGGTTTTCAACTAATGTGCATCTTGTCCGTCGACACCTCAAAGCTGGCATTTTAAAAGAAAAAAGAAAAAAAGAGAAAAAAAATGTAAGAAAAGGGAAAAAAGAAGAAAAAAAAGAAAAACAGAAAAGGAAAAATAAAAATTAAATTATGTATAAAAAAATTATAATAAAAAAAAAGACAATAGTTTTCAGTTTTTCTCCGAGGACACCCTGCCCTGTGACTGAAAAATGAAAATGTTGCTTATAGCAACACTGGTCATGACCACATTAAACATCTTATTTGTGTTCCTTGTCCAGCTATTCAACACTTCCACGTGGGTCTCGTTGGTCCGAAAAAATTATATTCCATGTTTATTTCCCCAAATGCAGTTTTTCCCTCGATTTTCATCCATTTGAATATTGGCTCGTCGGAGCTGCGTTCAGAATCACATGGCGAGAGACACATTTTCGTACAAGCACCATAACTGGTAATGCAACGTAGCGTAGCGTTACATAACGCAACGTACCGTAACGTAACGAGGCCTATCCGACATCGAACGGCAGCGACTCGTTGCACCGTTTTCTCCAGACATGTGTGGAATATTGCACGGTACTTGTGGCCACACGAAAAGAAAAAAAAAGAAAAAATCTGAAATGTGATGGAGAAGCTTCAAACTCAACCTTCAGAAGAGATGAAGGTACAGGGAAAAACCTTGACCCGCCAAACGTGTTCGGTCTTTGCCGAGGCGTGTTGTCAAACGTCAGCTTCAGTCTTTCCTCACTGTCGTTCAGGACGAGTCGGTCCTTTGTCGGCGTCTCGCTTTTGAAGAATTTAACTTCAAAGCACCACTTCTTCACGAGGAGTCCGTTCGTTTCACTTTCACCCCCACGCAGATTATTTTGGGTCACTTGATTCCACACGAGAGGGAGAATTCTCTGGTGTGTGTGTGTGTGTGTGTGTGTGTGTGTGTGTGTGTGTGTGTGTGTGGTGTGTGTGTGTGTGTGTGTGTGTGTGTGTGTGTGTGGTGTGTGTGTGTGGACTCATTCGTTTAACACCACAGCTCCACTGGGACTCCTTCTTTCTACACCACACGGTGTGTTGGTAGCACCGTCACCTGTTCTACATTGGACTCACCCACTCTATATTGGACTCACCCGTTCTATATTGGACTCACCCACTCTATATTGGACTCACCCGTTCTATATTGGACTCACCCACTCTTATTGGACTCACCCGTTCTATATTGGACTCACCCCACTCTATATTGGACTCACCCGTTCTATATTGGACTCACCCGTTCTATATTGGACTCACCCACTCTGCGTTGGACTCACCCGTTCTATATTGGACTCACCCGTTCTATATAGGACTCACCCACTCTATATTGGCCTCACAACCCTCTATATTGGACTCACCCGTTCTATATTGGACCTCACCCACTCTGCGTTGGACTCACCCGTTCTATATTGGACTCACCCACTCTATATTGGACTCACCCGTTCTATATTGGACTCACCCACTCTATATTGGACTCACCCGTTCTATATTGGACTCACCCACTCTATATTGGACTCACCCACTCTACATTGGACTCACCCGTTCTATATTGGACTCACCCACTCTGCGTTGGACTCACCCGTTCTATATTGGACTCACCCCACTCTATATTGGACTCACCCGTTCTATATTGGACTCACCCACTCTATATTGGACTCACCCGTTTCTATATTGGACTCACCCACTCTACATTGGACTCACCCGTTCTATATTGGACTCACCCGTTCCAAATCTATCTATCTATCTATCTATCTATCTATCTATCTATCTATCTATCTATCTATCTATCTATCTATCTATCTATCTATCTATCTATCTATCTATCTATCTATCAGTTTGTGTGTCTCTATGCATTTGACCAACTTTTCGCAAAATCTACTCGACCGATCTGTGTGAACTTTCCGTCATCCGACCAATCGATTACATTCTGGGATGTCAACGGTTAACTGTATAAGGAGTTTAAGGAGATCAGCGTCTGTTGCCATGGAGACGCTCCCTGCTCAGTGTTTCCACGCAGTGACGTAGCGACCTGGCCTGCCTCGTCAGCGTCGATGTGAGCTAACATGCTAGCGATGCTAACTGGGTTCCGCAAGCAAATGTCTGCATTCTACCAAGTGTAGCTCCAGTTTTTTTTATTTTTTTTTGTAAGTTTTCTTTTATTGATCTATGTATGTTTTAGTTTTTTATTTTTGTTTCTTGGGTTGTTCTTCTTCATCGTCACCTGATCTTCTCTTGATTTTACCCAATCCTGAATGTGTCTCGTCTCAAATGAAGTCCTAGCAAGACTTCTGCCCATTATTTTATTATTATTAATATTATTATTATTTTTGAAGAAATACCGTATAGTTCCCAGGTAGTGAGGTTGAACAGACTTTGTTCTGTCGCCCCTAAACTTCCTTAAGTATTTGTGCAATATTGAGCTGATGTGATGACTGAATTTCCCTATGGAGTATTAAAAGTCTGAGCTTATCTATCTTGTCTTATATATGATTTTACATTAAAAATAATTGGTATTGGTCCAACTCTGCGTTGGACTCACCCGTTCTATATTGGACTCACCCACTCTATATTGGACTCACCCGTTCTATATTGGACTCACCCACTCTATGTTGGACTCACCCGTTCTATATTGGACTCACCCACTCTATTTTGGACTCACCCGTTCTATATTGGACTCACCCACTCTATATTGGACTCACCCACTCTATGTTGGACTCACCCGTTCTATATTGGACTCACCCACTCTATTTTGGACTCTCCCGTTCTATATTGGACTCACCCACTCTATTTTGGACTCTCCCGTTCTATATTGAACTCACCCGTTCCACATTGGACTCACCCGTTCTATATTGGACTCACCCACTCTATATTGGACTCGCCCACTCTGCGTTGGACTCACCCCCTCTATATTGGACTCACCTCCTCTATATTGGACTCACCCACTCTACATTGGACTCACCCGTTCTATATTGGACTCACCCACTCTGCGTTGGACTCACCCCCTCTATATTGGACTCACCTCCTCTATATTGGACTCACCCACTCTACATTGGACTCACCCACTCTACATTGGACTCACCCACTCTATATTGGACTCACCCACTCTATATTGGACTCACCCGTTCTATATTGGACTCACCCACTCTATGTTGGACTCACCCGTTCTATATTGGACTCACCCACTCTATGTTGGACTCACCCGTTCTATATTGGACTCACCCACTCTATATTGGACTCACCCACTCTATGTTGGACTCACCCGTTCTATATTGGACTCACCCACTCTATTTTGGACTCACCCGTTCTATATTGAACTCACCCGTTCCACATTGGACTCACCCGTTCTACATTGGACTCATCCGCCCTGCATTCAGTTCTGTCATTTAATACGACAAGCTATCTATCTATCTATCTATCTATCTATCTATCTATCTATCTATCTATCTATCTATCTATCTATCTATCTATCTATCTATCTATCTATCTATCTATCTATCTATCAGTTTGTGTGTCTCTATGCATTTGACCAACTTTTCGCAAAATCTACTCGACCGATCTGTGTGAACTTTCCGTCATCCGACCAATCGATTACATTCTGGGATGTCAACGGTTAACTGTATAAGGAGTTTAAGGAGATCAGCGTCTGTTGCCATGGAGACGCTCCCTGCTCAGTGTTTCCACGCAGTGACGTAGCGACCTGGCCTGCCTCGTCAGCGTCGGTGTGAGCTAACATGCTAGCGATGCTAACTGGGTTCCGCAAGCAAATGTCTGCATTCTACCAAGTGTAGCTCCAGTTTTTTTTATTTTTTTTTGTAAGTTTTCTTTTATTGATCTATGTATGTTTTAGTTTTTTATTTTTGTTTCTTGGGTTGTTCTTCTTCATCGTCACCTGATCTTCTCTTGATTTTACCCAATCCTGAATGTGTCTCGTCTCAAATGAAGTCCTCGCAAGACTTCTGCCCATTATTTTATTATTATTAATATTATTATTATTTTTGAAGAAATACCGTATAGTTCCCAGGTAGTGAGGTTGAACAGACTTTGCTATGTCGCCCCTAAACTTCCTTAAGTATTTGTGCAATATTGAGCTGATGTGATGACTGAATTTCCCTATGGAGTATTAAAAGTCTGAGCTTATCTATCTTGTCTTATATATGATTTTACATTAAAAATAATTGGTATTTCAATGAATTAATTGCACACTTAATTATTTAACAGTGTATTTATTTATTTATTTATTCATTTTGGTGCGTTTACTCCTCCGTATAACACAGGGATTGTGACGACGAGTCGACTCGCGTACGTTTTAGGCCGCGATTCATTTATTAATCAGCAAATACGCTGAGTTTTGCTGGTTTTGAAGACAGAGCCTCACCTTTCTGTACGAGAAAAGATCTTGTTCAAACACGGATTTACAGTCGCACTCAGCAGAATCCTCATTTCTGAGAGTCGTTATACATATTTTTTTTTTTTTTTGGACATTAAAACTCAGTGAAACTCAGTCCGTTTCTTTCCACCTGCTCTGCTCATCTACTTCAAACTCATTGCAGATGGAGCTCAGGGCTCCGTTTTAATGATCTGAAGCTACATTTGGGTGGGATCTCATCTACCGGTGCTAATTCAACGCTGCGCTATCGACTGCCCAGCGTGGCGCACAGATCAAAAAATGTTAGACTTCTTGTCTTTATTAACCAGGCACATGATTTGGCCGCGGCATCAAATAAACCAATAACGGCAGTATTTCTAATTTCAAAACATGTTTTTTTTTAACGTTGATGGAGTCAAATTGAACCTGCACCTACTGCGAATCGTGACGCTGTAACGTCTCAATTCAATCAGGCTATAGTCACACCGGATCATTTTCACCGTTTCGCTGCTGCAGGTTCAGCTTCTGTTCACGCGACAGTGAGATCAAGTGAAAATGCTAAACTTTTGGTGCAGCTTTTTAAAAATGGCTCCGGAGGTGAACAAGTGTGAACGTCTTGGAACAACGTGAGTTCTGTCCCAATCACTTCTCTGTTGCATGTGTGTGTGTGTGTGTGTGTGTGTGTGTGTGTGTGTGTGTGTGTGTGTGTGTGAGTGGGTTTCATTATAGAAACTAAGTAAAGCACCATCTAGTGGCCGGGCATGCTCACTGCATTGTTTTCAGGGAAACTGATTTCTTCTCTCTCCGTCACGGGAGAGACAGATTCCTCCACCTTGAGTCACGTTGTCATGAATCAATATGACGTCTTTCAACCCTTTAAAACAAATTCTTCGTGCACTTGATTGGATTTGTTTTGAAGATTTTATTTCGAACATGTAAAAAACACAATATCCAATTACATAATGTTACACAATGTAAAAGGGTTAACACCATACGTGCCCGTGTCTTTCACATGCATGAAAAGGAGTGTTTTTAAATGACACTAAATCTCTGCGCGACGTCAACACAACCTCATCTGGACTCAACAAATTCAACTCGTCGCCTGATCTGTCAAAACTGTGCCGTTTCCAGTGTTTCTGCTTGTTTCCATGTAAACAGACGTCGTTTTCAAAATGTTGCCACGTAAATGTGAGACTGTCCTCTCTCTCTCTCCTTGGCTTGTTTCTGTTTTTAAAAAGTGTGTTGCTCCAACCAGCCAATCAGAATTTAGCCAATCTCAATCAAGTTTGGCTCCTCCTCCCCCCCTTTGACTCCTCCCAGCTGTGCTCTGGCACATGGCACCACGAGAGGAAGTACTTCATCCCTCTTCCCATAGATGGGCGTGTGTGGGGGGGCGGAGCCAGTCCGGCTCACACAGACACGGCAGATTCTGAATGCAGCTCCTTGTGATCCAATAGTCAAATGGAGGGAAAATCGAGGAAACGCTGGATTTGGGGGAAATAAACTTTGAATACAAAGTTTTGATTTGGGTCTTTTTTTTACCAACGAGTCCATGTGAAAGTGTCGAAAAGCTGCATTATATGACTTGTTCTTATTTCGGGCACTATTTTAGCCGACTCAAGACGAAATTGGGCTTTGAAATAAAATGTGTTTGACACCCCTGGTTTCAAGAACATCTCTTCTTCCTCTCTGTGTTACACTCAGAATAAAATTAACTGAATGAAATTCACTACATTTTTATACTTAACTCACTCACTAGTGTTTTAACTGTAGTTTATGAAGACACTCTGAAGAATCGTCTGATGGAACTCTTCTTTTAAAGGATCAAACGTCCCCCGGTGTGGACCCGAGGGAAAATGTAAACGTGTCTCTGGCAGTAATCCACGTCTCTTTATGAAAATATCTCAGATGCTTATTGGAGAAGAAACTCGGGGGGGGGAGTAGGGTGGGGGGAGGGGGTGGTGGGGGGGGGGTAGAGAGAGAGGAATGTAACTAGCAGACAGAGTCCTTCAGACCGGAGAACGAGGACCCTCGTGCTTAATGGCCCCGGAGAGGATATTGCCCCCTACCTCCTGTGAGAGGAGCTCTCCTGAGTCAAGTGACTTTGATGGGCTGCCCCCTGAGCCCGACGCTCCTCCGCCATGGGAATGGCAGCCGGGGGCCCTTGTGAGGTGAGCAGAGGGATTTGTGTGCGGGCCTATTGTTCCCAGCCTCTCTTCCGGTGTGCCAAAAAAACCTTGAGTCGTCCAATGTGCAGCACACAGAACAATGCCGTGTTCTCCCCCCCCCCTCTCCTCCACCACCCCTACCCTCCACCACTCTCACCCCACCACACCGGTCTGCCCGGGGACAAAAGAAATCTCCTGCGCTCCCGCTCCAATCTGTTGATGTTGTCCGCCTGATGTTTTAATCCCACTTGATAAAAACGGGGGTAAAAACCTTGATTCCTGCATGCGCGGGACAATGGCGTCACCGGGAGCCGCGCAACGGTGGCGCAAAGATCGACAAGCGAAAACAAAATCCAACCGCGACGTTGACGCGGTCGGGAACGAGGGAGGATTCTAGCCGGTAACCGCAGGAGTTAAACTTTGCCTAAGCCGATAATTGAGACCTTTTTTTTTTTTTTTTTTTCCGTCTTTGTCCTAAAAGATTGAGCGGAACAAAATGATATGCCTCTTTATCTTCTGCCCCTTTGTTTTTTTTTTTGTTTTATTTTTGCCGAGCGAACAGGGAATGTGCTGCTCGGTAAACATGTGCATCATTATCCATTCATCGGGACGTATTGTTTGTTTACTGTGGCCCCATTTCCAGAGAGCCCGAAAAGCGGGCCGGTGGAGTGGGAAGCCGCGAACAAAGGCCTTTCTTCGCCGCCCGCCTGGGCCTCAGAAATGCTCACCACTCAGCCGGCGCACAGCCTTTCACCGGGCTTTTGGCCGCTCATGAGTGACAGTTGAATCACCCAGAACTTTTCCCAAGTACAGGAGCCGGGGTGGCTGCACTGTAAAAAAAAAAAAAAAAAATACCCCGACGAACGGAGGCTTACTTGCTGTGAGAACGTGCACATGTACGCATGCATATATAGGTCCGTCTACATTTTGACGACCCTATATGTGTATGTGTTTTACCAACGTTTCGCGGAAACTTCTCACCCGACTTGCCTGAAATTTTCGGGGATGTTTCGTCGACATCCAAGGACCAGTCGATTCCATTTCGGGACGTTAGCGGCGAATGCGTTTTATGAATAAATCCCCATCAAAAACGATGAGGAACGTCCTCATCCACAGTGGAGGAGATCAGAACAAGCCAGGTCGCCTCGGTTCTGATCCTTCTAGCTTGTGATTGGGTTTTAAAAAATGGCGCGGGGAACTTTTCTGAAATGAGTCACGCCCTATAACTTTTTCCCGGCATGTCACATTTTCTAAACATTTTGTGCAATCACATACAAAACCAATATCCCTATATACACACCCCCACGCACACATATATATCCAAAAATATAAAATCTATGTTAAACTATACCCACATGTATTTATCATCTCACATCTGCCAATGTCACCTTTATTGCTCGGTTGACTGGGTACTAGAAAACTACCCAATACTAGAAAACTACCCAGTACCAGAAAACTACCCAGTACTAGAAAACTACCCAGTACTAGAAAACTATCCAATACTAGAAAACTACCCATTACCAGAAAACTACCCCAATGCTAGAAAACTACCCAATACTCGAAAACTACCCAGTACTAGAAAACTACCCAATACCAGAAAACTACCCAGTACAAGAAAACTACCCAATACCAGAAAACTACCCAGTACCAGAAAACTACCCAATACTAGAAAACTACCCAATACTAGAAAACTACCCATTACCAGAAAACTACCCAATACTAGAAAACTACCCAGTACTAGAAAACTACCCAATACCAGAAAACTACCCAGTACCAGAAAACTACCCAATACTACAAAACTACCCAATACCAGAAAACTACCCAACACTAGAAAACTACCCAATACCAGAAAACTACCCACTACCAGAAAACTACCCAATACTAGAAAACTACCCAATACCAGAAAACTACCCAGTACCAGAAAACTACCCAATACTACAAACTACTTGGGTAGTTTTCTGGTACTACCCAATACCAGAAAACTACCCAATACTAGAAAACTACCCAATACCAGAAAACTACCCAGTACCAGAAAACTACCCAATACTAGAAAACTACCCAGTACCAGAAAACTACCCAATACTACAAAACTACCCAATACTAGAAAACTACCCAGTACCAGAAAACTACCCAATACTAGAAAACTACCCAATACCAGAAAACTACCCAGTACCAGAAAACTACCCAATACTAGAAAACTACCCAATACCAGAAAACTACCCAGTACCAGAAAACTACCCAATACTAGAAAACTACCCAGTACCAGAAAACTACCCAATACTACAAAACTACCCAATACTAGAAAACTACCCAGTACCAGAAAACTACCCAGTACTAGAAAACTACCTGGCGTCAGGTACTAACACGTAATGAAAACGATCTAAAAACCGAGGCGAGATGAGAAAGTGCTTGTGGAAAAGCCTTGAGGTCACACATGTATTTCTAACATTTGTCGTTTTGACCTCAGTACGATCCAGCGGACAGTATATACAGTATATACAGTATATACAGTATACGATCCGTTGGAATCCGTCCAGTCAGACATGAAGTTGAGTCCACCAGCGAATGCGAGACGTTTGCTGGACCTGACCTTGGTTGGCTGGCAAGTCGTAGGATAACTCTTAGGATTAATCCGGCTATACAGGCTACGCCTCGACTGGCTCGGGGGGTTCGCGCGTTGCACCGCGACGCCTCCGATCGCGAACCCGCCGGACCTTCGCCTTCAACTCTGCTTTGGGCTGGAGAAGCCACGAGTGGACCTGACGGGGGAGTTTTACAGTGCAGGGCCGAGTGCCGTTGTGTGGAGGGCCAGGCCCAGCTGCATTGCTGGGAGGTCTGCCTATTGTCTGGGCCACATAAAGGCTGGACGAGCAGGGGACAGGGCCTTAACAACTCACACACACACACACACACACACATAGCTGACACATGTTCAATCAAAGGAGCGTGAGCATCATCTCCAGCTGAACTCACGTATGTATTAAAGACGACAGGCTACTTCGCTTCATACCCCATTGGAATGTTTTTTTTTTTTTTCTCCAGGAATCCAGTGTCCCTTTTGAGTCTTTCGCCGTCTCCAAAGCGCCTCCACAATGGCCGTCCTCAGCAGTGTGTGTGTGTGTGTGTGTGTGTGTGTGTGTGTGTGTAGTCAGACACGCGGGTTCACGCCCGTCCTGTCAGGTGGGGTTCATGTTGATGTCCGACTGAAGGAGAAAACTGTCAATCACCCATTGAAGTGGTGGGCCCGTAACGACGCTCGTCCAACGACGACCCGCAACAATGACTGGAGAAGAAACGAGTGGTTGCGCAATACGTCCCTCCGCCCATTAAACCCTCCAGGACCTCTCGGCGACACACACACACACACGCACACACACACAAACTCTACTCATACGTGCATTCACCTCTGGATGAAGGGTAGTAAAGAGAGAGAGAGAGAGAGAAAAAAACCACTGAAGAAAAAGACGTGGACCAAAAAGAAAAAAAGGGGGCGTGAGACGCAGCGGGTGTCCCGACATGCGAGCGCGGCGTTTGTGTTTTGCACAACATCATTGTACGTCCGGGCGTGTACGAGCCGCTGAATGGCGGCCATGAAAAGACCAACGGAAGGTTCGAGTCCAACAAGGTCCGCACGTCAGTGAGTCACACGATGGCGCTGGGCGACGGTTCCTACCTTCATTAGCGAGCACACACTGGGGTTTATTTAGAACCCCAGTGCCCCCCCCCCACCACACACACACACACACACACACACAAAAGTTCATGTACAAATCAGTGTCCTCAGCAACACTGAGACTGAAATCTAAAGATGGTTCAAAGTTGTGGAAACGTCTTGAGAACTTGACGCTTCAGAATCAGGAACTTTTCAAGGACTTCTAGTTGATCGATACACAAAATTCAACTTGATGACCAGAAGAATCAATTTACTTCATTTCAGACAATTTTTACAGTTTTTGGTCTTGCAACAGGAACAGATTTAGACTCTAAATTACAGAGGCTCCAAACATGTTTTGTTTTTGTTTTTTTTGTTTTTGAAAGGAAGACATGGACACAAATGATAGAAGTTTAAAATGTTTATTGGTGATTTTTAATTTTTTTTTGTAGAAGGTGCAGACAATCATGAGATTGTTCTTCTTAAAAAAAAATTTAAAAAACGTTTGATTGATTGAGATGTTCTTACCTGTTTGTTTTGCCTTTGATGTTCCGGCCAAAAGAAGGGTCCAGGTTCATGTACTCATTAAGTTTTAACTTAAATACATTTAGTATGTTTTTAAAGACAAAAGTTAATTGTTAAATTAAAAGCGTTTTTTTTTTTTGGTACGAGCGACCTGTACTTACCTGTGCTGTAGAATGGTATGAGCCAATCAGTTCCATCGGCTATAAAAGTGGGAACGCGCGGCTGAAAGAAATCAAGTGTATAGCGGGAATCTTCATTTACGCGAAAGGTTCAGAGCTACCATGAGCCTGCCAGACCTGTAGGGGGCAGTGCGACGAGAAGCAGGAAGCCTTGATTACCAATCGGGATCGTAGAAAAACATTCTGAGAAATATCACAGTTTTGTATTTGCGTCAACCTTAGAGAAGGTCAAAGACTCAGACACTCAGTTTTCTTTTCCCCAGTCGTTGCTGTAGTGTGGAGCTTCGTCGCTCTCGTCTCCGGTACAACGTAGTTTAATTTTGGGTTTTGTGAAAGTAGTTTTTCAAGTTGCTGAATTTCGCGAAATAAAACACTGTGAAAATAACCTTTTCACAGTGTATGAAAGGAAGATTATGCAACGGCAATCATATTGAAGGCGCTTTGGTGTTAAACTCTTTTACACTTTTAGAAAAAAAACTCGGTGACTATATGATTCCTCTCATATTGAATATTCTTCATAAGGAAAGTTTAGAACAGACACACGGTCCTGGTTGGGTTTTTTTTTTTAAATGCTGAGAGACGATTTCATAAAATAAAGATGCAAAAAAAGGTCAATTAATGACATTAAAAGATATTTTCAGTTGCAAATATTTCTTCAATTTTGTAGGAATGAAATCATTATAAGATAGAAATGACCGCATTTTTGTATTTTGATTGAATAATGTCACTTTAGAGCCATTCATCTTGAACTTTTGCATTAATTTTCCGAAAATTAAATTGCAAATATTGTTAAATAATGTCATAACTTTGCCTTTTGGGACCCTGATGAAACTGCAATAACTTTAGCATCCGACTCTTTGCAGACGATCTGCCGTTCTCACAAAAAGAGGCGAGTCCTCTTGTTTTCCATGCGAGGTTTTTTGTGTGTGGTTTTTTTTTTTCCCTCTGGTGTCACATTATTTTTCGGTGCTCAACAAAGCCCAGGTGATGCATGGCGGCGTTGCGTCGCCGTGTCCCGCTTCCTGACCTGAATGCGCGCGCCATGGATCAGCCGGCTGCTAATAGCGTGAGCCTGCGCCCGTGGCCTTTACGGCGTGCGCAGAATAAAGTTCAGGTGTCGGGAGTTCAACTGATTTATAATGGCGAGCGGGCCGTGATGAAGTGGCGACGTCCCGGGATTCCTCACCGCTCGTTTGGGGAATCAAGTAGTTTGTATCCAAACAAGACGAATGGGCCGCCGGCCGCCCGTAACCTTTCTCGTTGTGCGCGTTCGCTCCAATCATGTGCCACTGCTCCTTGGCTCTGGGGCTTTATTTATAGCCGGTTTGCATCCCGCCTTCCTGTGTTTGTTCTTTTGCTCTTCTCTGCGTGTGTTGCAGATTTTTTTTTTTTTTCCCCATTTTGTGTAAACCAGAAGTGTCAAACACGTTTTAGTTATCGGGTCACGTTCGGAACGGTTCCACGTTGAACCGGTAAAGTAGTGCCACAGGCCCCCGTTTGCAATGTGTTCCAGTGAAAACGGAAAATTTTATTGCGTTTTGTCAAGTTTTTCTTACTTATTCATAATAAAATAGGCCGTGAAATGTTCTTTGTACTTCTTCCCTGCTGAAATGGTTTGATTTTAATCATTTTAATAATAAGGTTACAAGAATAATAAAAATGTTATGCACATAGAGAAAAAATTTTAAAAAATTAAAGTATTATATATATATATATGTTGAGAATTGTTTCCAGTTTTGGGTAGAAACACAGCAAATACAACTTTTTGAAAAAGGCTCCCAAAGGGGAACTTTATGAAAACACTCTGGAAACGGCGGTAAAACGTAACTTTTCTAAAATGCTACATTGTTAATGTTTAAATCGTATTGTTCTCTGCGGTGTGTGTGTGCGGTTTCAAGACAAAAACAAACAACAGCACCCACTAGTGGCCTGGGATGCAACCGACATATTCTTTCTTTTTTTTTTTTTAATGTTGTTGTTTAAACATGAAACTTTTATGGAATGAAAGTGCAATACCAATGTATTTTTACTTGAAATGTTGTGTAAACGAGGCGAATTATGGAATCAGATTGAACCGAAACATCACAAATTGATCCTCCTCACAAATGTGGCACCATTTAAAATTTAAGTAAATTAAATTTAAGATGGTCGAAGGTTTTATTTCTGAATTTCTGTTTATATTTCATATATCATAAGTAGGGAATAAACATGTGTCAATGCGATCTTCAGACGAAGACTTGTTGAGTGAATACAGTAAATCTCAAGCTGACTAGACACTAATACACTAAATAAAACTGAGCTATTTGAAATTACATTGATATTTTGAAATTAACGTTTTTCATCTTCTAAAGGCAATAAAAGGTGTTAAGAATTGCTAATTCTAAATTAAAAAAAAAAGCTTTATTGTTTAGAAAAGCTGATAGAAAACATCAAAAAGAAAAAAATGTTAAAGAACAATCTTTAAATCATAGATAATAAAGTAGGGAATGTGTTGTTTTGTGAGAATCGGGAGCAAGGTGACCGTGAAGAAAGACTTTTGGTTTTGAGTGTCAAATATAAAGTTCATGGGCCAAAACCGGCTCAATAGAGGGTCGAATGCAGTGACGCAAAAACAATTTAAATTAAAAATAGAAACACTCTGACTGTAATCTTTCCCTTGAAATCATTCCAAATGATTGAAAAGGGATGTCATTGTTTTCGTGAGAGTTGGAAGATGTAAGATCTGAGCTCAGACGTCAAACAGCTTCAAACCAGAACATGAAGGAAAATCTGTTCAAACATCCTGAATTCAGCAAAATGCTTTGAATGGAGGAAGTTTTGGAGATCAGCTCCCGACCACGAGGCTTTTAAAAGATGCAATAATGCTGAAAATGCTTTTTTTTTTTTCCTCAAGGTTTTTCAAATGAAACACATTTTTGAAAAAGACGTTGCTTTAAATGTCGAACCTTTGTCAACCTATTCGTACATTTCTAAACCAAAACACATGGAATCGGCAAAAAAATAAATAAATCGGTTTTGTGCTCTTTTCAATGCCGCACTCAAGATTTAAATGAGCTTTTTGTTACTGCTCATTTTGACAGTCAGTTTATTTTCACTGATGAAATATGAAGTACGATTTTTTTTTTTTGCTTCACATCGAGACTCAAATAGCGACAAAAACAATCATTAAAGACAAAAAAAAAAAAAAAAAAAGTCTTCCCTGTCTTGTCACGACAGCAATTTTTCAAATGTCACCTTGAGGGATGTGAAAGTTTATTTTTGTTATATCTACCATTCAGACTGTTTGCTCACGCCGATACCCGCGACTGCAGAAAGACAAACCTGCCGACAGTGCAGCTTTTGAAAAAACTAAATAAATAAATAAAACCCACGACCACGGCTTCCCGTTTAACACTGCGCGCAATCAAATGCAGGAAAGAGGAAAAAAAACAAGTGCTTTTATGCTATATTTACATCGAAAATGAAAGCGTTGTATACCCGGCGATCCAAAGCCGCCGCGGCGCGTTGATCAAACGGCGGGAAGAAGAGAGAATTCTTACACACAAAAGCAGCATTTTACTGTTTCCTCAGATGAATAACAGGCTTTAATGTCACTCGTCTGTGTTCTATTATTCCTCCCGCTCCATAAACGTGTACTAGGATATTGATTCAACGCGCCGTAAGACATCGGTGTCCGTGGTTGGACACAAAGGCTTGTGGAATTTACTCGCCTCGTAGCAGCTGCAAACAATCAGAAGTCCCTCCAGGACACTGGAGACCTTTTTTGTTATCGTGAAATCACTGTTTCGTGGCATCAATTACAATTTTGCCGCCGCAAATTACCCTTTCGTAACCACAAGTTACTATTCAGTGGGCTAAAACTGATATTTTTATATTTTTCTAGCCACAAATTACTATTTCATGGCCTCAAATTAATATTTTGTTGCCCCAGATTACTTTTGTCAGGGCGAATTACGATTCTGTAGCCACAAATGACTAGGATTTTATTTCAATTACGGTACTATTTAAACACAAATGTAAATGTATAAAGAAACGTATACATTCAGACATGATTAATTAGGAGTTAAACTAATGTTTTAAAGGCAACTGAACATTGATGGCTCTACTGCGTCGCAGCGAATGAATGAAAAACAGCCGCCATTGTTAACATTCTTGCTTGTTGTTGCCTCTTTATGAGAGATTAGGAGCTGCTGCACCTTATTAAGCATCTTTATATTACTTCTGCTTTGCGCAGCGTATGCTTGAGCAGTTGTTTCTTAATGAGTATTGACTATTATCTATATTGGATAGTTCCTGAAAAGTACTTTTTAGTTTGTTGGAAGTACTCTCATCTGCATCACACCGACCTTGATTGTTCCTTGATTGCTTATTAGTCAGGATTGTTGTTCCTGTGGCTCTTCAGCTCCTCGGCAGTGGATCCATCAAACATCCAGAATATATAGTGTGAATGAACATTTTGCTTTCTTTTTTTTTTAATTATTTAATTTGCATTCCACACAGGAAAAATGGCTAAATTAGGTAAAAGAGCTAAAACATCCAGGATAGTAGGGATTTCTAAAACTGGATCAAATAGAGAAAACTACTCAAAAAAGAAAAATAATCAAGTGAAGGAAAAGCGAAACATAAAGAGGATAAAGAAAGGGGGAAGTGAGAGGAAAAATTTGCAAAATTGAAGGAAAAAGTGTAATTTTGATTGAAAGAAAGAAAGAAAACAAAGAAAGAAAAAACTAGATTCACTAAAGCTGCTCTCCACATTAAGAAATTTGGAACCGCTATAAATAGCTAAACCAGCTCATGAGGCTAAAACGGCCAAATTGCATGAAACAGTTCAAGCAGGAAAAAACCCATGAAAGTAAAATCCTAAAAAAACAAAAAAACAATGGCCACAAAATCTAAAAATGGAATAAAATATATCTGAATTGTACCTGTGACTTGACGAATGCAACTTTAGGTTTGTATAAATATTTTAGTTTTCTCCTTCAGGTAATCAACACGCTCGGGACAAATTTCGACAAACTCTTATTTGGTGGAAAACGTTTCTTGTGTTCAGACTTCCGGTTTCTTCTCATTGAGGTTTGAGGACCTCAAGTGGCTTTAAAAAAAAAATTAAAAATTAAAAAATCTCCCCTTCGGTGAGCTTCGGACCAGTCGTGGTGAAAAAACCAGGATCGACAATGACGTAATGGGTGAAGGAATCTCGTGATTCCTGACGAGGAGCATCGCGGGGTCGTTCGGGATCAGCGGGTCCGGGAGTCTCTCGCTTTGTGTCTAAAAATAAAGTGCAGACGTCGACATCTCGTCTTTCACCCGAGTCGACTTCTTGCATGCTTGTCCGATGAAGCAGCCGTCTTGGTGGAGCCTCGTCCTCGCCGGCAATTTTTTATTTATTTTTTGTACCCGCTTGGTGAAAGTGAGGCAGTTTGGATGATGTGCAATGGGGGTGATCGGTTACACACACACACACACACACACACACCAGTTAATTAAAGCAACGGGGTTATTTTTTTTAAAGGGCGAATTATTTTGTAAGAGAAGGTGGTTTTTTTTCCAGGGTTACTTCAGAAATCAAAGGGAGTGAAACACTCAGATGTGTCCTTCGTGAAGGTTTTCTTCCTCTCGTCTTCTGTCTGAGACTGAATCAAACTTTTCATTTTACGTTTTCCAACCTGGTTCCTTCACGGATCAACCACCCGCTCGTCATCGCCACCGATTTCCACGAGCCGGACGACTGAGCAGGTCCTCACACTGCTTGGAAACGCCGACCTATACTCCGTGAGAACAAGGAAAAAGGTCTCGCTCACTCCATCGGTCCTGTTTTGATCGTGGTTAGCATGTAGCTTCGCTGCTATATGAGCCCCGCGGCTCCTTAACGTGAAGCAAGGTTTGCTGAATTGTGTTAATCTTTGTCGCTCTAAACACAAATATTATAGAATCTTTTTTTTGACGACTAGATTTTAGACAAGATCGCAAAAAGACACCACGAAACAAGAAAATGTTGAATCAGCAAAAAAAAAAGTGTGTTAATTAATAACAAGCAAAAACAAAACAAATACAACAAATAATAGATAATTGATGTATTTCAAGCAAAAATGAATAGATAAATAATAAATAAATTATTATAATAATAATAAATTAGGCTAAATGACCTTGTCTTATTAATATTATCAATGTGAGCACAATTTATTATTATTATTATTATTATTGTTAATTGTTTGCTTTGTCTGTGCTATTTTTTCTATTATTTTTATTTTATTTTATTGTGTTGGTGTTGCTGTTTTGTTCTTTGTGTTTAATGTCAAGAAGAAAAACGGAAAAATGAAAATAAGGAGTTTTAAAAAAAATTAAATAAACCGTCACTGCAAAAGAAATAACCACATCGTGTGCTGGAATAAGGGAAGGGTCATTACTCCGGAGGGAAACAAGCACGAACTAGTAACTCCTGCGATACAGAGCTTGTCTACTTTGTGAGAATAATCTTTCAAAACTGATGTCAAGTCTTCCCACATAAGGTCTGTGCTCAGTTTTGCTCGACTCTTGCAGGTGGTGGTTCCAGATAGGCAGTGTCCAGAAATATCCAAAGCCAGTGAGTACTTGAGATGTGGGGGTTTCTTTGCCGCGGTTCGGCCTTCCGGCCAAATTTTGCACTTCTTTTTTGGCGATGTGAGAGAGTCCTCATTTAGAAGAGGTCCATTGGTAACTGTACCCCTGGTAGCTCTGTCAGAGTACTAATAACCCCCCAAAACTCCTGGACATTCCCCTTACCACATGTATCAATGAGCCAAAAGGTTCCATGAGGGCAGAAAGAGCAAAATGTGTCCTGGACCCAATCCCCACTGGTGTCTAATTCTTGGTGTTAAATATCCTCTATGGCAAGATTTCAATTGTTTGTATTGACGGTTTGGGTTTGTTGAGGAACCGGTACAGCCGATCCCACTTTAACTTTTGTAACTGCACATGCTCAGTGGACGGACGATAAGGACAATGTGTCCTCCAGAGTGTCGTGACTCCTCGTCCATATCCTCCTGGGACTTGGTGGTTTTATAGATCACAGTAATGACAATCCAACTCAATCAACAGCAGGTCCCTGCAAACCGTCTTCCAGTTCCGTCACGTGCCTTTTCATTCGGTGCTTTTCGTTCCCCGCACATTAGTGCAGACTCAGGACACCCAAGGTGTACACCAGGCCGCACGTCCATCATGTTCTTAAAATAAAAAAATCAAAATAACCCCTTTCAACCCTGCCCAGGCCCCCGATCCTGCCAACAATGTCACAAACGTGGCTTGTACGGGCGCTGCTGCCCGGGTGTGTCCCGGAGCCAATCTGGCCCGCAGGTTGGACCCTAAAATAAAACTTGCACGTATCTAAAATGGAATCAAAAAGGATGAAAGGGTGAAAAGGTTTACAGAGGGAATTACAGAGTCCTAGGAACTCTCAAAGGCCAGACGTTCCTTGGGGGTCCAAGATGGGCAGGGAAACAAAAACAAACCTAATGTATACCAAAAAAAAAAAGATAGGACATGTCTCTCTTGGCGCCCAGGTCCATCAGTCGAGACTTTGCCTCCACCTCCGGTCGTCCAAGGGGCGGAGCCATCAGGGAGGCCCTCCGGTACCTGCCCCAGGATGGAGGGTTCTTGACCCGTGGGTCGAGACCGCCGTCCTTCGCTGGGCTGCGTCACAACCATGCCCCTGTGGAAGCTAGCTACCAGCTAGCGTGCTATGCTCAGTATCAAACATTGCCCCCGAATGCTCCAGTAGTGTGTGTTTCCTCTCGGAGCGGCTCACCTGCGAGGGCAGGTGAAGTCACCTTGACGTTAAAAAAAAAAAAAAAAAAATCTATACTTTCTGTATAAATTCTAAAGAGGGCTAAATTTATTCGGCTAAAAGCTAAATCAGGCACGTTGTCATTGTGCCGCGGTGATAATTTCGTCTGACACTGACAGGTGTTAGACGAGTAGGGGGGAGTTTTATTTCCAGGATGGAGCACATTTATGATATCTGCAGCTTTTATGGGGCAAATTTCAGTTTTTAATTTTTTTATTTTTTTTTATTTTGGGGCAGCAAAATCTGGGACAGATTTTACAGCGAATGTGTGGGAGGAAGTGTGTGTGTGTGTGTGTGTGTGTTAGCCTTATGCTACTCGCTGAACAGCCGGGCGGCAGCGATGAAGCCCCCCCCACCCCCCCCCCCCCCACACACACACACACACCCCTCACCCCTCCCCTCCAACAGACACACACACACATGCAATGCTGGAACTCCTCAATTATTCCGGTTATGTGTACGCTACAAAGACTTCATCACACGGCGTTTCAGGGAGGTTTTCAGCCTGCCAGGTGAATCAAAATGCCGATGACACCCGTCCCCGGCCCGGGTGTCATCCTGGAATAAACAGGGTGTCAGTCTGGCGGCGCTCCTGCTGCCTGCAGACAGCCTCTGTCAGCGTCAGACCAGGAAATGCCACCTCTCTGCTGACAGCTGCCTGTGCCGCGCTCACACCGGCGCCCACGGGGGGAAAGAGCCCAGCACCCCCCCTGCCCCCCCCACACCCACCACCACCTCCCTTCTCCACCACCACCACCCTGCTCCCAGCGCCGCCACGCTAAGTACAGATCCCCCCCCAAAAAACCTGCCGCCTGCCGCCCTGACAGCACTTCACTACGTATCTAAATAGAGCAGGAGCCGGCGTGTCCCCGGGAAACTTTTACATTCGCCTCCATTCAGGGAGGATTTGTCACCTGGGAAGGAGGATAATGAAGCAGTTGTTTCTTCTCCGCCTCGTTCACGGCAGTCCTCTCCTGCAGACGCGGTAATGGCTGGATTGGATTAAATGAGCTCTCCTCCTTGTCTGTCAAAGTGAGATCTGTGAAACGTTTGGGTTTTGTTTTAAGCTGCGAGGGTATTAAATGAATATGATTAAGGCACAAAATGGAGGAGGTAAAAAAAAAAAAAAAAAAAAAATACTCAGGTGTTTAACTGAAGACATTGGATGGAGATAGTTTTACTCGCAGCCGCTGCTTGCGGGGAAATCCTGGAAAGATGCTGCGGTTACACCGGAGCCATGTTTGTTCAAAATGGCGGCCACTGGACTGAACCTACGTGGGAACAGAAGACGAATTACTTTAATTTGACGTCCAGTGATTCATGCTGTGAACATGATGTGCTAAAAAACATGAAGAATTTCAAGCCAAAGCCTAAATCACTACAACCTAGAGCTACACTCGGTAGAGCGCATACCTTCACCAAAGGCCACATCTGTTTGTAGAACCGAGTTAGCATTGCTAGCATGTTAGCCATCAGCTAATATCGATGCTAACGAGCTAGGTGCCAACAGATGCTGATCTCCTGTGATCCATGAGGCGCCTCTCTCATCCGCTTTGTATGGGACATTTTTTCGCAAGTTTTCTGGGATTTATTCAGAAACGGTTTGCCGTTAACGTCCAAATATCTAATCGATCAGTCCTTGGATGACGGTCGCTTAAAATGTCGTGCAATTCACAAAGACAGATTTGTTGCCCATGTGTTGTCATCAACCCCAGAGGCTCACATCATAAACGAACCTCCGTTAAATTTAGCCGCTAGTGGCAAACCTTAAACGTGACTCGTATAAACGTTAGCGATTTCCAAATGTGTTTCATTTTAAATCTCTGGAGTGCGTTGCTCTGCGGTGTGGTCGTTTCTTTGACGGCTCCACAATCGGTTGTTATTTAGATTTTCCGTGTCCGAATAAAGGATTGCTACGCTATCGCTATGCTATCACCGTTATCGACAGTTCCTGCGGCCAATCAACACGCTCCTAATCTCACATGTTCTCTCTCGAAAGAATGTTGCGGTAGGAAAAAAGGGTCAGAAGGTGCTCTATATTTGATGACCTCCTCTGAGTCTGGTTCTATAGAAATTCTCATCTTCAGAGTCTGGTTCTGCAGGTTTCTACCTGTTTTTACTTTCCACTGTCTCCTCTTCTTGCTCATGTGAAAAAGCCTTGTGCCAAATTTTAATTAGCAGTACTTAGCAGCACATATGGGGATTGTTTGTTGATACTCTCTGTGGGGTGGATGTTATACGGTGCTAGTTGGCTAGCTCATAACGATAGCTAACATGCTAACAGCATGTATGGAACAAAATGGGACAATTCGCTTTGTTTTTATGAGTAATAATTTAATTTATTCATAATTTTTCACAAGTTTATGTGCTTAAATCTTTGGTTTTACCATCTTTGCCTTCTGATTACTGGATTCATTTCACATTTACCAGCAGTAGAATTGTTTAATTTACAAATTGTTTTCAGTGTTCCAGTTCTAAAGGCATATTTAGTGAAAGAAAAGTGGGGGGGAAAAAAAATAAAAAACACCCAACCTGCGATTAAATCTGATAAATTTACCAAAACAATGTTATTGGAAAAACCGTCCCATTGAATGTTCTGTTGTGCTGAAGTCTAAACGCGAAGCGGCCGGACGTGAAGCCATCGCACAGCTGCGGATGTAATTACGCCGCTCGGTTTTTGTTGTGGATGTGAGCTAAAGGCAGATTTGGTCTCGGTAGGAGGCTCCCGCAGTCCGACTTTCTAATGCTCTGTCGTGTTTATGTCTGTCTCCCCCATCGGAGGTTTGCTCCCACTAATTGGTCTTAATTGTTGGTAATACCCCCACGTCGTTTTCCTTTAGGTCACCGCGGCGTGCGACTGAGGAGATGCCTTCTTTATTGATGTGACAGCGCTAAATTGAGAACCTTTGGCGGAGTGTCAAAGCCTAATTAATCACTCTAATTTCATCTCTCCATGCGTCCTCGGCCATCGAGTGGATGTGATCGGAGGGAGCGCCGTCTCGGCGTTAGCTCGGCCTCCCCATGCTAATTAGCTGCTAGCCCGGAGACGGAGGGGCCCTGAGGGTGCGAGGCGAGGGGCTAAAGCCGGCCTAAATGGCCACATAATGACCACGGGAACAGGAATCCTAACCCGGCTCATTTTCATTACGTATTACATTCAAGTTTGGTTGTCGCCCCCCCCCCTCCAGCCTCCCTCCTGCTGCCCTCCCACCACCGGCGAATGTAGTTTCTGGGAAGAATCGGCGCTCGGGCAGCAGCTCTGCTCCTCGTTCATCAAATGCTCGATGGTCTTGCCGAGCTGGACAGCCCGACCTCGGTTCAAAAAGCCTCCCCGTCGGAATGAGGAAGGAAATGTAGCGTCGGACTTCAGCTGCCTGGTTTTCATTTCGAATGAGATCCACGACGACGCAGGCGAAACGAGACGAGACGACGCGATAAGAAACAAACAGGAAGTGGTGAGAAGGATGACGTAAGGCCGTGAAGGTGGCAAACTTTAAGATCTGTTCATCAGAGATGTGAGATCAGCGATAACGGGATATGAAAAGAGACATTTTCACTGAAATAACGTTGTTTAAACATGACCTGCTGTGTAGTTCATCCATTCGTCTTCGATACCCACATGGAAAGAACCTATACGAGGATATATGCGCATATATGAAACCTACAAGCAGTTTATATGCACATATATGCGTATATATGCCACATATAGGCAAAATTGAGGTGCATATATGTGAATATACAGGCCATATAGGTCTCCTGTACTGATTCTTTATTTCCACATATATATAGTCCATATCTCACTTTGGCATCCGTCATACATTATCAAGTCAATAACTAAGAACTAACTAAAAAACAATTCTACAAGAAGAACATATAGGTGCATATATGCACACATATATACGTGCATATATGTACCTGTATAGGTGCCGGTATGCAAGTATATGTGTACATATGTGCATTTATGTACATATAATATATGAAAACGGCCAATTTTATATATGTCACATATATTAAAAACCTATATCAAAACCTATATTGAAACTGTATATGTTTATATAGGTTCTTTCCATGTGGGTACTCAAACTCTGTGGGGTCATTCAGGAATTTACCCCTTCAAAATAAACCTCACCAGGTTTTTAGGGTACATAGAGGAAAACCACAACTGCTGAGCGACACATTTTTTTCCAGGACATTCATACATAATAAAATCCTTGTCAAATTAACTTATTTTAACAGTCATGAGCTAAAATTGACCACATATCCTCAATTAAGTGTTTAATTTACAAAAATCCTGTGACTTTTTTTTCACATTTTAAAGCAATTCAAAACAGTATTTTTGAGATTATGAGAAGTTTTAATGCTGAAATGTTGAGAAATCCACCGAAATCCAACACAAGCGTCACCATCTTTACTCAATACAACTGCACTTAATGTGTCAGGACGTTGATAAATGTCGTAAAGTGTCTGAATAGAAAGTGTTTGAGGTGCGTTGGTGCTCGTATCACCTTCAGCCGCATTTCTACTTTAATACCAGTCCGTGTCTATATTATAAATCCGAACAAAACTATTGAGATTAAAGATATAAAAGCTGATAGGAGGTAGATTTTTTTGAGGCCGAGTCTGCAGTGTTGGGGAAAACAAAATAAAATAAATGCATTTTGTTTATAACACACTACTTTTGTTAAATAAATTTCAAAGTGCTACAAGTGAAAAAGAAATGAATAAAAATGAATTTAGAAATCAGACACCATCAGAAAAGGGCTTTAAAGGAGTAGAGATTTGTAAAGGTGAGTATGAAAAAAAAAACATAATTAAAAGGAAAGAAATGCGATCCGTAATGCAAATTGGAATAAAGATTGTTGATTGAACCTTGAATTTTCATGACTTTTGTTCTCCAATGTGACACTTCAGTACCGGACGTCTTCACCTCCACAGTCAAACTTAAAAAAGTGAAATAAATCAACCTGGACAACATTTCAATGTAGAAATGATTATTAGTTCAAACTGCTCACGTGAGGTGGAAATGAGTGAAGTGCCACGCGTCGTTTTAAAAAAGTCAATCACGTTAATGACAAAACAAATCAAGCATTTGTGAACACGACAGTCTGTTAATTGGACGCCTGGTTGTGATTAATACCACGTTTGAGCCCCCCCCCCCTCCAGTTCAACGTAGAGAATCCAGAGAATCCGGAGGGCTGCTCACGTTTGGCTCCGTTCCTGCATGTTAAACTTTACAGGCCCGGCGTTTCTATATTGCCTGTCATGTGTTGTTAAGACCGGCCTCGCTCTCTATTAAAGCCTTCGTCGCACCACTTTATACGAGTGTGTGGGTACATCTGGCCAACGGATTTGGCCGCCGCCGCCGCACGTTCTGGCTCAGACGCCTAACACGAGAAACCTGAAAGCCCTCGGCACCGAGCCGGGCCTGGCACCGGCTCCCCTGGGAACGCCGGAGAACAGGATGGTGACTGGAGAGAGCTGTTTGCGTGTGTGTGTGTGTGTGAGTGTGTGTGTGTGTGTGTGTGTGTGTCTTGCTCTCCTGGTCTTCGGCCCTGCAGACGTGCGTCAGCCTCAAAGCCCAATATGTAAATGTGACTCTGCGTCTCCGGCTCCGCCGTCGCCCATCAGCGTTAGCGATCCTCAATTATTCGTCGCTGGGACGTGTTAGCATTGATAGCGAGTTTTGTCGTGTTTAAATGAGCCGATATGACATGTTTTCCCCATTTATACGACAACGTTTCAGGTAAAAGATAAGATAACAAGAAAAACAAAAGATAATTGTTTTTGTTGTTTTTTTTTATTTCATTGTAGCGTTTTATTTTAATCCTTAAATAAAAAAAAAACTAATACTGTGATTTCCTGCGTGGGAATATAAGCCAAACCCAATAGATTTTTAATTAAAAAAAAAAAAAGAAATAAAAATGTCGGTTTTACGTGATGCACTTGAACGCATCACCAATTGGCAGCATGAAGCTTATTAACCCATTAAAAAAAATCCATATATTAGCCACATCCTACTTTAAGCTACAGGGTTCAA
Source organism: Blennius ocellaris (assembly GCF_963422515.1). Lineage (NCBI taxonomy): Eukaryota > Metazoa > Chordata > Actinopteri > Blenniiformes > Blenniidae > Blennius > Blennius ocellaris. The sequence continues at coordinate 1,970,912 of NC_137656.1, read as the reverse complement.
AGCGTGTTTTAAAAAAAATGGCGGCTTATGTGATATATTCCTATCCGACCTTAAAGATTTTACATTTTATCGTTTTGTTTCAGAAAACCTGTGAACTTACATGGCAACGTTTTGAAAACTTCTTCCTTCCCAGTTTTCAGGCAAATGAAATATGACTCATATATATATATGAGTGTGGACATACTTGGATATAGATGTTATTTTGTGTGAATATATTTTCCGATTTCATTATTTAGAGATTGTCAATTAAGGATGTGTGTATGTATTTATGTATGTATGTATTTATGTATGTCTCAAATGAATTAACAAGAGAGAAATAAACACATGTCTGTTTCCAAACCAATGGCAAAAACTCGAAAAACGATGTAGTTCGCATGTTGGGCCACTGGTGGGTGCTGCTGTTTGTTTTTGTGCTAAAACCTCCCACACGTCCCAAAGAACAATACGAATATAAACGTTAGCAATGGGAGCAACACAGACATTCTCGTGGACAGACGACCAAGTTGGATCGTTATTACGGCGACTGTCAAAATAAAAGCGCCAGGAGAATATGGGCTGTAAACAGACCCCTTTTTTTTTTTTACTTCAAAACATAATATAGAGAATATTTCACAATAATGTCCACAAGCAAAAGTTGTGTCAAATTGGGAGGAAAGTGTCTGTCAACATCTCAACATGTTCAGAAGCTGCAATAACAAAGAATATTTTCAGCGGGAGGGTTCGGGTTACTGTTCCATTTTTATTTTACACCGGGCACAATGTAACTCGTTTGTTTCTAAATGTTCAAGGAATTAAGCTTCAAATTGATCCAAGTCATTGACTGAAGTTTGGAAAAAAAAAAAAAAAAAAGATCCTGTTTGATTCAGACACCAATACCAAAAATAAATAAATAAATACATACATTTAAAAGAAAATCCTCCATCAGCTGCTCTGGAAAAATCCCGGATCCAGTTTATTGTCGTTAGAATAACAATTTCTGGGAAAATAAAAACACGAGCCTCCATTAACACGCAGTAAATCTGCAGTTACGAGGCCGTTGCGTTGCTCCTCTGCGCCGCCTGCCAACGCTCGTCCTCCCCGTGTCAATTACTGGACCGGATTCACGTTCACACATTAGCGTGGAGCCGGCGGCCAAGTGTGTCCGGCTTCAACACCGAGAATTTATAGGCTTCAACTATGTTTTTGTCCTTATATCACACTGCGACGGCGCCGCCGTCTCGCGCCCGCGCCCCGGCCAACGCGTGCATATGCTAGGTTCGACCCCGCCCCGCCGAACGCCGCGCTGTCGCGTGGCCGCGCGGCGTGCGTCTCGGTGAGGATTCTGGGTAATTGAAGCAGCAGATTTTGATGTGTCTCAGCTATCCACCACCTCCTCCTCCACCACCCCCCCCCTCCTCCTCCTCCACCACCACTCCAGATCGCGTCCTCGCAGAGTCTTCAGGGATAATTACCCAGCGTGCACTCTGCCAGGGACTCCACGCAATTTCTAATTACGCTCCTCCGCGGGGGGAGTTCAGGTCTGTTTTTCATAATTCATGTTTTGCTTACAAAGTGTAAAGACTGCTGTTCTCCAGTATCCACCCCCCCCCTCCTCTTCCTCTTCCTCCTCCTCCTCCTCCTCCTCCTCTTCCTCCTCGTTAAACTTCCGTGTTGGAAAGGAGCGTAAACTGAAAATGGCCGTACCTTTATGATCGACTGGAGTTCCCGCCTGCTGCTGCTGCAGCCATGAGAAAACTCTTCTCCAGCTGAGTGAGGAAAAGCTGCTCGTGAAAACAGACTTTTTTTTTTTTTTTTTTTTTTTTTTTTAATGATTACGTTCAGGAAGGCTGCCAGCGACGATCGCTTCTCCGCTTTTGGCACAGATGCTCATTTAAAGTGATTGTGGAAGTAAAGTTTTCTTCAGGAATTTTTTTTTCTTAAACATTCGTAGGAAAAGCAGCTCTTTGTAAAATAATGAAATGTATAACACACACACACACACACACACACACACACTGCTGTGATGCATGATGCTGTAAATCCTCTCTCGGGGGAACGTGCGTGAATCAATCTCCTGTACGTTAAAAGTTTGGATTGAATGTGGAGCTCGACTCGTTTTCTTCCTCTTGTCATCGAGGCGACAAAACGTGAACTTCGTGGTCCCAAAAAAAATCGGCCCGCGAGAAACTGCGACTGGATTCTGCACGGACGCCTTTGTACTCGGAAGAAGATGCGACCCGGCGATCACCGCGAGGAATATGTGACGTCGTGCGTCAGCAACGTCTCACGCAGGTGAAGAACGATGACAAGAAGACATTGTTTAATATTGAATATAGAGTATTAAAAGTAAGGCAGAATGTAAATGATGTTCTGACAAACAGACACTTGGACCAGCAGAGTTAGAACGATGTCGTTTAACTGCTTCAGCACGTAACTCCGAGTCATGCTACATGCTACGTGCTACATGCTATAGAGTGTCAGGGTTCATGCGCCAGTGATGCTACATGCTAAACATGAGAAAAGTCTGACTGGTTTGTACATGGAGTATAAATTAAGCTTAATGTACTTGCTGATGCTCGGTATCGGCACGTAGCTAAAGGTTAGTTCTTGTACTCGTCCTTTAAAAAAACTCCATAGCTGAAATAATACTGCTTTTCCTCATTTCTCCACCGGTGCTAGAACTTTTTAATCGACACTAAAAGTTATAATTTGCAGGTAAAAAACTTCAAATCTTTCCAGTCGAGGTTTTCTCAGTGGATTCTGGTACGTTGACACATATGCTCTTTAAAATAAGCTAGCACCCAAGCCGCTAAGGCCTCGATTACGTCACAGTGTTTCACGTGAAACTGCATCATTTTTGCGTTTCTGTTTCAGAAAAGTTTCGCATTTACAAGGCAACATTATGAAAAAAACGAGCGTTTACATGGAAACGGATACCTTTGCCAGCATGTTGTTAGCATGCCAGGCTACTAGCGGGTGCCGTTGGTTGTTTTTGTAATGAAACCGCACACAAAGAACGACACGCTGTGAACGTGGACGATGGGAGCAGACGGATGCTCGCATTCGGACGACCAAGTTGGATTGTCGTTACGATAAAACTACCAAAATGTTGATTATTCCAGCATTTCCATGAAGATCAAAGCACTTTTGAATAAATCCACAAATCCACGTTCTGAGTCATTTTCAACACAAGTTTTCATTTGGAAACGTTGTCGTGTAAACAGGGCCTTAATTGTAACCAAATAAAACGTGAGCAATGTAGTAGTTACTTGTACTCGAGTACCAATTTTTGACGCCCCCCTTGCTCAGTGCTTCAAAGTGGTGACCCTACCTAGTTAGCATCGATATGAGCAGACTGCTAACATTCTGGAGGTCCTAACTCGAAAAACAAATGTGGCGTCGGCGAAGGCCCGCGCTCTACCGAGCGTAGCTCTAGTATTTCCTGCTGTTGCTCCAGTCTGGACCGTAACAATGTAAAAGCGAGTCACTGAGACTTGATTTCCTCGTAAATAAAAGCTCCCGATCTGTGTTTTGGACGGCGCCCGGGTGACGTCAGCCTCCTCTTGTTTGCTTTATGAACCTCTGGGCCGGTTCCGTAACCCCCGCCGCCGCTCGTCCCTCAGAGGATATGAGTCAACTCCTCCGGCTCAGTAACAGAACTCCTGGAGAGAGAGAAGGAACCTGGGGGAGGAACGTGGGAGGGAGAGGGGGAATTTTCTCTCTCTGCAAAAAAAAAAAAACACCAAACTTTGCTGTAGCGTCACCGTTTTCATGCCTGCAATCGAGAATGTGTGTACGCTCCAGTTTAAAGTTGCTTTTTTTTCTGTAACCTGCTGTCAAATGAAGTCGAAAATATATAAAAAGTAACGCCGACGCAGACCAGGCGAGGTCCGACGATGCAAATGTGTTGAATTTGAAAAAAAAAAAAAAAAAAAAAAAGGAAAAGAATTGAAGCGCGAAGAGTTTTATGTGCTGCAGACGGTGGTTCGGCCTCACTGCAGCACGGTCTACGTTAAAGAGGCGTCTCTGCACCGCAAAACCTTCTGGCCAATCACAGCGCGGCTCGAACCCCACAGTAAACACACACACACACACACACACAGAGGTCAAAACCTCATCTGCACCGAAAACACAGTGTGATTGACGGTGTTTATATTTCCCACAGACGTGACGACGACTCCTGTTCTTACCAGGTCACTCGGGTGCCGTTTACGCGATTTTACGCCATTTTTTGTTGTTTCCGAAAAGTTGCGCAAAATGACGAAACACTGGAAACGATGTAGTTACCATGTCGAGCCACTAGAGGGTTGATGGAGGCTGTTTTTGTAACGAAACCACGCACATACAGAAGAGATCTAAACACTATAGACGTTAGCCATGGGAGAACGCGGACATTCCGGTGGACAGACGAACAAGTTGGATTGTTAAATATGATGACTATCAAAATAAAAGTCCCAGGAGAATATGAACTGAGAGACTCTGGATGAAACGTTAGTCAGTCACTGAGCATGTGCAGAACTTGTAGTTTCCGGCGTCGAAATGTTTTCTAAAAATTTTGTTTCGCAGAGATGGAGCATTCGGAGAATTTTCAAAAAAGACGTCAAATTTTACCGCGTTTCCATGGAGACGGAGCGTTTTAGAAAAAAAATGTTTAAATGCAAAAATTGTCTAAAGACCTGCTGAAAATGTACTGAAATGTAATTGAGACTTCAGAAACGCATCATCAGACAGTTTATGTTCATATATCAAAACTAGATTTGATACTTTAAGAGCTTTTATTTTGAAGGTTGAGTTTGACTCGTTTTTGCTCGCGAAGGTTTCAGAACGCCGAAAAACAAACGCCTATGAATGAAGGTTAAGAGGAGGTGAAGTCACAACCAGTCGCAGGATATTGTAACCTGTGCTTTAATCTCAGATTTCTCCCCCCCCCCCCCCCTTCCCTCCCCCCCCCAAAAAAAGAAAGAAAAGTTTTTTTTTTGTTTTTTTTTAAACAATCCTTCTAAACAGTGACTCTTGTACAACAACATAAATACTGTGCTGGGGGGGAAGAACAAAAAAAAAAAAAGTCCAATTTCTCCTAACCCCCCCCCCCCTTTACTCCCCCCCACCCTCCTGAAAAAAAAAAATGTAATCAGTTTTTCTTTTTTTGTCCTCTTGTGCAGTCTCTTTCTGTAAACATTGAAAAATGCAAATCAAGTCTCCTCAGTTCTCGACAAGACAACATCAAAATAACAACAAGTGTCAAGGGGGGGTTGGGGGGGAGGGGGGGGGGGGGTGGGTGTGAGGCTCCGGCCGCCTCGCTACGCAAACAGTCTCCACCGGATTCCCCCCCCCAAAAAAAACACCCCCAACCCCAACCCCCGTTCCTAATCCGGTTCATGAGGCTCAGTTTTAGATCCAGAGGAGGGGGGGGGCTGAAGGGGGCGGAGCCAGTTCGTCGTCGTCGTCGTCATCAGAAGAGGCTGGTCAGCGTGGTCTGTGACGGGCTCCGGCACTCGTGCACGTCCATGCCGCCGGGCACGGCGCTGAGCACGGAGGTGACGGTGGGCATGGTGGGGTTGGTCAGGTCCGTGAGGGTGGTGGGGGTGCTGGACGGGCTCATGGAGGCGTTGGAGATCTCGGAGGCGGGGCCCGACGGCGTGCCGCCCTGCAGCGTGGAGCCGTCGGACGCCTTGTCCACGCCGGTGCTCTCCTGGCGCAGCAGGTTCCTCCGGAACTTGGCGCGGGCGTTCTGGAACCAGACCTGCAGGGGGGGGGGGACAACAACAACAACAACAACGATTAAAAAACAAGCGGCCATTTTTGGAAATGACATCATCGATCACTGGAATCCGACCAATCAATTTTTGCCTCTGGAGGACGACGATGAGCAACACTGGCTTCATGTGTTTGACTTTATGTCGTGGAAAATTACATTTTAAGGAACTTTTGTCACTGAGGTAGAAATAAATACGTTTGTTTTTTTTACTTGTTGTGTTGTTTCTTTGTTTTTGTTTTATTCGTCAAAACATTTCTTTTTTCTTTCTTTCTGTTTTTCCTATTTTTACGCTTGAAATAAAGATTCAGATCATATCATATCATATATCATATCATATCATGTCATATCATATCATATTATATCATATCAAATCAAATCATATCATATCATATTATATCATATTATATGATATCATATCATATCATATATCACATAACATCATATCATATAATATTATATCATATCATATCATATCATTTAATATTAGATCATATCATATTATAGCATGTAATATCATATCATATTATATCATATCATATCATCATATCATATCATATAACATCATATCATATAATATTATATCATCATATCACATAATATTATATCATATCAAATCATATCATATCAAATCATATTATATAATATTATATCATATCATATCATATCATATCATCGATGAATCAGCCAGACACACAAACATCATCCCACAGCGCCATAAAAAAAGGTTATTTACTCACTAATCAGCATATTTGTTCATGTCTTTAAACCCATTTTTACTCAATGATCTAATTTAATTTTTTTTTAAAGTATACAAATAGTTTAAAAGATTAAGATATAACAAGATCATCGCCTAAAAACATACATTTATTTGCTTTTTTTTGTCATTTTATTCATCAAAAAGCATAAACATGTGTTTCCTTTCCTATAAATATCAGCTTCAATGAGTCAAAGCTGAGAAATTGTCTTGCAGGTAATTTAATCAAAAATCTCTCATGCAAAGTGACCTTATGACACATTTTGGAATGAAATGCTCATCCTGAATGAGATATATATATAATTTTCAAGGATTATTGGAGAAAATATATCAAAATATCTCAATATTACTATAAATAACTGATACGTTCACAGATTTCAAGATGAAATTTAACCCGACCTCTTTTTAATTTAACCATCGATGAACATGTCTTCATTCTCTTTAGAGTTCAGACGTCGATGTCTTTATTCCAATATCCTTCAATTTTGCAAAAAAAAAAAAAAAAAAAAAAGTGTGTTTAAATGTGCTGGAAAACCGTCACTGGCATTGACAGGAAACTTTTCATGTCTGAATCAAGTCTCAGCCAGAAATAATATATAAGAGTTGAACCACAAATATACTGTTTTACATCAGTTTTCTTCAATAAAGTCGCTTCCAGGTGTGCAGATGTTTGGTGTGCTATTTGTAATAAGAAGAAATAAAGTGAAAAAAATTGTTTGGGAAGTTGTGCTAATGCTAATATTATTGCCGTTCTTTCATTTTCTTCATCCACAGTAGTTTCTTTTTAAAATTCTAATAACACTCTAGAACAGAGATTTTTTTTTTTTGAATGAAAATAAATACAAATGCTAGTTATTGGGAGGTCAAGCTGCTGTGACGTGACAATTGATTGTAATAAAGTTAGAGAAAAGGAAAAATATGTCATATTTAAAACTCGTGTTCACAGTTTAGTTCAATCAAATCTGTTTCTTCAACCTTGAAGCTGTGCAGAAGTTTCGGTTTATCGTAAAATGTATTGCTCCATTTTTGGGGGGAAATTCAGGCATTTCAGGATGTTCATGATCTAATTTTTGGAAATAAATGCGAATGCTGAATGACAAAATCAAATTCTGGGATTGTTTGTCAGTTTATTTGGCTCCTGGTCAGATTCCCAACGGTCCAGAATGGAGTTTATACACAAAAAACTATTAAAATACGACAATGTTACTTCAGAATGCTGAGCTTCCCTCAGGATTGATGAAGTATTGATCTTCCTAAATAGACTTAATTTCAAGTTTTTTTATTTAGCTGTGTAGTTGTGGGACTTAATTATCTGTCAGCTATTTCCAATAAAACAACCACAAGCTTTTAATATGAGGACGACTCAGGAAATAAAAGAAATAATCCTCATGCTGAATGAGAAAAACTTGTTTTTAACACCTGTGAAGCATCAGACTTCAGTTAATGCACAAAACTCACTAAAAACATTTACTTTAATATAATATTACTACATAAAAAACACTTGATTTCAAGTAAAAAAAAATGTGTTCTTAGTTGTTTAATTAAATTCTCTGTCAGTTATTTTCCAGAAACCTTCTGAAAAAAAAAAAAAATCGATATAAAACTTTGATATTCAGGACGACTCAGACGACTTCTGGAAAAATGTGCGAATGCTGAATGAGGAAAAAAAAAAAAAAAACGTGTATTTTTACATCTGTGAAGGTCCAGCCTTGTGTTGATGCACAAAAAAACTGTTGTCATTAAATTAAATAATTAAATAAAAATGACCACAGGGACACTGCTCTGTGTTTACTGGGGTTGAATTTAACTGCATCTATTTCTGAGACTTGTAACTCTGTCGTTTTCATTATTCTAACTCTCTTCCATTAAAACGCTTCTCCAGACGCTGCGTTTGGAATAATGTTGAAATTAGCTTTTCTTTTTTTTTTTAACACCCGATGTTCTCGCAATATCATTTGACTTAAAAATACAATTGACTGAAAACTTAAAGACAAAACATTTGAGGGTTTTTTTTTTTACCTACAAATCTAAAACTTAATGGTGAAATTGCTCAATAGGAAGGTTGCGATTATAGTTGCATTTATCAGTTAAAAGTCAACTTTAAAGCTTTTTCTGCTGCTTAAAAGTTTTGGAGCTAAAAAGGTCAGTATAATCAGTTTAACTGATTTTTTTTAAATTCACTTAACTGATTCTATTTCACATCAGTCGGCTGGATTCGCAGTGTCACTGGGTCAAATTGTTAAAATACAGCAGGAGAATAACATGAGGCATTTTAGATTAACGTCAGTTGGATGTAATAGAACGTGCAAATATTGAGTTGAGATTGTTTTAAACAAAAAAAAAAACATGTAAAAGCGATGAGCCCAGCTGAGGCCAGCGTGGATGTTTCATTAGCAGCTGTTAGCGCTGCACGCTAAATTCCACTCATTTCGAGATATTTCCACAGGAAGTGTTCACAATACCACGCAAGTATCTTATGACATCTGCAAAAAAAAAAACAAAACCCCAGGACGGAGCTGATTTGCCCTGAAGAGTTCTCGTCCTGTAACTTTTTCCCGCCGATTCAAGTGAAAGTTTAGCTCGGAAAGCGTCTCGTCTCACGGCGACGCTGATAAACACGGATCGTCTCGACGAACGGCGGCAAAAACCGGCGGCAGCATCAGAATCCCGTTCGTAGAGAAACTCCCGAGCAACATCCAACTTTACCCCTCAACGTTTTCACATCTTTCTCTCCTTGTGATTTTTTTAAAGCTGCGAGCGAAAGAAGACGAGCTTTTATTTCGTGTCTCTAAGGAAGAAAAAAAAAAATCACTATTTATGATGATCCTGTACTTTATAAATGACGCTCACAGACCATGATGGAACTTTATGACACTCAAACACACACGTCTGCAAATAAATATGTTTGTATAATAATCTGCACCTGGATTAAAGGTACATTTTTCTCTTGAATCTCACATAAAAAAAAAAAAAGCTGTATTTTTTAGCTGTAAGCTGCTTTTTCTTTAACAGTTTTTGACGGGAAACCATGAATACACCTTTCAAGTTCAGTGAATTAATACACTAAATTCTATCTTTTTATTAAATATCTATTTATTTCTTCACCGTTATAAAACCGATTTTGCCAGGTAACGTTGCTAACGCTGCTAGCCGAGATGCTGAACACAACCGCTAACGTAATAACGACCAGAAACAAGGAGAAATGTGCGAATTTTAGATGTAATTTAACCTTTATTTAACAAATAGCCAATAAAGCTAATAATAACAGTGATTTTCATTTGATTGAGGATTGATTTTTGGTTTTTATGGGTCATGAACACAAATCAACATAGATTTTCTTCCTTCAAAGTTACTGTCGCAGGCAAAAAACGAGAAATAAATGCGGGGAAAAAAGGGACGTTAAGGAGTCCGAAACGACTTCCTTTATGGGTTTTCTGGCCCACAAATGGACCCTTCTGTCTCTCTCCTGATCTCCAGTCACGTCACAACATTATAACCAGAAATCGACGGCATCGCGGAGCGTCTAGTGTCCAAGAAACGGGTTTTCAGGAGCTGGTGGAGACCAAACACGGAGCAAAAAAAGTGAGAGCGCAGCGGCTCCGATCACTTGTGAAGTAGTAAGAGCTTCAACATCCCACTTTAGCACATCGTGGCTTCACCGTTGATTTAACAGGAAGTCACTCAGTTTATGTCGCAACACAGGAAAGACTTGACTTTTTAAGAAAAATAGAAGAATAACAATATAAACAGCCAGCGGAATCGATTGAGTGCTGGTGGTGGAGAACAAACACGGAGAGAAAACTTGACTCGACAAAAAACAATTAAATAAACAAATAAACGATACGTCCGATTAGCCAGATGAAGGTAATCATGGCTCGTTTCCGGTGTTTTCTGAGGATTGGTGAGTTCAGCACCGAGAGAATAAGGGAGGGGAATTAATAGAACCGAATAAATCTCACGTTTGTGTCGTTTTCTGTCGTTTTGCTCAACGTCCAAAACCCCAAACGACCTCAAACCAGAACGAAATCATCTCGTTCCGAAAGCAAAGGGAACGACGCTGAAACGCACGAGGAAAGTCTGACGAGGTTTTAGTGGTTTTATGTCGCCTCATTAGTTTGATGGAACCAGACAGTGGGAACTAGGTAGAGGGTACCAGGTGGAGGGAACCAGACAGTGGGAACTAGGTAGAGGGAACCAGGTGGAGGGAACCAGACAGTGGGAACTAGGTATCAGGTACCAGGTGGAGGGAACCAGACAGTGGGAACTAGGTATCAGGTACCAGGTGGAGGGAACCAGACAGTGGGAACTATTTAGAGGGTACCAGGTGGAGGGAACCAGACAGTGGGAACTAGGTAGAGGGAACCAGACAGTGGGAACTAGGTATCAGGTACCAGATGGAGGGAACCAGACAGTGAGAACTAGGTAGAGGGTACCAGGCAGAGGGAATCAGACAGTGGGAACTCGGTATCAGGTACCAGGCAGAGGGAACCAGACAGTGAGAACTAGGTAGAGGGTACCAGGCAGAGGGAATCAGACAGTTGGAACTAGACAGTGGGAACCAGCTCAAGGGAACTAGACAGTGGGAACTAGGTAGAGGGTACCAGGCAGAGGGAACCAGACAGTAGGAACTAGGTAGAGGGTACCAGGCAGAGGGAACCAGACAGTGGGGACGAGGTCAAGGGAACCAGCTAGAGGGAACCAGACAGTGGGAACTAGGTAGAGGGTACCAGGCAGAGGGAACCAAACAGTGGGGACGAGGTCAAGGGAACCAGCAAGAGGGAACCAGACAGTGGGAACTAGGTAGAGGGTACCAGGCAGAGGGAACCAGACAGTGGGGACGAGGTCAAGGGAACCAGCTAGAGGGAACCAGACAGTGGGAACTAGGTAGAGGGTACCAGGCAGAGGGAACCAGACGGTGGGAACTAGACAGTGGGAATCAGGTGGAGGGAACCAGGCAGTGGGAACCAGAAGGTGGCAACCAGATGAAGTGGGAGTGGGAACCAAGTGGAGGAAACGAGGTGGTCTTCTTCTTCTTCTACTCCTCCTCCTCCTCCTTCTCTCTTCCTTCTCAGTAATAATTTTTGTTTGTAAAACCTTTTTGTCTCAGTTTTTCCTCCCCCTCCTTCCCTCCCTTCTTCTCTCCCTCCCTCCTTCTCTCCTTCCCTCCCCTGATAATTCGCTGTCGTCTTTTGTGGAAATCAAACGCCCCGTCGTTCTTCCTCTTGCTCGCCGTGTTCTACAGAAGCGTTTTGTTCCTCATCAGCGCAGCGTCACTTCATCCTCTCAACGTTTATCTCTGCTGCTTTTCATTTCCACCTTGATTCTGCATCCGGATGCAAACGTATCGACTTTGCTCCGTCTGATTTTTTTTTGCTCGAGGAAACGAGGGATTTCTTATTAACCATGCCTCCGTTTTTTTTTTTTATATCTTGGATTGATTTTAGTCTGAAATCTGAAATCTGATAACTGCGATGATCCGAACACTGAAACGCAAAGACCAAAGACTCAAACGTCGAGACGTGGCTTCGTCTTCCTCCGAACCAGCGTCACTTCCGCTTTCTACCGTTCGGTTCGCCCACGTTATTGAGATCAAATCACATTGACGGGTTTGACGTGAGACATCAGAGCGTCGGCGACGAATGCAGGATCACATTCTGGCCGTTTACAGTTTGAGTCGTCTGACTTCCTGGTACGCATGAAAACGCTCTTGTAGCTTTTCTCTACACCGACCGCTCCTCTGCGACTCGTTCCGCCAAACAACTTCAGAATCATATTCTCATTCTGATTCTGATTCTGATTCCTGGGCGACTCGTTCCGCCAAACAACTTCAGAGTCAGAATCAGATTCTGATTGTGATTCTGATTCCTCGGCGACTCGTTCCGCCAAACAACTTCAGAATCAGAATCAGAATCAGAATCAGAATCAGATTCTGATTCTGATTCCTCGGCGACTCGTTCCGCCAAACAACTTGGGGTTAAAAGCGACATTTCTCACCACTTAGACGTGACTCCTCCACATATACAGTCCTTTCTCCACATTAACAACCTCCATCATCGGCAAACTTTCCATATTTAGGCCACAAATACCAATAATGGCGAGTCGCTACACTGTGAACGTCCTTCCTCATTCAGATTCCACGATATTTCCTTGTGTGTCATCATTTCTATGCTTTGATTTGGTGCCGCCTCTTGAACTGGAGTAAATACAACAATGGGACCATGAAATTATGTGGGGCGTGTTATTTTAGATTTGGGGGGGGGGTTTACCTGCAGGACCCGCTTGGTGAGGCCGGTCTTCTGCGCGAGCTGCTTGAGGTCCTTGGCGTCGGGGTTGTGGTTGATGGCGAAGTAGGACTTCATGGTCCTCAGCTGGTGGTGCTTGAAGGACGTCCGCATGCGCTTGGTCTTCTGGCTGGAGCTGTACTGCGAGTCGCGGTCCATCGACTCGCCGTCGTTCTCGTTGCAGCTCAACGCTGAGAGAGAGAGAGAGCGAGAGAGAGAGAGAGAGAGAGGTTAGAGGCCGGCGTTCTGGATGCACGTCGACAAACACTGTCCGGTGCTGAACTTTTAAGTTTCATCACATTGAAATATGAATAAAAGTGTTTTTTGTTGTTGTTTTGTTGGGTTTTTTTTAAATATGAGTGTCAATTTCTACTCTTAATAAAACACCCCGTTCTCTGTTTGGATCCATACAATCAATCTGAGGGACTCTATGACCCGACAGCTGTTCCTCCTCCAGCTGCAGACCGTGCTCTTCCTCCTCCTCCTCCTCCTCCTCCTCCTCCTCCCTTCACCTCCCCACACTCTCCCTCCATCTCTGTCTGTCTATCCTAGCAAGGAAGACGCAAGCCTGGCTTGAGTAGTCACACACACACGAAAAAAAAAACACACACACACACACACGTATTTGTCCCAGCCTGCAAAAATTTCTTGGCACCGGCCAAAGTGTTGCTGCATGAATAACAGTTCGATATCAGAACGCTGCAAATGATGAATATGAAGTGAGTGAAAAGCATCAGAATAACACTTCACTTAATTAGACCATACACACCAGGCAGAACAAATGCTGCTTCCCGGCCAAAGCATATGCTGCAGCCATTTTACACACACACACATACACACACACAAAAAAAAGCAGCTTGTAGATTTTTTTTTTTTTTTTTTTCCCACAACACTCTTCCTCCTCCTCCTCCTCCTCCTCCTCCTCGGCTGCAGCGTTCAGGGCGTTAAAGCAGCGGCCTGCAGCCTCCAGCTTGAGGGTCGCCGCCACATGTGATCCTGCTGCAGGTGAAAGCTTGTGCGTGTCGTTTCCGCGTGGAAACAGAAGAGGGCGCACTGCCTCTTTCACTTTCATCCCACACTGCCTCACGAGCTCCTCAAGCTTCTCCTTCAAAACATGTGGATACAAATCGCCCACAACTTCAAAAGTAATGGCTTTTAATCTCAAAGAAAATCCCCCCCATTTTGATGTTTCACCTTTAATATGCACTTTTTTTTTTAATTAATGTGACATATTTATAAAAAAAAACACTTAAATATCCAGCTAATGTGAACGTTTTACATGGAAACGAGTGAAGTTGGAAATAATGAAAGAATATTAACTATAATAAAGTATATATAATCATTTCGACATCGGCCAGCTGTATCCTTTAGTTAAACTTATTTTTGACTTGATTTAAGGTGTTTATCAAAATAGATTAATAAGATTTAAATCATTTATCTGCATGCAACTCGGCTGTTTTCAGGTAAACTCACAGTTCATCGCTACTGAGTGAAAATCAGCAGGTTTTTTAGTTCAAATGTAAACGCGTTCAAAAGATTCTGCTGCGTAAGTGAAACAAAGTGAGAGAAACGAGGTGGGATACATGTGGATTTATAATTAATTCACTTGTTTAGGCTGGTTTAGAGATGAATATAAATTGCTGTGGAAAAAAAAGCGAGGGGGGGGGGGGTTATCAGTTTCATGTTGCTTTTATCAAACCAACTTTTATTTAGTTTTTTTTTTTATCTCCTTTAAACTTCCTGGTTAAATAAAAGCACATCCAGAAATGAAAATAATTCTGTTGTTGAGATTTTCTATCACTTCTTTTTTCCCCCCCTAAGCAGCACAGAAGGGCAGCTAAAGTTAAAAAAAAAAAACTGAAAATAAAAAACATTTTAATAAATAAAGTAAAGAGTGAGATCCCAGGCAGGCAGAGCTGGAAACTTATTGTGGCTCCCTGTTCTCTCTTCCAGTGAATAACTCATCAAATCACATTGATCTGGCTCCTACACACCCAGTTTGGCCCGGGCCCAATGCAAAGAGGCTCCACTGTGTGTGTGTGTGTGTGTGTGTGTGTGTGTGTGGGGAGGGGGGGATGGGAGGGGGGGGGGGGGGGGTCTGTAGATGTCTATGGAGCCTGACAAGTGGAAAAGGGTGAAAGCAAAAGCCGGAACATCAAAAAAACTTCTCTTTTTATCCCCCAAAGAGACAAAAAAAAAAAAAAAAAAAACCTCAGACAACCACAAAACTGTTAACACTGATTAATTCTGCAGCTCATTTCAGCCATGAAACATGGCAACATTCATGTTTTCATAAGCTGAAATTTGGTCCCAGAATCTGCATTAACGAACCACAGGCACTCACGTGACACGTTTACTGCGCGTTTGGGCTCAATGTGGCCTAAATGTTCATTTTTACCTCCTATTTCTGTGGATATAATCCACGTTTTCTGCGTCCTGCTGCTGTTTATCATCCAGCCTGTTGTTGTTGTTGTTGAATATTAATACTCATGATTATTGTTTTCTTTTCTTTCTGTTTTTTTTTGTCGGATTCTAGAGGAGCGACTCCATGAACTGTTTGAAAGTTCCAGAAATGTTATAGTAGAAATTTAAAGCAATGTTGGGGGGGGGGGGGAGAAAAAAGTTTATTTTCACTCAACGCGCTTCTTAAGATGCGTAAAAATTAAACGGGGGCAGATTTTAAACTAACGTCGCGTCTGTAATTCATTGAAGTAGAGACGTTAATTATAATAATAATAAGAAAAAAATGTGAAATTTTCCCCAAACAGCAACGAAATAAAGTGATTCCTGAGTGGGGTGTTTAAAAAATAAACAAAACAATTCATGACCTTTACGCACTATATTATTCTAGTAGAGAAACTTATTTTGGAGCATTTTACATTTAAAAAAACGTCTTTTTTTGTTGGTTTTTTGGTAAAAAATCAGCAGAAAAACGCAAATCGGGGGGGGGGGGGGGCGAAACGTGTGCTTCTGTTTGCGCTGCTGGTTTTACCTGCGTTGTACGCCGCCAGCTCGGCCCCGGGTCCGGGACTCTTCCTCTTCCGCGGCCTCCCTTTCTGCACCGTCCCCACGCCGTTGAAGTAGGATAGTCCGAGCGTGTTGGCCGGGCCCAGGCCCTTGTGCGGCACGACGTCCGCGTGGTTAAAGTGAGTCTGATATTCTCCCTGGATGAGAGTCTCAAAGTGCAGCCGACAGTACACCAGACTGTCCTTCATGCCAAAGTGGTCCCCGGTGGTCAGCATCTTGCTGCAGGTGGTGCAGGTGAAGCAGTTGAGGTGGTAGACGAGGTCCCGGGCGCGCATCACCATCTCCGAGGCCGAGATCCCTAGATGGCACCGAGCGCATCTCTGCACCGAAAATCTTCTGCGGACAACACGGAAACCTCATCAGATGCTGCACAGCGAGGAACCCCCACAACCACCCCCCACCCCCACCCCCCCCCCACCCTCCAACACCCAGCAAAACGCAAACTTTTACGCGCTCCAAAAAAAAGAAAAACTGTGCGTAAAGTTCCCCACAAACGTCCAAACCCGCGGCACCACAAGAAAAAAAAAATGTGTTATGAATATAGAAAATGTGCAGAAGTCGCATTAATTAAATTCCCTGTCAATTGGAGGGTGTGTGTGTGGGGGGAGGGGGGGGTCACGCTCCCCCAGAGAGCTGCTCATCCCCCCCCCCCCCTCCAAAAAAAAAGAAAACCCAGCTTCTCCAATTATCTGGCGATCAATGGGGAGTTTTAGCACCACATACAATATGGTTCACATTTTCTTTCTCTCACTCTTACGTCTTTTTCTCTTTGTCATTTAAAAGCGTTTAAATCAACGTTAAAAAAAACAAAAAACAACAAAACAAAACAGACACAAAACGTTTAATTAGAGCGCAAATAGCGGCTGCAGCAGGTTTGGAACACAAAGGAAAACACAATGAAGGTTCAGATTCGTTTTTGTGTGCGTTTTGTTGGGGGGGGGAAATAAGCAAAATTGGGATTTTTTAAATTATTTTATGAAGCTCTGTGTTTGCTTGTTTGCTTGTTTGTTTACTTAACACGTGCAAATGAAAAAATTAAAATAAAAACAATTCCCAGGGACTTGAAGCAGCGCGTGTTTATATTCATTCCTGCATGGTGTCATTTAAACCGGCGTGCGTGTGTGTGTGTGTGTGCGTGTGTGTGTGTGTGTGTGTGTGTGTGTGCGTGCGTGTACCTGTAGTAGTCCTCCTTGCAGTAGATGCTGCCGTCCTTGCTGAAGCAGGTGAGCTCGGACTCCAGGTTGAGTTTGCACTCGCAGCACTTGAGGCAGCGCATGTGCCACTGCTTGTCCACGGCCAGCAGGTAGTAGCGGTCCGCGATCTTCCGGCCGCAGCCCGCGCACAGGGCCACGCGCTCGCTGGTCATGCACGGCATGGACTGCAGGTCAGCATCAGGGGGGAGGAGGAGGGGAGGAGGGAGGGAGGAGGAGGGGGGGGGAGGAAGGAAGGGGGGGTACAGCGTCAGCAAATATTGAAAAATAACCACGTGGAAAAATAATGTGCACGATCTTAAACGTATGCGTCAAAATGATGCAAACAAAGCAGCTTCGGATGACTGTGTATTATCATTATTAGTAGTAGTATTATTGGATTTATGCTGACGTATAAATGGAGAAGCTATAGGAATATTTTACGCAATAATAATAATAATAAAAAACATCTCAATAACCTAATAAGCTTTTTTTTAAACTATGGTATAATGTGAATTGTGTCAAATCAGTTGTATCTGTTGTTAGAAGCTTCATTTAAATCGCCACGTTGACTTAATGAAAGTTTAAATCGCAGCCACCTCGAGATATTTTCAATAACACAGTGAAGCGAGTTGTAATTACCACAGTCGCCACAATATAAATAACACGACTTGGAGAGAGAGTGTGTGTTAAAAAGCCTGTATGGTTCTTCTCGTGGTCGCTCCAGTATTTGAGCCCTGATATGAGGGGAGATTTTAAAAAGGAGAGAGCAGCGTGGACACTGTGTGTGTGTGAGTGTGTGTGTGTGTGTGTGGCTTTCTACCCACGTCTGAACCTCCGTGGCGGTGGACAGTGAAGCCTGCTGTCACTTTCTATCACACAATCAACACAACTGTGTTCATAAAAGCTCCAATAACGACACGTTTCGGTGGGAGAGGCCTGTGTTACCGACACGCACCTCCACACTTCATTCACCGACGTGGAATCGGAATTGTCGCGAGTTAAATTCATATATTTTCACAGCTGCGTGTATTTCTTTTCGAGCTTTATTGGGAGGGTTTGATTTTTCCTCTAATTTATTTCAAAACACATGTTGGAATTATAAACACTGCCTTAGAAATTATAGAATTAAAAATAGAGAATCTAGAATAGAAGTAAAATAAAGTCACATTTTCGTGCGTAAAAAGGCAGTTTTGTTTTTTTCTGGTCACACTGTTTTGATTGTTTGCGGTGAAATTTAAACCCGAATTTAACAAAATGCGTGTTTAAAACTGAGGAATAATTGTAATATTTATAGACGTTGCAATATTTTTTTGCACCCTGGTTTGTTTTTTGTTTTATTTATTAGAAGCTCCACTGGAACGGAGAAGTTTTTACGCGTGTCCAGGGCCCCCTTGTTTGGAGACAAGTTTACGCGCTTTCCCCACCAAAGAGACCCTCAAATTTCACTGATCACTTTGAGTTCCGTTGCGAATCGTGAGGGTAAATATAAAGCGAGTGCTGGCTGCTCCTGTCACGCGTCTCCAGGCTGCACAGCTCCGAGAGAGAGAGAGGGAGAGAGAGAGAGGGCCCGGGGATGAAGAAGCTCGCCTACCGTCTCCGATTCCCCCATATCGATGGCCGAGCTGATGGCTGCTGACTCGCCCTTTCCTCTCCGGTCCATCTCCTCCACCACGCCGTGCACGTCGCCTCCGGGGAGGCCATGGAAAAGCATCGTCGCCGCGGAGGGAAGGATGTTATAACTGTTCTCTTCGGATCTGCAAGCCAAGATGTCCATCAGAGGCAACAACCGTGCGCAACCACGCCGCTCAAAACAACGCGATTAATTTTTTTTTTTTTGGTGGGGGGGGGGGGGGGGGGTTGTTTGTTCTTCTTCTTCTCGTTTCTTTTCTCGCCGTGACAAGTGCGCCCCAAAAAAAAAAAAAGAAGAAAAAAATAGAATAAAATAAAAACAAAATCCAGATCAGGGAGGAAAAAATCTGAGGGGAAAATTGGACACGTGTTCTCCACACTACGTCTCATCTGCCAATGGAAACCGTCACCCGAATCTCTGCAGCTCTCATTATTAATAAGCTATGATTAATTCATTAATAAGCGCGCAGATTCCGCGTCGCTTTTCCCGGAATCTTGTTTTCTCTCAGGTGTGACCGTGTTTCTCCTTTCACCTACTGCGCTCTCTGCCTTTTCTCTCCCATTGACGGGGGATGAGGGAAAAAATATATATACAGCAACTATATCGCTGCCCGCTGCTGGGGCTTCAAGCACCGAAGCCTTCTTTCCTCTCCGTGCCGGGATTTTAGTATTCGAGGCTTTCGACAGTCTTTTGCAAAAGCTTTTTTTTTGTTTTAAAAATCCTCTTTTTTTTTTTCGTCCTGCACAAACAATTAGCAACTCGTTTCGAATGGCACTGCAAAAAAATCAAAATCAAACCAAAAGCCGTGCAGCGATAATTTACTGCATCACACGTTCAGGAATAATAAAAAAAAAAAAAAATGTTATATTTCCCCCCGAAAAAAAAAGATCTGCGCCTGTGAGAGAAAAGCTTGTTCCCTCCTTCCAGGTTCAACAGTCCAAGTTGATGCTCCTGCTGATTATTGTCGCTCAAACTACTTTGTGGAGAAGAAGAAGAAGAAGAAAAAAAAAAATGTTTTTTTTTTTGAGGAAAAAAAAAAAAAGATGAGGAGGAAAAACAGGCTCGCTTTGTTTGATAAAATCCCACCGGCCGTCTGGGAGAAGCGCTTTTCCCCGTTACAGTAGTCTTGTTTAGTTCATGTTTTGTCTTTTGCCAAGGAGGCTCGCATACATGTGCGTAACAGCAGAAGAGGAGGAGTTGGCTTTACGTTGACTGATGATAGGCGAGTTGCTCGCTGGCCCCCCGAAAACCCACCGATCCTCCTTCTCAGGTCCCGGTTGGACTCTCCGCTCCTTATCAACGGGGGCCCTGTTGCGTCACGACGCACCGTTTACGTTCATTGGCTGCTCCGCCGCCACCGAACTGTTTGCCTATACTTTTTTTTTTTTTTTTTTTTTACCGACCGGTCTGGAAAAAAAAAGCAAGCGGCTCTTCTTTGCTTCTGTTCCGCGAGGACCACCACCACCACCACCACCACCGGTCGCTCTTATACCCCTGTACCCCCCCTACCCACCCCCCCCACCCCCTCCCTCTTCCCGCCCCCCCCCCCCCCCGTGCGTCCGCCTGTCCGGAGCTGCAGCCTGAAAGGTCAGTTTAAAAGACAAAAAGAGAAGGAGACGAGGAGCAGCGCGGCGTGTGAGGTGTCGGAGCTGCGTGCGTGTGTGTGTGTGTGTGTGTGCGTGCGTGTGTGCGCGTGCGTGCGTGCGCTCTGCTGGGACTTTTTTTTTTTTTTTTTTTTTTACTCAAGTGACGCACCGAGAGTGTTCCACACCGCGCCGCTCCGCTTGCCGCCGCGCGCCGCCTCTCCATGGCACCCGGGGGCTCCGCGCGAGGAGGGCGAGGAGTGCATCAAGTCTCCCTGATGAATCGCAGCACAAAGCACCAACACCTTCATCTGTTCCTAGTCGCATGTTTTGTTTTGTTTTTTTTCCTGATTTATTTACTTTCAAAATAGGCCAAACTATACAACAACACAGCCCTAAATATATCTTGTATATTAAGCATCAATATCATTTTACCTTTGAGTTTCATTCAATTTGTATATGTTGTAAAGCTTTTTTTTTTACACCAAAAGTACTTTTTTATTTTATTTCTTTACAAATACATTTAAAAAAAACAACAACAAATTGGACAAAAACAGGAAAATAATTATATTCTTACAGATTAAAATGCAGAGCAAGTTTGTTTTCCCCAGTTAGACTTTAAGAATGATAAAAACATTGCAGAACTTTGCTGGCAGGAGACCGGGAATTGTCTCTAAAAGTTGTGTTTCTTGAGCGTAAAGCTCCGTTCGGCTCCTCCGTGCGCCGCTTCCACATCTCAGCTTTTGTCAATGTTCCCTCCGCTGCACGTCTCCTTGGAAAAGCGCCTCGTCTCCTCAACTTCTCCCGGTGATTTGATTTTTTTTTTTTTTTTTTTTTTTTTTGATATGATTTGCTGGACTTGATGTCACTTTCCCAGCCCCGGACGGAGGAGCCAGCCAGCCAGCCAGCAGTTTGGTGGAACCGCTGCGGCGCGAGGCTGAAAACCCAACCCGGATCCGCTCGGGCTAATTAGCTCGCTGCTCTTAATTGGGGAAGGGAAGGAGGGGAGGGGAGGGGAGGGGAGGAGAGAGAGAGAGAGAGTGTGTGGACATCGTCATCAGAGGACGTGTTTGAAGACCGGAGGAGAGGTTTGATCCTGCACAAAAGACGGTGGGAGAAAATTACACGTTATCACATCAGCGCTCCGGCTTTTTTTTGTTGTTGTTGTTGTTGTGGAAGTTAATTCAAGCAGCGAGTGGAACCATTCAAATCCATCCAACTGGCCGACCTCCTGACTCCTCACTGCCGAGGAGCAGCTCCAACAATGTCACCATTTAAAATCCTCTGTTTCCTTGATATTTCCAAATCATTTCCCCCCCCTACCTGTCCCCCCCCCCCCCCATCCCCTCCCTCCCCCCCTCTCTCACTCCCCCTCCCGTGCGTAACAGCGCGCGTTTAGGCTATTGTGAAGTTTTATAGCACAAATATGATGTTAAGCTCCTAAATCCTTATGCAAATCAGCCCCTCTGTAATACCCTTAATTGAATACATGCATATTTATCACGTGCGCGTTTCCCCCGCGCTATAAGGCTGGCTTTATACATTAAACATAGAGGCAGCGCGGGCATGTCTGCGGGCGTGTGTGAAATATGATATTAGGCGCTGGAGTGAGATTAAGGGGAAGAAAAATATCAGTTTGTGTGTATTTGTATCTGAAGGACCACACTGGCTTTGTTTTATCGGATTTGACTGGAGAATGAACGAAAAGGAAGAAGGAAAAAAAAAAAAGAGGGAGAATTTAGAGAAGATTAATGCAAATGTGGGGCCGGAGTCCGCACTATATATGTTGGAAATATTATTAGCAGTGTGGTTGCGCGCGGTGTTCACAGCAGAGGAAGGGAAAAGTCAAAATATGGTAATTAGCCACAGTATCAAGTGTGTTAAGGCAGAGCTGGTTAGAATAGTCCAATATTTAATTCATCCATGCTACATTTATTTAAAAAGGTAAAACTGAATTAATTACAGGGGCTCTTCTCTCTCTCTCTCTCTCTCCCTCCCTCTCCCTCTCTCTCTCTCTCTCTCTCACACACACACACACTTCTCCTCTTTTAACACGGGGGCAGCAGACTCACATCTTCAGTACCGCGAGATGAAGAAAGGAGAATAAAAAGCACTGAGTCTATTGTCAGGGAGCCATTATTTATGTTGTGTACCTGCAAACTCCACCAGTTTGGACCCAGTCGTTCACTGCAGCTGCTGCTGGGAGGAAATACAATTTAAAAAAAAAAAAAAAAAAAGCTCAACTCGTGGAGATCTCCTGCACTTAAAGTAGGAAAAAAAAAATTAAGAACGTTTGATGGGATTTTCTGCTCAGATAAAATAATGAAAGGTTCTTCAAAAAAAAAAAAAAAAGTCCCTTTGAAAAACCAATAAATAGAGAAAAAAATGTCTATTTATGGGAAATATTTTGTATCGTAATCCAAATTTGACATCAGCATTTAAAAAAGGAAAATAAGTCACACATAAAGAAACTAAAATGTTACAGATGTGTTCATTTCTAACAGACAAGCAAAAACACATTTAATACAGACATAAATATGCATAAATATGAGTTAAAAACCGATATTGCAACATTAGACGTTGAAGTACCGAGGCTCATTTACAGATTTTAACAGGAACTTTCATAGTATTTGCATGTTTAATATAGATTCATAACTCAAACATGGGTTTATTTCTAATAATAGAAAGAAAAATCCACAAAATGGGTCAGTTATTTCAAAAAACCTTGCATAAATGAGTAAAAACTGATATTCTTATCATTTAAATGCAAGTCTTCTCCTTTTTTTTTATACATATATATATTCACATTTGAAGTACTGTGACGTCACAGGCCGCACTGAGGCTCATATCATAAACGGAAGTTGTCCCAATAAAAAACTAATAAAAATACTAAGATATTAACATGCAATTGACAAAAGTTGTTTAAAACGCTTCAGGTTGGAGCCAAATGACGGATCAGTTCAAAATAAGTTTGCAAGAAATGAATGAATGTCAATGGAAGGCATGAAAATACTACATACAATCTGTTTACAATCTGGGATTAAGAGGAATTTTCTCCCAAATAAACAGAAATATGACATTTTGAGGCATTGACACTAAAGGCTAAGGTTCAATAATTTGGGGTTATTGGGTTTAGATTGAATATATTTCATATATATAAGTCAAAATAATGTTGAAAGAGGCATAGAAACTATTAAAGTATGTGCTACATTTCTGTTTTTAGTGACATAAACTTAGATTCATAACAAAAATGTAGAATTTTAAGGGGTCGGACAAAAGTGAGAGTAGTTTGTGTTCAATTAATGCAAGTTAATGTAATTAAGGTGTTAAAATACAACACGTGTGTGTGTGTTCATAACAGCTGGCGGGACCCAAATCTGTTCTTCCACTCACATTATAAGAACTTATCCTTAACTTGAAGTAGAAAATCTCACATTTTAATTTGTTGGACAGACTATAGGGTTTGTGTTTGAGTTTAGATTGACGACAATGAAGGTAAGTCAATGCGATGTCCCAGAAATCAATGTAGACCAATAGAACGTCCAGGAAGAAATTAAATATGCCTCACGTGATGACTAACTTTAGTTGATTTTAAGGTGTTCGGATGGGATTGTTAAATATGTTAAAAGTGGTGTGAACGCATGAGTTCATGTTGAGTCTGCAGCGCATGAATCAAAGTCAATTTAATTCCCCGGGAAGTCATGAAATCATTCACATAAATAAGAATAAAATGTATATTTTATCACGTTTGACATGCATGTTAGATAAATCCAGTTTATGTGTATCAAAAAAACGGTGATGTTTTAATGTGTTTGGGCCTTTTTGTTTACACATAAACAAACAAACGCTCCTTGTTACACTGCCACCTAGAGGTGTGGCAGGCTCTTCGTAAGCTCTTAACCATATGTTCAATTCAAGTTTGTGAAAATAAAAGTGTTTTGGAAAACAATCTGGTGTGAAAAATGTTATATTTGAAAAATGCAGAGGAGGGAAATATTTGTTTTTGGTCAATACCCGTCTGCAGGAAATGAATGGAAGTCAATGCAATTTCCCGGAAACGACAGAAAAGTGTGTTCCTAACTGTTGCGAGAGCCGTCATATTCGTGTAGTTTATTTTAAGGTTATGTCATGGCGAGGAAACAAGCCCGTGTGCCTGAGTTCATAATTAACCTGCAGGAAATAAATGAAAGTCAATGCAGTGTCTGAGAAAATACAATGAGTGTGAGAAGAAACTGTTCTACACCCATAGGTCTTGTTTATCTACACCCACACTCTCCCGCGCTTGTGTATTTTAACATTACAATATCTGATGCTTGGGAAATTAGGAAAAGTCAATGAAATGTCCCAGAAATCATGAAAAATACAAACAAGTGTGTGTGAAAAGTCATAATTGTTTAAATGCTTCTCATAATGGGATTTATGTCTTTAAGGATATGAAGTAGTTCAGATTATAAACACAAAAAAAAGTAGATTCTTAAGCTTTCGCCATTCAAAATTAGGATCAGATGAAGTCTAGTGTCAATGAATGGGAGTCAGTGCAGGGGAAAACAAGGGGCGTGCGCGTGCGCGCGTGCAGCTCGCGCAAACGCTGATGCAGCTCGGCTGAGTGGCTCCTCCTCCTCCCCGTGCTGTAATGATTTAATGATTTCCATCAATAACATAAATCTGCATTTCTCAGGAAAACATCGCCCTCGTCAGGCCGCTGACATCTTTTTGATCTGCCTTAGTTATTATTTTCTCCCCCCCCCCATCTTTTAATTGTATTCAGCGTGGAGGTGGTGTGTGTGTGTGTGTGTGTGTGTGTGTGTGTGTGTGTGGGGGGGGGGGGGGGGGGGGGGTAACTCCTCGGAGGAGCCTGTAATTAAGGAACAGGAACAAAGCGGATCATCTAAAAACACATGAAAGGGAGCGCTGCGGATCACCTCGTCACCGCGCGCGCGCGCCTGCAGCTTCCTCATGAGCGCACCTGAGCCACGAGGACGCACCTACATCACGTGACGGGAAACGTCACATCCAAAGCGGGTTTTCCTAAACCGCGGCTGGGTGACCCTAAATACAGACACCTCTGGATTTTATTTTTATTTAAATTTTTAAAGATGTATTAATGAAGCAGGATCAATAGAACAACACAGGATCATAAACACCCCCTCACTGAAACACAACAAAAATAATCCGTCTTAAATATTTATATTTCCCGATCACCGGCTGTGATTAAAGTCAAATAAACAACTTGTCACTTTGTGAGTCTTACATTTTGAGAAAATAATCCCAGAGTGAGGAAACAGGATCCACTGATCCCTCTTTAGATATTCATTCTTTAGTTTCTGTTCCTGAAACCTTCCTGCATTAATGCAACGCCTTCATTTTTATTCCATTGTGTGTCTGGAACCGTCGTAGTTCTTCAACAATCATTCGGATTAAGAACGAAAAACTTTTTAAATTGTTTAGTTTGTGAAATTATTTTGTCATTTTACGGTTTTTCTTTCCAAACAATGTAATTTTATTTCTCTTGATCTGTTGAACCAGACGTGCGTGTGTGCGTGTGTGTGTGTGTGTGTGTGTGTGTGTGTGTGTGTGTGTGTGTGTGTGTGTGTGTTCTGTATTTTGTTTCACATCATGGTTTTGACAAAAAAGAAAAAAACGAAGAAAGAAAGAAAACCTCAACGTTAATACAAGTTTAAAAAAACTTTCATTATCAGTAAATGGGACATTTATTTAGTCAAATATCCCAAAAGAGACGTTTTCATAAAAGTACATTTAATTATCCAAGTTACTTTTATTCTCAGTAACTAACAAATGGATTCTTTTTTCTTTTTTAAATCATTTTAACACAGTAATTAAGACACATTTATTCCTTGGCTTTTAACCATGTTTGAGACTCTGTGCCTGGTTTTATTGTTAATCTTTTACTGTATTTTACTGTTTTTACTCTTCTATTGTTCATTTTAATTCAGTCTATCATGTGAAGCACTTTGGCTTCAGCTGTTATATATATATATATATGTTATACAAGTGTTTCTAGAAATAAAACGTGACTTAACTTGACTCAAATTGTCAAGTTTAAGATTTTCCCTTCTTAAACCACAATAAACGAGGTGACCAATCAGACGACATCATGGAAGCCCCGCCCACAGTCACATGACTAGTTGGAGAAGAAAAGAAACTTGTCAACAATGCAAGTTATTTTGTGTGATTATAAAGTCGATTGTATTAAAATTAGTTAAAACAATCAATGTTTTCTTGGAAATTTTACGCATTTTAAGCAAATAAAAGTGAATTTGACGCAGACACATCTCTACCGCCCCCTGGTGGGTCAAGATTGTGGTTCTGGATCATTAGCTCCGCCCCCTTTGTTGTCATAAATTACACATTAGCCAAAAAGCAAAATGTAAAAGTAGAGATTTTTGCGGATATTCATTTGTGGAGTGTGATTTTCGGGTTTTGCTCGTCAGTTCCTTTGAGGGGCGGAGCCACTCGCGATTGGACGTATTCAACCCTTCAGCTCCACAACGTGTTTTTTTTATCGCCGTGATCAATAAAGCGAAAATCGTGCATTTATTCTCCACATCGCAATATTTTAGCTGCATGGACATTACAACGTTACCGTTCTTTAATTGCTCGTGGCTAAAATGCTCTAAACGACCCGTTAAATTGGCCCACGATTGACGGAAGAGAGCTCCCAAAGGGACAGGAAGTGATGTCACGGCGCCACATCCTGTGACTGACAGGCGGAAGGGAATCCAGGAGCGCGCGGCAGATGGCGGCGCGCACATGGCGGGGACGACCCGCGACCGGCGGCGGGAGTGGAAAACACACCACGGCGCTCCTCCGTCCTTCACTTTCCACGCTCAAACATATTGCCGCCGGCTCCGCTTACGCCGCCGCCGCAGCATATGTTGGTGCCGGCCGCCGTGCCGACGGAAAGGACAGGAAAAGGCTCGGCGCTCCTATATTTGGCTCTGGGGCGGAGGTGGAAACAACCCGTACGTTCGGTGCTGCGCGGGAGAAAACACCGCCCGCGAAGAGACGGAGACGTCGCGTGGGCGACGGGGCGAGCGGAAATCTGGTGCAAAAAAAAATGGAGAATTAGCGAAACGTGCTGCTTAAATTTGATCCCGACAGGCCGGAGAGACGCATTTATCTGTGAAGGAGAAGGCCCAAATGATCATAAAATGCAATTTATTTATTCAATTTTTGTAAATTAAACACAAGACCGTAATGTTAATGTCAATAAATTACATTTATTTGGATCATAGTGGAGATTAAATCCAACTAAGAGCTCCATAAGTTTGATATTCAAGCAGTATTTTCTCATATACATCTTTCTATACTCCATAACTACTATTACTCATAATTAGAATTGGAACTGTTCAATAAAGTAACTATGGATTACATGAAAAAAACTTGGTTGAATATTCAAAAGGAATATTAAATGTTGATTCCATATGTTTCTCATAACAGTAATTTCAATTATAATTCAGTGAGGTTCAGGCAACGTAACAATAATTTGTGTTTTAACACACATAAATATCCTCCAACAAACATCCCCGGGGTAGAAAATGATCCATGTCTGTTTCTTTTCTGGTTAAAACAGAAATATTTATAATGTCTGATTCAGTTTTGATTCCGATGTGTAACATCTGGATGAAGAAGTGCGTTTGACCCCCTACGAGAAACACGATGGGTATTTTTATCCAAGAAAAAAACAAACAAACAAGTAAATTCAGGCCCGATGCATGCTGGGGAAATATCACAGAATAACTGAATCTAAGTACTTTAACTCATCATGGAATGCATTTTTCTCTACAGTCGTCTTCCTTTTCAGTTTTATATCACAGATTATCACAGATTAGGACCTAAAGTGAATTTAATGGGTTTGAAAGGTTGTAAATGTTTGCAAATAATTTAGCTACGACTCAAAAACTTCTGCTGCTCTGACAAAAACCCGAACAAAGATAATTTAAATGTACAATATTTTGTAATTTTACAGACTGAGTAAAGTTCCAAAGCCTATGTTGGATAAAAGATCAAAAGCACTGCCTCCTGACCAATCAGAGCCTCACATGGAGGGATGGGGGCGGAGCCTCAAAAGAACTTAATGGAAATTCTAAACTACAGGAATCTCTGTCCTGACACGTCTGTTCATTATGAAGTTAAAACTGAGTGATCGGAGTTTATATTATATTCTCGTCCGCTCCTCCATCACATAAGCTGCTCTGCGGGGTTTGTGATTGGTCACGACACAGCAGACCTCCGCCCCTTTTATGTGACCGTGCACTGGTCCTGATGGGATCCGCTACATCATTCAGGACCTCCGGTCCATATTGTCTAGCTTTCATTATAAATACAATCAAACCCTCTAGTGGCTGTAAATTGAAACTACATCATTTCCTTTACCGGTGAAAATTAGAGGAAAGCAATTTTTTTGTCTGCGTATATTTATTTATTGATTTGTATCTATGTATGCATGTATTTCACCAACTTTTCGCAAAAACTATTAATCTGAATTGCATCGACATGAGCCGCCAGCTAACGTGCTCGCGATGTTAACGTGGTTCCGCAAATAAATCATGAATGGCGAAGGTCTGCGCTCTACCGAGTGTAGCTGTACTTTTCAGTGTTTCTGCCGTTTCTATATAAACAGGAATCATTTTCAAAATCATGAAAAATAAAACTTTTCCGAACAGGAAAGTCAAAAACGATGCGTTTTCACTTGAGACGTCTTGTAAACGTCCTCAAACTGAACGAGCAGAAACCGATGAACTCTATGAAACCGCCTCTAGACTGGTTTATAAAAAAAAAACAAAAAAAACTTAGCTCTTCTAATCTCCTAATCTGAGACGACAACGTTTCCGGATCAAGAGTTTTCTATGCCGGTCGGAGTTAATCAATAATTAGCGGTGTCCGTTTTGTCCCATTTTTCCCGATGGCCGGTCCGCGGTTCTGTTTTCCTGCGTTGTGGCTATTTTTTTAATTATTATTATTTGTAGTTTATTGATTTGTATCTATGTATGCATGTATTTTACCAACTTTTCGCAAAAAACTATTAATCTGAATTGCATCGACATGAGCCACCAGCTCACATGCTCGCGATGTTAACGTGATTCCGCAAGTAAGTAATGAATGGCGAAGGTCTGCGCTCTACCGAGTGTAGCTCTAGTTTCGAGTGTTTCTGCGTTTCTATATAAACAGGAATCATTTTCAAAATCATGAAAAATGAAACTTTTCCGAATAAGAAAATATGAAACCGCCTCTAAACTGGTTTATAAAAAAAAAATTTTTTTTTTGATCTTCTATCTAATCTCCTAATCTGAGATGACGACGTTTCCCCCGATCAACAGTTTTCCATGCCGGTCGGAGTTAATCAATAATTAGCGCTGTCCGTTTTGTCCCATTTTTCCCCGATGGCCGGTCCGCGGTGCTGTTTTCCTGCGCCGTGGCGTTAGCGACGTTAGCGGCGGCGCTCCCACCCCGGCCCCTGTCAATCAGCCCCAGACCGCGAGCGCCACAAAAGAAGCTCATTCTGCCACAGGAGCCCCTCTTTGGAGAGCAATTCTAAAACTTACATGCCTCTTATTTGTTGGGTCAGAGGTTAAATTGCTGACCCTCCCCTCTCGCTCTCCCCGCCGTGGCCAAGCTGTACTGCCAGTCTTATATTTACATGGATTAGAGGCCTTTCACGCCGAAGAAAAGAGCCGGTTCACAGTCAAAGCCCGAGGAGCAGTCCATGCTGCCCGAGTGGCCACATTATTCACCGGCGGACAATGACCATATTGTAGTTATGTGGAGAAGGAGGGGGCAGGAGGAAAGAGAAATCCCCCCCCCCCCACCCAGCCACCCCCACCCTCCTCCCACTCCCTTTGCCATGGCAAAGTCCTACACTTGTGCCACGGAGAGGGGAGGGCCAAGCCCCATCCGCTTTTTCAAGCAGAGCAAACAAAGCCTGCCCACTGTGAACAAGATGAAGATGTCAAAAGCTTTTAGGCAGGGAGGGGGGGGGGGGGGGTTGGTGGTGGTGGTGGTGATGGGGGGGGGGGTGGGGGCGAGATGGGGTTTAGGGGATAAACCAACAAAACAAGTGAAAAGGTCTTTTCTCAAATGGATAAATCCTACTAAGTCTACATTTCCACATCAGATTTACTCTCTCCTCTAACACCCCCCCCCCCCCCCCCCCCCCAACACCCCCCCACCCCACAACAACCTTTCCACGGATTCTAACCTAATGGAATCACAAGAAGAAGGAAGTCGTACTTTAAGAGAAAGAGGGAAGACTTTAGTTTCTATATTTTATGTTGGGGATCATATTTAAATAAGACGTCCAGGAGAGGCTCTGGACTCTTCGTTTCAAACATCCAAGGAAGAAATGTCCACTTCCTCATGCGTGAATCACGTGAAGACGGATTTAAACCCCCTTGAAGCCGGGCTTAAAGCCATATCCCCCTTTTTGGTCACGACCCTGCGGAGGTTCGCTTTTATCCGTGCGGCTGTGGCTCAGTTGGTACGTTTATTTTGTTTCGGTCGTTCGGTTTCATCGTCCTCGCCTCGACCGTGTTTCCGGGGAAAGACTGTGAACTTTAAACTGCCTGCCACTGGAGGTCGAGCTCCTCGCCAGCAGCCGCGAAGGATCGGTTGAATATGACTAACAGCTCCGTGCCACTTCGACACTGCGTGAGCGTCAAGCGTGTTGTACTTCTGAAGGGTTTAAAAGCACCGAAGGATCTGAGTCAACGTCCAAGAAGAAGAGAGTCATTGATGACTTCTGTGGTGTCGCACGAGGTCGTACCAATGTTGACGCTGAAGAGACAGCGAGGGTCTTGTTTGGACATTTAAACAACTCAAAGTACCCCGCAGTTATTGTTAACCCCCCCCCCCCCCAATGGTGCTGCTGCATTGGTCCGAACTACAAGAACCAGAATCAGGAAGATTGGCAGAAGTGACACAAAAAATAATGTGAATAAAAAAAAACAACCCAAAGGAACAGGTTGCACCACAACACAGGTGGCTGTTCGAGGCACCATCTGATGATGCTTTTATTCTGAAGAAGCCAGGAAATGGACAGAAATAAAGACAGAATGATCTCAGGCCCTGTGAACATTTCCTTTCTAATTGGAAATAGGTCACTTTAGTCGTGTCTTGGCTCTTTGTTGACACGCTGGTAACCTCGTCTGCTCGTGAGGGAAAAGGCAACTTGTTGGCCTCAAACTGACTCTTGTTTTGAAATGATTGACGAGTCGTCGCGTCCAAGCTACATCTGATCTGTGAAGTACAATCGTTACTACGGCCTTGGTGCAGGTGTGCAGTAGTTTTGTTTGTTTTCTTCTTCTTCTTACTTCTTTCTTTCTTGTTTCTCTCTTTTATTTGAGTCATTGGAGTTATATCTCGCTGGAACCAGCAGATGAAGGTTGTGCCACTTCACAGATGCCAACTGCCGTTGAAACCAAGTGACGAAGAAGGAAAAGGGGGAAACAGTCATCAGGGACGAAAAATCTGCTGATAAAAGAGAGAGGGAAAGAGTCATCAGGGATGAAGAGAGCAGTGGAAAACAATGTAGATAGATAGAACCGGCAGATGGCGAAGAAGAAGAAGTAGAAGTAGAAGAAGAAGAAGAAGAAGAAGAAGGAGAAGAAGAAGAAAGCTCCATGTAGACGGAAGAAAGAGTAACTTTACTGAATTGCAATTTTTAAAAAGTCGTGCCCTTCTCCGTTTCCATGGAGACGGAACACATTTTGAAAAAGTCCCACGTCATGAGCCATTTTCAAAAAGTTCCCAGTACGCAACGGAAGTTTCGCAATCTCACTTGAAAACGTCGTAAGCAGGGCCTCGATCGTCTGCTCCTCTTTTTAGCGCCACGGTCAAAAAGTGGAGACTAAAAGAACGGTTTGGTTGAGGAATGACGCTGCCTGGATTTCATTTTGTGATGTGATCGAATATCCTGTTTAATTTAAGGGACAATTTGCATATATTCGTTTTTTTGTTTTTTTTTAAGGCCATTTGTAGCAGAAGAGCTCGTCGAAACTAAAAAAAAGACCTTCTTGTGCTGCTCCGGCTGTGAAAACGATGGACGCCCTGCACACGCACGTAGAGACACCCCCCCCCCCCTCTCTCTCCACCCCCCCCCCCCCCCCCCCCCACCCTCCCCTCCACAACATCCACGTATGGCAGAGTGGCGTCTCGGAGGACCGGAGCCTGAGGCACTGTGGAGTGAATGACATAAAGAGGCCTGGTATACAGCCACAGCCCATTCACATGCTAATGACCAGCCCTGCACTGACTCTGATTAACTCCCTGTGAGTTCATAGTTTCCCTGTTAACAAAGATTTAGCCGCTTTTGAGCGAAGCGGTACATTAAGTGGGGAAAGAGAGTGAGAGAGAGAGAGAGAGAGAGAGAGTGAGAGAGACGGAGAGGACAGAGAAAGAGGACTGCCAGCGAACTTTACTGTAAAGCCCCCTCAGGACATAATGCTGCCTCCGTCTTATCGGGAAGGAGGAGGTAGAGGGGTGGTGGAGGTGGTGGTGGGGGATAATCCGGCCTTGCAGATGCAGGATGGAGTCGGCTCTGAGCTGCGAGCAGAAGAGAAGAAAAAAAAAAAAAGAGGACAAAAGGAAAGCGGCTCTCTTGTTTCTCCCACTCCGTCCCCGGCAGTAGAAGTCCTCCAGAAAGCTGATGACTGGAGCGAGTGAATGACTGGAGCCGGAGCCGGTCAAGAGCCGAGTGCCCAGCGGAGCTCATGAATGACAAGGACTCCACACCGACTCTATTTACTCTCTAACGGCATGCATACAGTGTCCCTGCGCTGCACAGGTCAATGGAAATCACTGGATTAGAAAGTAGCTTACTGGATACAAGGGTGGGGGGGGGGGGAGGGGGAGGGGGAACCGAAACCAGACGTTTTTTAGCCTGTCGTCCAAACGAGGCGGTTTTAGAAGCGTAAAAACAGGTTGTTTTTTTTTAACACGGGTCCCAGAGTGGGGAAATTCTAAAACCCCGGCGCGTGCCGTCCAATCCCTCCCTCCCCCCCCTGTCGGCAAAGATGATCATCTATGGTAAAAAAAAGATAATCACCCCCCCTCTTCCCCCGCCGCGGTCCGTCATGTCATCGTCCACATCATGAAACTCCGGTTTTAACCGAAATCAGATGTTTTTTTTAGCCTGTCGTCCAAACGAGGCGGTTTTAGAAGCGTGAAAACAGGCTGGGTTTTTTTTTAACACGGGTCCCAGAGTGGGGAAATTCTAAAACCCCGGCTCGTGCCGCCCAATCGCTCCCCCCTGTCGGCAAAGACGATCATCTCTGGTAAAAAAAGATGACGTAATCACCTCCCTCTTCCCCCGCCGCGATCCGTGATGTCATCAAATAACCACAACAAGCTAATGTTGAGCTACATAAAGCTACATGCTACACGACGCTAACAGCAGGACGAGTGCGGCCATAGACGAATAGAACTACAATTATATCGAGGTTTATGAGCAAAAAATCAACTTCAAAATTTCTATGTGCTCTGTTTTCTTCTGCGTTTTTAGTGTGTTCGGTGTGTCACAGCGCCCCTAAAGGCCTGGCATGTGTACTGCATGCCCTGAAGCCGAGTTCATAGGTATTTTGGAAAAGGCTGGAGGAGAAAAAATATTGTTTTTCCTCGTTGTGTGGATGTTCCCTGGGAGGTGACCAATATTTCTACCCCATTTTCTCACTGTATTCAAATCGACATGTGCTTCACCACTTCCTGTCATCACTCCCTTATTATGTTTTCTGTCCATCCAGTCAGGGTTTTATTTCACAAATAATTTAGTTTATGACTCAAACCTAAGATAAAATCTGAGTCTTGGTCTGTATCTTTGCTAATCCACACTGAGCAACACGGAGCCTGTTAAAAAATATGACGTTTTCCAGTGAAAACGAAAAACTTCTAGGGCGTTTCGGGGTCCGTTTACGCGAATGTGGTGCCCAGAGACACTGAAAACAACTTTTTGAAACAGCTCCGTCTCCATGGAAACGGTGCCGTGGTGCTACTGCGCTAATACACATTAAATAGTTCTGCACATGCTCAGTAGAAGGGCTGACCAAGATATTTAAGTAGGGAGCACATTAATACTGACCCTGTTAATTAAAATAAGTTAAACGAGTGATGTGCAGCAGTGTAAAGACGGCAGTGACAAGAAAGCGATGGGTTAATATTTGAAAAGTAAAAATTCAGACTAAAGTGGGCTGTGAATAAAATATGAACTCAGAGGAAGTTTCATATATTCACCGCATTTTTTTGTATTAAAATATTTTCTTTAGAATAAAAGCTATTAAAAAAATAAACTCATTAAATGTGCTTTTATCATTTTGAGTGGTTGTGTCTCACGGAATGTTTTTAATGCAAGAAATGTGCAGCAGCTCAGAAAAAGGTAGAAAAACACTCCTCCGTGGTGTCATGACCCCGTCGTCTCCCGGGACTTTTATTTTGACAGTCACCGTAATAACGATCCAACTTCTGTCGTCTGTCCGCGAGAATCCCGGCGTGCTCCCAATGTTGATTGTTTATTAATGTTCTGCTGCACGGGTGTGTGATGTCATCACAAACAAACAGCACCCACTAGTGGCCTGGCATGGTAATTACATCGTTTTCCGGTGTTTCTGCCATTTCCGTGTAAATGGAAGTTGCTTTGCCACGAAGATTGATTGAAATGGCAAAACAAACACTTGGAAAGTTGTTGCGTAGTTACAGAAGCAAAAACGTATGTCTGACAATTGAACTTATTTCAATATATCTGAATCTGAATCTTATGAATGAAGCTTAAATCTTCAGAACTCTTGCCATCATAATTTTAGAAAATGTTTCACACCCATTCCAAATTCGTCAACACGTGCCACACGCGCCATACCATGTTTTGCAATGTCAAGAATCTGCACAAGTGGTGTATAAATTGCACAAATGTGCTTTTCTTACCCCCCTCCACCCTCCCCCTCCCCCCCCCCTCCACCCTCCCCTGCACCGCGAATCACATCGGTTGGTGCGGCGGCGTCGCTCTGCCACCCGCCGCCCTCCAGCGCCGCCCTCCAGCGCGGTGTGAAACCAGGAGAATAGCCTTTTGTCAAGGTGTACTCGCTTCAATTCTCACTCATCTCCCCTGGCATAGGGGTGTTAAATTATATGCTCCAGAGGACGCCGCGTTCATATTTCTCTACAAGACCCAGGTTATTAGGAAAACAGGCTCTGCACATGTCCCCCGCTATGACAGTTTTCGCAGTCAAGGATTTCGACCTTTATTTTCCATCCAAGTGCCGCCTGCACTCCCCTTCGCACCCCTTTCCGTGACACACACACACACACACACACGCACACACACACACTCCTCACCAATCCCCGCTCCCTCTCCCTCTAACTAGGCGAGAGGCTGGAAGTCTGGAGAGGGTGTGATCACAGTATAGTGGCTCTGGGTGTAAGACTCCAGGCAGAACGGCAGCACATCCCAACCTCCCAATCTACTCTCTGGATTGACAGCGAAACCCCCCCCACCCTCACTCCCCCCCCCCCCCCACAATCACCTCTCATTTTGCAGCTTTATTTATAGTTCCTCTCTGCATAGTTCATTTAGGGAGGGGGGGTGGGGGTGGGGGGGGGTAAAACGGTGTTTTTGATGACCATTTGTTCGTGAAGAGGAGACAAATTACAAATGTGCGCTTCGCCTTTGTACTTTGAAAATGCCTTTTTCATAACCAAAAAAACGAGCCTGATGAAAAGACCAAGGAACATCAAAGTGGTTCGCCCCGCCACACAAAGGTTAAAAGTTGAGCGCCGATATTCTCCCGCATTCTTCCCTGCCTCCATTCTCATTAGCCGCCCGGTTTTTTTAATCAGATGCGCCATCAATTAGTATGACTTTTCCGCCGTTTGATGCCTGAAAGTTGGTTCTCAAGGACGCGGAACTTTCAGCGCCGAGGCAGGGTCAGCGTGTGCGAGTGCGTGTGTGTGTGTGTGTGTGTGTGTGTGTGGTGTTTTATTGCCACCACGGAGGAAGTGGTTAACTCCGAGACGACCAGGGTTCAAGACTTGCAGGACAAGAGAACATGTATGTTTTAGTATGTGCCAGTGTTGAACATCTCAGACACAGGAAGTAGGAGCAGAGGGGCAAAAAAAAAAAAAAAAAACCCTACTTCCTGATCAGATATAAGCTCATTAGTGGTGACGATACATGCCGGGTTAAGTAAAGTGGTAATTCACAGCCGAACAAAGTAGAAGTTGACGTTAGTGATCGGCCGCGACGCTAAAATACAACGACGGGAGTTTCTATTGGTTAACGAGAGAAAATGGGGTAACTGGAGATATCCGACAACATCATGTTGGGATTGCGATATTTGCTTATTTCATTCAGATGAACCACCTGTTCGTTGATTTAAATGTTGTTCTTTTTTTTTTTTTTTTAAAGGGCCACATTTACCAAAACACTGTGACAGTATCGACAATATTGTGAATGAAAACACCACTTTCAACACTTTTGTTTCAGAAAAGTTCCACGTCAACATTTGGAAAACGATGTCCGTTCCCACGGAAACAGCAGAGATGCTGGAAACGGTGTAGTTAGTACGCCCGGCCACTGGTGGCCACTGTTTTCACATCATACAACCACTGTTGTATGAAGAGAAGCAGCGAAGCTCTTCATTGTTTTGGTTCACGCGATGTCATTTTACAGTGGGCGGTGTCGTAAAATTTCACTTTATTCAGGGAGCCCGGAAAAGTGACGGAATCCTTTTACACAGAAGGATTTACCGCTTTAAATTTTTTTTTTAAATAACTGAAAAATTACAAATAAGCTAAAATTGTCAGAATGTAAAAATAAACATGAAAAAATATCAAAATAATAAAAAAAATAATTTAATATTAAAAAAAATGTGTTAGAAATACTACATATGCAAAAAAAACAAGGAAAAAAAGTGAAACAGCATGAAGAATTAAAAACAATATATATACATATTTATTTATTTAATTTCTAAATATTTCATTAAATAAACAAGATTGCACTTTTTAAAATTTTTTATTTAAAGTTTGCAGTTCGTCCGGTCAGTCTTTTGCATGCATACCATTTAGCAGCTTTCGCCCTTTTTTCCCATCACACTGCATTTAAAGCCGTGTGGCGGGCGGAGGATAGTGGAACTTCCGGCAGGTAGCCCCGGCGGCGGAGAGGAAGGAGTTAACGCTCAGCTGTGGCTAATCTCCTCCAGGGTGGGGGGGGCTGGGGGGGTAGACGGGACTTTGGGGCCAATATCCAGTCGGACTGGAATGTGAATGTGTGCGATTGTGAGCAGGAGCTGGCACAACTGTCCCTCTCTCCTCTCTGCAGTGTTGTTTCTCCCCAGCACCCTATTAAAACTGCTCCCAACAACATGGAGCCGGACGAAGCTAGCTCCCGCCTCCAACCACCGAAAAACCGCACAAGACCTCAGAGTTACACAAGCGTCACGGGCCGGGATTAACTCCGCTCTCCTCCACACATGGTGGGGAAAGGAGGGGGGGGGGGGGGGGGGGGGGGGTCCAGTGAGTCACAGACTCCTAGACGAGGCAAGTGGTTGCAGACGACGACCGGGACGTTTGGCGAGCGCGACTCGTCATCTCTGTAAATATCGCCACGGCGACGTCAGCTGTTCTGCTAGTGGACGGAAAAAAGACGGCGCGGCGAAGAAATACATCCATACTTTACCTGTATATTGATGGTTGAAGAGGATTTTAAGTGGTTTGTAAAGTTGCGTTTTGTTTTGTTTTAGTTTTCAGCACTGCTTGTGGCGTCCCTCAGGGGTCCGTGTTGGGACCAACACTCTTTATGCTGTGTTCCTTTTAGTTGCAAACTTGCAGCACTAACTAAAATCAGTCAAAGTT
Source organism: Blennius ocellaris (assembly GCF_963422515.1). Taxonomy (NCBI): domain Eukaryota; kingdom Metazoa; phylum Chordata; class Actinopteri; order Blenniiformes; family Blenniidae; genus Blennius; species Blennius ocellaris. Next base: position 1,932,854 of record NC_137656.1, on the reverse strand, counting down.
ATTTTAAGTGAAAGCCGAGAGTTTTTAAATTGAGGGAACTTCGCGTCACTGTATTTGAGTGCACTGCTTGTGGCGTCCCTCAGGGGTCCGTGTTGAGACCAACACTCTTTATCCTGTATTTCAGTTATTTATGTTCAGTTTCTAAAATATTTCATGAAATGATTGGTGTGATTATAAATTATTTGTAGTTAATCTCACTACTTTTTGAACGTTTATTTATTTTGAATAAACAATTAAATGAAGTCCCTACATAAAAAAAAACAACATACAAACATTCAAAAAGTAGTGACAAAGTTTATTTTTCATAATTTCCTTTTAGTTGCAAACTTGCAGCACCAAATAAAATGAGTCAAAGTTATTTTAAGTGAAAGCCGAGAGTTTTTAAAGTGAGGGAACTTTACGTCGGTGTCTAGAATATTATTACACGCAAAGAAGTGACAGGAAGTCCAGATTATTTCAATCCCACCGATCAATCACTCACTAAAATAGCAGATTTATTACAACGTTGTCAATAAATACATATATAAATAGTCTTTATTTGTAATGCATTTCATATGTTGTGCAATTTACATTGAAAATCTTAGAGTGCTACTACATAATTTGATATACTGGGTGAAGAGCATCGATCCCAACACAGAGCCCTGAGGGACGCCACAAGCAGTGCTGCTCAGATATAGTGAGTAAGAGTACAGAAATAAGTAAATCGAGATAATCTATGTATAAATATCTCAGTTCTCATGATAAATTTGAAAGTAAATGCATAGAAACACATGTGGCGATATGAATATTCTATAATGCTAACACTTTTTCTAAAGGATACAAAGCGAACTGACATCAACAGACAAACGTAGTGTTGTTGTTTTTGACGTGCCAATAGCATCTTGAGCTCCAGGTTCTTGGGTCGTCACTGATCTGAAGCCCAGTTATCGTCCTTCACAGGTTATCCCCCGTTCCGTTATCGTTCACGCCGCACGTCTGGGACGTCTGGGACGTCTGGCTCGCACACTTCAGCCCGAATCAAGGTTTTCCTCAGGAATTATGTCATATGGTGCTTTTACCAGAAATACCACGGTGTTCCAGCACCATTAAAGTCCATGTGGTTATAATTACAACCTCCCAAAGTCACAGTTTGAGCAAAGAATGACCCAGTTTACAGAAGGAAGAAAAAAAAAGAAGAAAGTGTTGGCTGTGCACTTTTCTGCAAACTATGAATATGTAAAAAAAAAAATCTTTGTAAGTCTGGTATGATATTTGGATGATAAAGCCACAGTTAATATTCGGCATTAACAGTTGGTTTGTTGTAGGTTTGACTTTTTCTCTCGGTTATTTTGTTGCGTAAAGGAGAAAGAGAAAACTAGTAGAAATACATCTACGTGAACCAATGTGAACCTGTGTGAAAAGTGTCATGGCCTGATGGCAGCTGACCACGACATGTCGGATTTCCAATAACTATCTCTTATCAGAGATTTTTTTTTTTAACGCCAGGTAAAGAACTTAAAGCAATTTGCTGTCGTGAAATCGACAAACTCAGAATTCTGACTTTTTTCTCGGAATCCTGACTTTTAAATTCAGAATTCTGACTTTTTTCTCGGAATCCTGACTTTTAAACTCAGAATTCTGACTTTAAACTCAAAGTTCTGACTTTTAAACTCAGAATTATGACTTTTTTTCTCAGAATTATGACTTTTAAACTCAGAATTCTGACTTTTTTTCTCAAAATTATGACTTTTTAACTCAGAATTATGAGGAATTCTGAGCAAAAAAGTCAGAACTCAGGGTTTTTTTCCACAGTGGCCCTAAACCTCTTCCGTATGAAGCAGAAGGAATTTCAGAGCTGAATTTTTCCATTGAGTGAAATACAGTTTTAATCCATTTTGTATACATCCAAACCAATAAATTCAATTTTAGATTAGACTGTTCACATTCACATTTAAAGAATCTAATTCCCATACTTTAGGCAGGCGATATGGATTTAAATTTTTAAAGAAAAATCTTACGTAGCGCACCCAGTTTGAATGATAATGTTAGTTTAAATGAAATAACGTTACGTGCTGAGTTAGCATCTGTGCTATTAGCTTTTTTTTTTAAATACTCGTAAACAGAGACTCATTTTCCCCTTCGGAAGAATCATTTCTGTCAGAAAACACTTTTGTCAAACATGCAGTTTCAACGCTAACGCTAGTTTCCGTGAGGCGCTACGCTAGCGCCGCTGCTTTCTAGCTTGAGGGGAGACTTGAAGAAATAGACGAGGGGCAAGAAATGAGAATATATAAAATGACCCTGCATCTAAACCGTGGGTAGTCTTCTGTTTCTTTCTTCTATTTCTTTTTTTTTTTTTTTTTTTTTTTTTACACGGCGGTTATGGCTTTTACTCGCCTTGGGTTCCTCTCAGTAAACTTCGGGAGGTGTGTCACCATTTCCGTTGTGAATTACAGCTCAGCAGATGGTAGTCATTTAAAAAAAAAAAAAAAAAGAGAGAGAGAGAGGAAAAAAAAAAAAAAAAAAAACCTTACTCTTTGTGTTTGAAAGAAACACTCAAGAATGCACCAAAAAACCAACAAAAACCAACATTTATCGTGGTTCGTCTATCCACATTTCTTGCACTCTGCTCATATATACGAGCTAAAACGTATAAACGACAGTCACAGGAAGTGAAATTCTACCGACCGACTACACAAAACCCAGAGTGCAACCGTCGTTATCAAACGGTCTTGTTTTTTATGCCGTGAGGCCATGACTCCCCAGGGTTTTTTTTTCTTTTTTTTTTTAAATTTTGTACCCCCCTGCCCCCCCACTGTTATGAGCATGTGCAGCGCTCCGTGGGGCGACGTGCAGCGCGGAGAAGCCTTCGTCTCCCCGGTAGTTTACTGCCGCCCCGGCTGGGTTTGGCAGATGTCTGCAGCACTGCTCCGCTCCGAGTTGAGGGCTCCATTTCAAAGGCCTGTTTACTGGCAAGCCTTAATAGGAAGTGATCTTAAAGTGTTGCTTTAAACGTGTCGGAGGCTAATGGTTTAATTTGCTCTGGGTATTGCTCTGTCTAATGAGATTTAGCGTGCCGCCGCCGCCGCCGCCTGCGCCGCTCAGACGCTCGTCTTTTGGAAGGGGAGACGCTGTTTCCTCTCTGCGTTTGTGCAGTCCTTTAATTTGTCAATTTTTTGGGGGGGATGTGGGGGGGGTGAGTTTGTCAGATGTGACTTCCTTCATGAGGCCAAGGCATCACGTGTGCACACATAGGTTTTTTTGCTCCCGATTTGTGTGGAGATGTATTAAGAAAATGAGGATTTCTTCACGCAGTCAAATGACAATACAATACAAACGTCAACGCAAAGAAATAAAAATACGTTGCTTTGTAAAATCTTGAAAAAGTTGACTTATACACAGAAACACACATATATAAATACACATATTCTATTTTTGGTGCTCTTTTTTGCTCTTACATATGTTTACATATTTTAATTCCATAGTTTAATAAGTTCTGCACCTTTTACCTTGAGCTGTTGTAAGTTTGTGCCCCCCCCCCCCCCCCCCGGGGAGGAATAAAGCTCTCTACTCTACTCTACTCTCTAAAAGAAGGTCAAGGTTGAAGTCACAGTGAAGTCTCCGCCATTGCCATAGTTTCTATTTAAGTTTGGTTGCAATTAAAAATGCAATCAATTATTAGATTTTTTTTTTTTTTGCTGTTGTTCGAATCAGTGAAATAATCAGTTAATGGCTATAAAACAGCTCGTGTTTAATGATCAAATAAAAAGAAACTTTTTTTGTGACTTCATTTCAGACATATCAGGACAAAACGTGCGCAAACACACGCGCACAGTGATCCATAAACATAAACATACATATGCTTCAGCCCACTCCTTTTGAGCAGAACGTGTACTGCTCAAATAAATAAATAAATAAATAAATAAACTCTTTAAAATCAGTGAGGAGTCAGCTTTGTGGGCGGTCCACATCTTTCTTTTACTTTCACAAGCGCCCAAAACAAAAACTTACAAAATGCTAAAGATGCATTGGAGGATTGAGGAGTGTGGCTCCTCCAGCAGCAGAACAGTGAATGATGTAAAAAAGGCGCCTTAAATACTTTTCCCTCAACTGGGTGAAACCATTAGAAACTCCATAGGTAATAAAAGTTAACATTAGTGTCTAAAAACTAAGTAAAACTCCTCCAAACCAAAACCCCCAACTATAACTTAATGAAACAGAACTCCTATTAACCAATACCTCTAGAACCATACACCTAAATAGTAAATTAAATCCTAAACCCTACTAAAACTATGTGCAACACCCCCACTGGCTCCTCCTCTTGGTTCAGCCCGGAACCTTCTGCAACAGTGTCCGTCCCAGGGGGAATCTTTTACTCAGACACTGTCTGAACACAAGACAAGGTAAGTGGAAACTCCTCACACACAACACAACACTCAAACATTCCCAGCACACACAACAACAACAACAACAACAACTAAAACAATGAGATAATCTTAAATACACATATTGCACGTTGCACAATTCATTGTTGTGTTGTTTCTCCAGAGGTGGCCGGACCTATCGACAACAGAAGACTCAATAAATAAGTAAAAACAACAATTGTGTGCTATATTCATTTATATATGTGCAAATGTCTTGATCTTAAAGTGCCGATGAACATTTTAAAGTGCTGTGAGTGCATCAAAATAAAGGAACGAGCTTCCTGTTTGTTACAGGCATGAAGTAATAAAAGTACTTTCTCCAATATTAGACAGTCACATTTCATGATTATTGTTCTGTATTATAAATATATTGTTTTATATGTGTACGGAATTATACAAAAATCACGTAGTTTCATATCTGAACAGTACGATGCGATAGAAACACAATTGAATCCAGTGAAGTCCAAATGATGCGATAAAATCGAACAGATACAGTAAATTAAGTGACTTTCCTTCGCAACAAATTGTCACTTGATGAACTGAATAAAGTCGATAAAAGAGCGAAAGTCTAATTGAGACAGTTGATATTGATCGTGAAGCCGCTGTGCGATCGGAGCAGCCGATTGGACGACGGGAGTTCTGGTGCTCGCGGTGTCGCCGAGTCCCTCGGGCCTCCAGTGGCTTCGGTTCCAGACTCCATCCCAGGGATCAAAGGCTGCGACCGGATCACTGCGGCATCCCTCCCCCTGCTGCCGGGACTACTTCTTCCTCCTCGTCTTCCTCACGCCTTCACCTCCTCTTTCACCGCAGCTTCTTTGTTTTCTCCCATGATGAAATCCCGAACCAGAATTCTTTTCCTGTAACAGCTGAACTTCAGCTTCGATGCCGAGTCTCAACCGTCTTGAGAAAATTTTTTTTAAATTTTGGATTCGGTTTGCAGCTGGTACCACTGGGAAGAAAAAAACAACAAGAAAATGACTCCAAAGCCATTCAGATATCTTTACAAACAAGGAATTCAAAGGCAAACGAAGTTCACGAATTAGTGCAATTTTCTTTTCAAAGGTTATTCGAACACAAATCTGTGACTGAAAACTTTTTTTTACATAAAAACACTTGTAGTTTCTTTAATAATCAAGATATCTCAATGAAACGTTCAGGGAAGGTGTGTCTCTTTATACTCTTCAATCTGAAGGAATAATAATCTATATTTTAACTTTGTTCTTGGTCTGAAATACATTTTATCGTATTAATAATGGAGCTGCCACAGCCTACTAGCCTACTACTACCTACCACCTCACCATATTTATTCTATTAGTCATTTTTTATCCATATACATGTTTTTTGATAACCTGTTAAATGTGTCATGTATTCTTATTATATTGGTCAAGAACAAATCAAATCCTCTTCCTGCTCAGTCAACTTTTTTTCTGAACCAAAAAAAGTTACGAAACTTCGGGATTAGAAAGTCAAAATGATCAAAAATACGTTGTTTTACCTTTCAAAAGCTCCGCTGAAGTTGTTTTTATGTGTCGAAGACGAGTGAGTTCTTAATACGTTCCGGCGACGACCTGAATGTTGACGGAGGTGGAAAAAGTCCAAGGAATTACGCGACGGCATCCAATCAGAGCGCACGTTTTCCAGGTGAGACCAGAACGGCGGATCACGAATCGGGAAGAAAATGGCGGCCGCGGTCTTCACGCACCGACTTCACGCTGAGAACACAGAGAAGCAGAAGATCTGGTTGGAGACGCGAGAAAGACGACTGAACCTCAAAGTACCTGGATCCGACCTGAGAGCTGATGAAGACGCACCGGGTCTACTTCCAGATTCTATATTTAATTCTTTTAATAATGCTACGCCTTGTCTGATGACTTTTCCACCAATACGTCTTATTCCAAACCAACCATTTCCAGAAGATCCTCCTTTTACTCAACAGGGTTTAAAACACGGCAAACTTATTTGATTGCAAGCTGAGCAATTGATCACGCTTTTGTCAGAATCGTAGTAAATCGGGGGTTTCGGTGAGTCTGCCGACTAGTTGCCCTTAAAAAAATCACAAATCCACCAAAAAAATCGTCTTGACTGCAGCAGCTTCAGACCTTCTTTTGCACATGGTTGTCATCTGGATGTTTAATTCGAGCCCATTTTTGACAGCGGCTCAGATAAACTATAGAAAATGAGCAGCGGTACAATATTTCCTTAGAATCCAGGCCGAAAGGGGGAAAAAAAAGAAATATATAGTTCTGCAAAGGAAACCCTCAGCAGTGTATTCTGTGCTGCACTAATGTGATGTATGTATTATGAGAAGTGGCTACCCGACTCCAAACCAGTGGCGATTAATTACAATAAAAACTGCTCATCCGGTGTTAAAAAAAAAAAAAAAGAGTTCTCTCGCGCTGGTTTGCTGCACATGTCTGAGTGTTTCTCGGCGAGGCGCCACGCGGCGCCACCAGCTTGACCCAGAGGCTTTACATCCACATTATTCCGTGTACATTAGGCTTTTCAAAAGCACTGCGAAAGTTTTACAAATATTAAACATTCATGGTTTGGGACTGAATAATCCGAGGAGTAGTGTTTGACCTTGTTTACGGTTCAAGGTGTCCTGTCACTGGCTTCTTACAGGCATTTTTATTTTTTTTTATTTTTTTTTTCATAACGCTGCCCTGGGGGTAGATTGTGTGCTTGGTGGCTGGGACCAACTGGCAGGAAGGCTGACTCATTATGTTGCTTCTTTATATTTATCCACACGCACATTTGTCCTTTTGTCAACCTTTTGCATTCATCTTTTAGTACTAATTTGCAAAGAAAACAATTAATAAAACATTTCTTCACAGCTATTGTTGTGAAAGGTTGGTCTTAATGGAATTGAGTTGCATTTAAACTTGACAAATACGCCACCGTGATATTTTCCATTATTTGGTTCAAACAGTCAAAATGTTATTTGTTATTTGTCTTAAAGTTTAGCATCACTAAACTCTTCACTGTGGAATAAAAAGAGAATTGTTTGTCGAAACAACTAGAGAAAGCCTGAGTATCGAGAGAAACACAGAAACTCCACAGGAAAAGGTTGAGAGATTCAAACTATGAACATTTTTGAAGACGAGGCTACAGTGGCAACCACGACAAAGAAAGTATAGCCTTTATTCTTATTAGAAGTACCTGGATAGAAAGTGACCAGGTAAGATCAAGTCTCAAAAAAGCTCCATAGAGGCGCCAAACAGTCTTTAAACAAGTTACAAACAGCCTCCAAAAAAAAAAAAACAAGCTCCAAAAAGTCTACAAACAGCCTCGAAAAAACCAACAAGCTCCAAACAGGCTACAAAAAACCCCAAAAAACAAAACAAAAACTCCAAGCAGACTCCAAAAAACAAACTCAGTCAAAACAGGCTCCAAAAATCCAAACAGGCTCCAAAAAGAATCTCCAAACAGGTTCTAATAAAACAAACAGGCTCCAAAAATCCACAAAACAAACAAGCTCCAAACAAGGTCCAAAAAACAAATGAGGTCCAATAAGTTTACAAACAGGCTCCAAAAAAAACAAAACAAAACGAACTCCAAACAGGTTCGAAAAAACAAACAGGCTCCAAACAACAAACGGGCTCCAGAACAGGCTCCAAAAATCCACAAAACAAACAAGCTCCAAACAACAAACAGGCTCCAAAGGACAAATACATTTCATACAAAACTCCCAAAATACTTTAAAGCACAAACAAGCTCGGAAACAGGCATCAAGCTGTTGCGTAAACCTGGAGGTCAAAGGGTCGGCAGAGAAAAGTCTTTGGCTTGAAGAAGAAAAACCAGTGCAGAGGAAGAACATGCAGAAAAGCCTTCAGACCTGCAACCAGCAACCTTCTTGCTGTGAGGCAACGTCGATCATTGATACTGACGATATCGTCAAGACGAAAAACTGTGTGAGACGAACCGCGAGGAGAAAGGGTCAGGAAACCTTAGGGGGGTACGGGACTTACGGTACTTACGGTGTACGGTATAGGGGAAACGTGCAAACTCTACCCCAAAAACACCCCTAACCCTACCCTAACCCTAACCCCACTATGCCGCCCAAACTATACCCCGTCAGTCATTTGGATTCCCCTCTTTACCGGCGACAGTCTATAAACCAGCGTTGGCACACCATCCCTCCATGGCATGAGGTTAACAGGCTCGTCGGGCCACCCCCTGAAGCATATCCAATTTGAATTCTCTCACTTGATAATTTCATTACCGAACTTCGCGGGACTCAAACCGCACTCGGCAGGAACTTTCCCATCGGTCCTCCGCCTGGTTCCCCGTCTCACGGAGTGAAGTATGCGAAGGGGCTGGATTGTGGGGATAAGCTCTTTTGGGTAAAACTCCATGAAATGGAGCAATGGGATTACGGGGGTCCGTGCACAAGGCTGCGGCAATCCTCTGTGAAACAGATTGCCCCTATTCACGTCTGCTTTTCATCTCTTTGTGTTCTGTTACTTTTTTTTCCCTTTTTCTTGCAAGCCTCAAATCCTCTGGTTTGGATTGTGGCTCGTCAATACCGACGCCGAGTCTCCCGAGCGGAGGTGGTCCGTTGACGGAGCGGCTTCCCTTTTTCTGGTCGCAAAGCTCTGTGTTTCAGATAATGTGCACTCATATATACATAACTGGTTCCATAGATGGAGTTCGTAAAATGTCGTTAGTCAGCTTCCTGTCGCAGTAATTCTTTGCGTCATCGCCTGGTTTACTGTCTTCTCTGTATATTTTAGAAAGCGACCGGTCGTGAACTGACTTGACATTGATATTATAAAACCAAATATTCACATTGAACGTTACGGTTCGGTACACTTCCGGCGGGTGAAGCCGTTGCGAGTTTGTGCGGCGGCGGTTGATTTTGCATGTTCTTACCGAGACTCGATCGAAACATCCCCCCCCCCCCACAATCCCAAACTTGTGAGATTTAGTCCCGATTATGGATTAATTGTCTGTTGTTGATTTTGGCCCCGTTTTACACGACAGCGTTCCGAGTGACAACGGTGTAGTTGGTATGCCGGGACACGAGGGGGCGCTGTTGCTTGTTTCGAAACAAGTCCTGTATGGACGAGTGATGAGTCGGATGCCATGAGGCGAGAGTCTCAATTATAAAACTACTAATATGGACGAAGAACGAGAATACGGACTGGGAGTCGTGCCACTCCGGTAGGACGCCATGTTTGTTACCCGTATAGCGCAGGAGAAGTATTTACCGCAGTAACAGCGCAGTATGGAATCTGAAACCTGCGTTTCCAGAGCTGATTTATATATGATGAAACATTTAGATTTTTTTCTTATGTCATATTTTGAGGTGACTCTTAAAAGGAGTCGTCACGGTATTCTTACAGAGAAAGAAAAGTTATATTTATTTATATTTATATTTATACCCAAGAAAAGTTTTTAGGTAAATAGAAAATACTTTATCAAAATAAAAAAACATGTTCAAACATTAGTAAATAGAACATTTTCTTAAATACATTATAATGTCTGGATTTTGTTCTTAAATAAGAAAAGTGTACAAAACATTACGTTGGGTAGTATTCAGGATGGAGCAGCAGGCAACTGAAAATAAGTATCGATCTCATTGGACTGGTATCGTTCAATATCGATACCAACGTTGGTATCGATATTTTCGATACTTGGATCAATACGTCCATCATTAGTTACAACTAGTGGCGTGTGATACGGCAAAATTTGGTGTCGATTCGATACCAAGTAAATACATGGCCAGTATCGTCGATACCAATCCGATATCGATACTTTTTGATATTTAAGATTAATGTAAAATCCAGATGAACTTTCATGACTTTTAAGTGTTTTTATGATTTGAATTTTTTTTTGCTCCTTTGGTGTATCGTTTGTTGAACCTCGATCAGAACCTGAGTAACGTTTGTAACTTTTGGTATCGATATTATCGATACCCAACTGGCATCATTTTTGACCATTGCTAAAAGGCCAAAATTATGCGTTTTCATACAAATGTCGTTCAAACTTATCGCACTAAGATTCTGACGGAGGTCACATCCAAGTCTCTTCTCCAACCGCCTCCACCCCCCCACCACCTCCACCCCACCTCCACCCCGTCCCGACGACAACACCGAGTCACCCATGACAGCCATGATGGACGATACAGCTGCTTCTTTTAGAATCATTACCTGTGAGGAAAAGTGCTACCTTGGAGGAGCGCCGCGCTCCGCTTTTTGCCCCGGCGCAGATGTGACCAGATGTTCTCTGTCTGTTTCATCTCAGATCTGAAGGCGCGGCGTCCAAAATCCTGAGGGGGCAAATCGCAACGCAGCACAAAACACACGCGGGTGGAGGTTTAGCGACGCTACAAATAGAAAATAACAAGCCGCCGACATTGAGAAAAGACCATCAGCAGAAAAAAATTGGTATTTAAAAAAAAAAAAAAAATTTCTATAAACTCACAAAGCTGCTCTGTCAGTTTTTATATTCTGTGTCTGACACATGGAACACTTGTTATTGTTGAGCTTTTGAGATCACATGTTTTCACACTGCTGTGAGATTCACTGGAAGCAGCTGTAAAACCACACACACAATAAAACTTTGATTAAAAAAAAAAATAGCATCCAGATTAGCCGATGGGTACTGAGCATCATTTAAAAGGCTTAATTTAATAGATTTAAACCTGCAGGCCTTGGATTGGAACCAAACTCATTCAGGGCAGTTATTGTTATTGTGATTATTCTGCATTTGCTGAATAATCACAGCTGAATGGTTTCCATCTGGTGATCAAACACACTCACTATGAATTCGAAATTCTCCCAATTTCCATACATTCATATTTCTTGAGGTGTTTTTTAGTCTTCGTGGTTACTTGACCTTGACAGAAGTGACAAAAAACTCAAAAAGATGCAGGAAATAGTAAATAATTGAAATTTGGACTGGCTTTCTAATACTGAAAATAATCCACAAGTGACGGCGACTCTAAACCAAGCTTTATGTGCGTAATCTAATAAACACATACGAGCGACAACTATACTGAATTCTGCAACTTTACTCGCTGTGTAAATATAAATCACTCATTTCCAGATGTATAGCGAACAATTGGAGCTGCTTTCCTTTCTGTTGTGACATAAAATGAAGAGATATTAGTTAAACAGGCCATTTAAAATCCATTATAGAAATTACAATACCTATTGTAAGAAGAAGCCTATTCAACATTAAGTGGTTGATTTAGATTTTTTTGTTTTTTTTACATGTGAAGATTATAATTTGTTGTTGCCTGGTTATTTATAAATACACCAATAAAAACAACCTCTTATTATCACGAGCGCATTTTACCTGGTGACTGCGTAACTTACTAATAGTAATGAAACATGGAGCGTTTTTTGCGAAAAAATAAATACAAAATTGGATAAAATCATTGATGCCGTTGCTCTAAACCACAACTACTGACGTGTCGCTTTATTTTGACATCTCACGGTGAGTGACGATTTTTGCCTATTTGGTGTTTTGAGATCCGAATTTTTTCTCTCTCTGCAGCGTAAATGGATCCATGGAACCGAACATTTGTCTTCCAGTGGAGGTTTTTGCTGTCTGGCAGCGGGAGTCGGTGTCTTCATGAGGCCCAAATCAAAACTTGCTGTATGTTTTGCTTCCTGCTGCTGTCGAGGCTCCATCAGTGACGTACTTGTGTTAAAGTTTCCATCCCTTTGATGTGCTTAAGTGGCAGGCTTTGTAAAGCTTTCATCTTTGGCACTCTGGCGACATATCTTTGCGTTTTGGGCTTAATAATGTTTTAAATAGTGGAGGTTTTACTGCTATGTGCGTGACTGTTTACTGACTTCATATTATCGAAAGATCGAGCCCCCCCCCCCCCCAAAGCATCAGCTAAAAAAAAAAAATACAATAAATACAATGCAATAAAATAAAGTGAAAAAACTTCTCTGACTGTTGCATTATGCGTTTTTTTTTTTTTTAATACTTTTTATTTATCTTTTTTTTTATAGACATAGAAAACAAACAGCCAAAAGCAATACAAAAGGGGGCATCCCCCTTTTCAGCCAGTCAAAAAAGGATTATCTTCTTTTCTCTTTCTAAACAAGGTCCATTTCCTCCATTTCTGTGTTCAGTCACCTGCTTTGATTCTCAGGTGAAAAGTCATTTTCTCCGTTGAATAGATTTCCTCCACGATGGAAATCCAGTGTTCCTGTTCCTGGAACGTCGCTCTTTGCATTATGCGTATTTTTGCAAACTCACCCGGACAAGTATGGCTGTGCGGCTAATGCTAAGTGGCTAATTCTCAGCTCGGGTCTCATTGTTTTGTCCAAAACTTTGTCTAGAAAATCTACGTTTTCTTTGATTTTTTTAAGAAAAATAAATAATTTCCCCCTGGTGTCTTGGCCTGGATTAGATCCTCTTTGCAGGCTGGTTTTGTCCCGCAGACCTTACGTTGGACGCCGCAGATAAATCAGAGCCGCCAGTTTGGACTGGAGGTCTCTGACGTCGAGGAGTCGTCTGTGTCGGCGGGTGATCGACGACCCGTCCGGTCGGTGCCCTCCTCGCAGCGTGGCGCACGACGGCTCCACCATCCCCCCCCTCCCCCCCCCACCTTCCCCCTGCTATCTTTAAATTGAAATATTGTGATTATTCCCCAGGTCCGGGGCCGGCCGGGGCTGTAATCGCCAGACAAATGATGTGGAAAAGCAATAAAAAGCCGCTCCCGGGAGACTCTTCTCGCTGGCCGGGGTGACACGGGCCGTGAGGGATACGAGCTGCCGGGGCGTCTGCGGAGGGCGATCCGAGCGCCGCGCAGCCTCACGGCCATAGATCTGCTCTGCTTAAAGGGGATTTGACTAAACAAATGGCAGCATATGGTAGATGAGAGAGAGAGAGGAGGCGAGTGGAGAAAGGGAGAGGTGGCATTGTTTTCTGAGAGAAAGGGAGGGTGGTGGTGGTGGTGGGGGGGGGGGGGGGGGCAGTTCATGTCTCTCCTCCCCTCTTCAATCTTTCATTATGTTGTCACACTCTCGCTGCGTGCTTCCAGTAACACTTTAATTAGCCTCCATGAGTTTAATTGTGCGTGTATGTCTGCCAGCTTGTTTTGCTGCGTAAATCTGTCTTGTTTGTTTTCTCCCACTCTGAGGATCACTGCTGCAGCTGCAGGAAAACCCTGGGTCTCCGTGTGCGTGTGCGTGTGCGTGTGTGCGTGTGTGTGTGTGTGTGTGTGTGTGTGTGCGTGTGTGTGTGTGCGTGTGTGTGTGTGTGTGTGTGTGTTCTGTTCTGGAGGCAGAGGATGCTCAGAGGCACTGTCAGGTCTCCGATGGAAGCTTTGGCCACGTTTCAAGAATACAAGGTGCTTTTCACACTTTTTAAAGAAAAGAAAATACCTGGTCTCTGGGAAAAATAGAGAAAAGAAGCAAAAAAAAAAAAAAAAAGGAAAAGTTTGATCCGACACGTTCAACTGGAACGAAGAAAACCTGAAAAATATGATTATTATTATTATTATTATTATTATTATTATTATTAACAACAACAACCACAATAATATAATAATAATAATAATAATAATAATAATAATAATAATACTACTACTAATAATAATAATCTTAAAATACTATTAAAAATGTTTTTATTGTGGGGTCATCATTCGTAAGTGTGACACGCAGACCAATTATTAATTTAATTTAATTTAATTTAATTTAATTTAATTTAAATTTAAATTTTTTAATTTTATTTGGTCAAATAAATGTTACATAATTGCAAACACAAGCCTTCATATGTAAAAAGACAGCAGTGTCAGTGTCCAGACAGACTTGGGTTAAAAACAACAACAACAACAAAACTACTATAATTATGAATTCATTAAGTTTTGTTTTAAAGATGTCAGCAATATTGTAGTGTTCTTGTTAAATGTGTTGACACACTGAGCCTCAGTAATCTCAAGTATCTCAGCTCAAATCTACATGTGTGATCCGTTTCTTCAGGAGAATGAAAGTGAAATCATATCTAATTTCAATAAAACAAATCAATTTCCCTCGGTGGTCTGCAGGTTACTGTTACGTGAACAACGGGAAGTCATCATCAGCCTCGCGTGAAATTTGTGACGTTTGAAAAAAGTCACTGCAACACCAACAATCTCCTTTACAATTTTTTGTGCGGAGAGAATAAAAACGTCAAATCATGTTTTATGTTTCGCTTCTGTGGAAACGAGAGAATCCGACCGTGACGGATTTCATTGAACCCAAACTCACCCGTGTAGCATACCGTGCTACACGCTAACTTCCATCAGAAGCCGCTAACATGGAAATCAAACACATTTCAAAACTTCAGAGCTGATGACAACTGGGAGACTTTGTCGTTATTCAATTCATTATTCATCCGGTGTTTCCGTCATTGTACAAGAATTTACTTCAGTTTTTATAAAGTTACTTTTATATTTCAATATTATGGGATCTGGAGATTTGTGTTGTTGTACTCTAGACTGGTGTTCAAGGTCTTGAGACTCTCTGGTCTTGGTCTTGGGAGTCTCTGGTCTTGGGAATCTCTGGTCTTGGTCTTGGGACTCTCTGGTCTTGCGGTATAATGGAGGAGTTCTTGGACGTACCTTGGCCCCTTAAAGCCTTGGTCTTTTCTTGGTATCTTCTGGTCTTGGTCTTCTCTTGGACTTGACTCAGTATTGGTTTAGGTGGTCTTGGCTTGGTCTTGTCATGCCAGGACCCTGGTCTTTTGATGCTCTTCTCTTGGTCTTGGGATGTTCCTATTTTGGTCTTAGGATGCAATGGTCTTGGGGTACAATGGAGGAGTTCTTGGTCTTGAATCGGTCATGGTCCCTTAAAGTCTTGGTCTTGGGACTCTCTGGTCTTGCGGAGAGTTCGTGGACGTAACTCAGTCTTGGCCCCTTAAAGCCTTGGGCTTTTCTTGGGATCTTCTGGTCGTGGTCTTCTCTTGGTCTTGATACAGTTTTGGTTTACATGGTCTTGGAATGCTCTGGTTTGGTTTGCTCTTGTCTTGGTCTTGCGATTCAATGGTCTTGGACTTGACTCAGTATTGGTTTAAGTGGTCTTGGCTTGGTCTTGTCATGCCATGACCCTGGTCTTTTGATGCTCTTCTCTTAGTCTTGGGATGTTCTGGTCTTGGGATATTCTGGTCTTGGTCTTGGGATTCAATGGTCTTGGGGTACAATAGAGGAGTTCTTGGTCTTGAATCGGTTATGGCCTCTTAAAGTCTTGGTCTTGAAACTCTCTGGTCTTGGTCTTGACTCGGTAGGAGGTTAGGTGGTCTTGACTACAACACTTTCGGCGATAAAACACCAGTGTAACGCGACACTGTGACGTGTGTGTTAACTCTAGTAATCCTCCAGATGTAATCCTCCAGATGTAATCCTCCAGATGTAATCCCTAACGACAGACAACGTTAGCAATGTGAACGAATTACCGTCATTGGTTTAAAAGGGAGCTGTTAGTGAATCATAAAAGGTTTTCCTTCACGTTACATCGTGTTTACAGTGAGGTTCTTATGAAAATGCATTTCCAGCCACGACGCAATAAATCAACCATTAATTCATCGGCTTAACTTTTCAGTTTACGTTCACTGTTACGTGCACAAGGGGGTTGATCAGCAATTTCCCCTTTGGGGTTAATAAAGTATTTTCTGTTTTATTCTATTATTCATTCAAGAGGCCCTCGACACTGTCAAAGATAAAAACGACTGTGTCACTTCCTCTACATACTTTGTTGTCCTTTGATGCTGCAAAGTGCAAACATGTGTCAATCAAACGCCGGCGAACCTGAAGACTCCGAATGAGGAATCGACGGGATTCTGATTTATCGGACAAGGACAACGTCGAGGAAACGTCTAAAAACGCTCATCGGGCAACATTTTTTAACTTCGGCTAAAAATAAAACCGGTGCCATTTCTACTGCGTGCCTCCAGTAAATAAGTGAACCCCCCCCGCCCCCCGCCTGCTTGCAAATACCCCTGGCTGACTCGCAGCAGACCACACTCACACTTCCTAATAAAAAAAGCAAGAAAAAAAAAACAGAAAAAGCAATCAAAGCAGCTGCGGAAGTCCTCCTCTATTTTTTTTTAAATTCTTTGTGGCTGAAACAAGAAGCAGGCAGTTTGCTGGCAGTGGGAGGTTTAGCAGCCCGGAGCTACCGGGAGCATCAAACCACCACGGCTCTCTCTGTGTGTGTGTGTGTGTGTGTGTGTGTAAGTGTGTGTGTCTGGAGCTGTTGTTGCCCACCGTTGCCGCCGCCGTTGCCGCCGCCCGCCGCCTCTTTGCCTCCGTCTCCTCCCTTTCTCTGGCCTAATCAACAAAACAGCCTCAGCTGCCCCTTCGGATCCCCTGCCAGGGTCCCTATCATCCTCTGATCAAATATTAATGTGTGATACTGAGCTTGCTCACTAATCCAAAGCCAATTAATATTATCTGTCAATTATTTACAGATCCTGAGGTGCGGAGGCAGATCCCCGAGGACTACATCGGCCAGGTTCAGAATACGTAATTGACTTCCTCTTTTGCACCCCCCACCCCCCCCCGCCGCCTCACCCTACCTCCTCTTCTTGCACCTCAACCCTTCACCCCCTCCCCCCCCACCCACCCCCCCCCTTTCCTCTCGTTTCATCTCCTCCTTCCTTTTTTGTTTATGCGTGTCTTTTAAAGCCTAAATGCTTCTTTTCAGCGGCTCGGGAAGCAGCCGGGCATTAGCATTGCTGATATATCTGACATTGTGGGATTGTTTGGTGATGTTTTTTTTGTTTTTTTTGAAGGTGGGGGGTGGGGGGGTGGGGGGGGGTGGAAGCAGCGCTCTCTGCTTGGGCTTTTGTGTCTGACTCTCACTCACACGGCGCAGTCGGGGAATACCGTTATTAGTTTTTATCACTGATGCGCAACAACATGACATATGTTTCAAACCCCGGCGCCTACTGACTCGGGTTGTTAGCTCCAATCACTTCCATTGTTATTCCGGGCGCCGGATTCGGCCCCGCGTCTTCCTCGAGGTGGGTCGAGCGTCTGCTCGCTTGACTGACACACACACACACACACATGCGTACACACACACACACACACACGCAGTCTCTCCAGTAATCAGTCGTCACAGTTTGTCACCGACTGTTTTTGTCCTTTACTTCCTCCTCCGCTCATTTGATGGCTGAGAGAAGCGCCGGCTCTGCGGTAATGGAGTTTTCACCCTCAGAAGTCTTCATTCGGCCACCTCGGCCTCTCGTAGCCGCTGTTAGCCGTCTGCGCAGGGGAGGGGTGGCGTAAAAGGGGAGGGTGGGGGTGGGGGTGGGGGTGGGGGTTGGATGCTGGCATCTGAGAGGGGGAATAATGATGGCCGCTCGTTTGGATCCCTTGAGCCACAAATGTAGCTGCTCTTCTCCCTCGGCAGAAGAAAGGCCGCAGAAGAAAGGCAGGATGAAAGGAGGAAAGGGGGGGGAGGGGGGAGTCGACTCTGACGGTGCATTTGTGCCGCTACTAAACTCCCACCACCTCCCAGAATGCACTTTGACCCGCCGGGGCCTCTAATTGGCCGACTCGGTGAGGAGTCGCGAGGACGTGGAGGTTTTCGGTCCTCTGTCTTTTTAATTTTGATTTTGTTTTACAGAAGAAGAAGAAGAAGAAGGAGAAGAAAAAAAGCGTCTAGTGTGCGTTAGCTTCCACTAACTAGCTCTTTGGGCTGGCGGTTCCGCCTCCGTCGGGCCTTTGTACGCCGCTCTTTCTAATAAGTGGAGATGAGTTGGTTTTTTTTTTTTTTTGTTTCTTCTTCTTCGCCGGTGTTGTGCGAGCGGGAAGATGGCTTCCTCTCGTTAGCCGTGCCTCCGCCGCTCAGATCTCACCGTTTCGCGCCGAGCGGTTTTAATCTGATATGTAAATACGCCGTTTGATCCAAAGCGATCGTCTTAACGAGCAAAAAAAAAAAATCTCTCTCTCTCTCTCTCGCGCTTTTTCTCTCCGCCGGTAATTAAAACAAAAGCCTGGTTTTTTTTGGGGGGGGGGGGCTTTTCTCTTCCTCCGTCTCCTGTCTTCTGCTGCCCGTCCCCCCCCCCCCCCCCCCCACCCCCGATGCTTCCTTTCCTCCCCTCGCCCTCTTGTTCCCTCGCCTTTTTCCGTGTCTCCTCTTTGACACCGGCGCAGCGCAGTCTTGATTCCTACACGTTTCATCCTTTACGTTAGGCAGCTGCCGCATTTTTTTTTTTTTTTGTCGAAGCCGTAGCTGTGAAGTACGTTTGTCATATTGGGTGGGAAAAGAAAAAGAAAAAATAAATAAAAAAATAGGCGATGTTTGAAGCCGGGCGTCGTTTGAAGTGGCTGATGCGCGGGCTGTTTTAACTGCAAGGCAAAAAAAAAAAGGGACGGCGGTATCGCCCCGTAATGGGGGGGAGTATTCAAATGACTGACCTCTAGATGACAGACCCGACCAACTGCGCCATGAATAAACAGCAGCTTGATGTGGCGCTTTACACTGCGCTTTGTTCAGGTGTTGATATCGTGTTCCTATCAGACTGCCTGTTAAATGACTGAAGGTCACTGGTGTCTGAGGGAATGGCGCTGAGATCCATTTAGCCGAGAGCTGAAAGCCTGCGAGTGAGAGCCGGTCCTCCTGTTGAGGTGTGTGTGTGAGTGCGTGTGTGTGTGTGTGTGTGTGTGTGTGTGTGTGTGTGTGTGTGTGTGTGTGTGTGTGGTGATGAGCAGATTGCCAGCAAAGTCCTCAGATCCATATGAAGATGTATTTAAAGAAAAAAGAAAGGAAAAAAAAAAAGCTGAAGAAAAGGGATGATTTTCCGACTTCAATCCTGGCAGATAAATGGCACATTTAAGTGAGCGTGAAATCTAAGACGGGGTTGTTGGGGAGGAGGAGGAGGAGGAGGAGGAGGAGGAGGAGGAGGAGGAGGAGGGGATTCTTATCAAAAGCAAAAGCACTTATCTTACTGGGCTTTGTTGCGGTTCTGTGTTTGACCATCTACGTCTACTCAGAGTCCCGTCCCGGAGAAAGCAGCCCGAGTGGCATTTGACATCGTATTTTATTTTATTTTGTAATTTTCAGAGCTCCTCCTTTTAGCGAGTCGCTCGCAGTTTAAAGCTGCGGCCGATTCGGGCCACGCTGAGGCGACATTAACGGTTCGCTTGTGTCTTCAAAGGTCTTCGTTCGCCAGGCTTTAGTTCAAAGAGAGTGACGGTGAAGGTGTGAAGAGACGGCGGGTCGCGTCTCCTAACGGCGACGAACCTCAAACAATCAGCCACGACTTTCAAAGTAAAAAATAAATAAATAAATTTTTTTTATACACGATGGTTTCAAGGGAAAGCGGAAAACCCTGGTTGCGTTTTGGGGATCGGTTCACACAACGGTCACTGAAAACGCAACTTTTTGGAAGGTGAAACTTTTGTCAAGCTGGAACTTTTTGAAAACACGCCATCTATGTGTAAACGGGCGAAATGCAACAATCATCTTAATTGGCAGTTCTTCTGCACATGCTCAGTAGACGGACAGTCAGAACATTGGCAGTTCTTCTGCACATGCTCAGTAGACGGACAGTCAGAACATTGGCAGTTCTTCTGCACATGCTCAGTAGACGGACAGTCAGAACATTGGCAGTTCTTCTGCACATGCTCAGTAGACGGACAGTCAGAACATTGGCAGTTTTTCTGCACATGCTCAGTAGACCGACCATCAGAACATTGGCAGTTCTTCTGCACATGCTCAGTAGACGGACCATCAGAACCTTGGCAGCTCTTCTGCACATGCTCAGTAGACGGACAGTCAGAACAGTGTTTTCCTTCAGTGTTGTGACTCCCGGCCCATATTCTCCCGAGACTTTGTGCTTTTATTTTGACAGTCATTGTAATAACCGCCGTCGTCTTTCCATGCGAATGCCCGTGTTCTCCCATTGTTAATGCTCATCCTACAGGCTAACGTAAGTGTTTCTGACATATCGCGAAAGTATCCTTATTAAAAGTTTATTCATCAAAATGTATTTGAACTAAAACTCAACCAATCATACTACAAATTCCTTTTTTCCTAGATCAAGCCAAACAAAACGTTTCGGTTGTCTACTTGAAAACGTTGCGCAACAACTTTCGGCATTTTCCCCATCCAATTTATCCAAATATCCTGATATTCTGTACTTATTCCCTACTTTCTAAGGATTTCTTTTTTCTCAACAATTTAAAAATGGGACGTGAAATAAGTCATACTGTGTTAAAAAACAAAACAAAAAAAACCCATTGTTGACCTCAGTTTAGCTGCAATTTACTTGAAAGTTTAGTTTTTTTTCCCCAATAGCCTGCGACAGTCGTACCTGTTCCATTCTGAATATTTAGCGTTATAATATGTTGGTTTTACCCTCACTTTATTCTTTTGTCATGATAAATTGGTGTAAAAATGGCGAGATAAAAGACATGTGAGGGGTAGAGAACCCCCCACTCCCCCCCCCCCCCTTCTCCCCCCAACCTCCACATTGGGTTTCATCACAAACCTGCAGTCGGGTTGTAATTAATGAACGAATGAGGAAACGTCACATGGCAGGATACAATAATGCCATTTCTGCCTCTGACTTGTCATTCCAGTCAGTTTATATAAATGTAGGGGGACTTTTTTTTTTTTTTTTTTTTTTTTGAAGCCCCCGGGCTGCAGCCGCACTTTGATATGAAGAAATGATAGGCTTCCAGCGCATTCATCATCTCAGGATCAAATGATGCCAGCGCAGGGTTTTGAGAGGAGGGAGGGGAAGGAAGAGATGTCATGGGGAAACAAGTAAAGAAGGGGGACAGAAGCCAAGAAATCTGGCTTTTTTTTTTTTTTAATTTTATTTATTTATTTATTTATTTTTTTTTTTTGCTTTGATACGCCACACCTTCAACTCCTGGGCCCGGCTCCGTCGACTTGATATTCTCCTAATTAATTTGTTTGCAGTTGGGTTACCTTGATGAAAGATTGCGTTTGGAGGGAGAGAACACCTGGTAGCATATGCTGCGGGGACGGATAGCGAGGCAACAGTGTGCCAGCTGCACACAGCAGACACGACGATTCAGCAGATTGTCTATACGTTTGCCAGACAGAGGACACACACACACACACACACACACACACCTGAAATACTGTATCCCAACAACTACATTTCACAGTACCGTTTAAAAAAAAAAAAATCTGCTCCATGAATAAACATCAACAATTTATTCTACTTTGCCAATAAACCTATTAAAAAAAATTTTTTTAATCCAGTTTTTCATATTCTAAGAGTAAAACAATTTAAAAGTGTCTGTATTGGATGATATCGTTCATTTTGTTTGTGCTGCATGTACGTATGCATTGAAATAATAAAAGAAATAGGGAAATAAAGACATAAAAAATAAATAAATAAGGAATTATCAGAGAGTTTAACTTAGGAACCTAATTGAATTGCTTATTTTTACTTTATTTTAATCACTTTTTTAATTGCTGTCACGATAGTGAGCTTCTGGACACCTTGAATCTATCTATCTATCTATCTATCTATCTATCTATCTATCTATCTATCTATCTATCTATCTCTCTCTGTCTCTCTCTGTCTCTCTCTCTCTCTCTCTCTCATCTATGTATCTCTCTCCATCTATGTATCTATCTATCTATCTATCTATCTCTCTCTCTCTCTCTCTATGTATCTATGTATCTATCTATGTATCTATCTTTGTATCCATCTCTCTCTCTCTCTCTCTCTCTCTCTCTCTCTCTCTCTCTCTAATTAGTAGTGCAAATCAATAGCTTGTTAGAAATTCCAGCTGGTTTGATGTTATGAAAAAAGACGAGTGAGTTTAACAGTGTTTAGACGCTTTGAACAATGTTTCTGCTGGTAAACTATGGGTCTTTCCATTCATTTTCATTTAATTGGACCCGTACGTAGTCGTTCTTGGAGATCGTACCACATAATTCATGGATGGCGTCTTCCCGCCGGATAATTCACACTAATACAGAGCAAATATGGTTCACGGATCGTTTTGATAAGAAAACCGTTTTTAAGTGGCGGCTTGACCCGAGAATTCTCAAATCAATGGACCATCTGTGGAATGTGCTCGACGACTAATCCTGAGCCGCCTTCCGGGATTTAAAGGATCTGCTGCCAACATCTTGGCGCCGGAATCACAGGACACCGTCAGCGGTTTGGAAGAAGAAAAAGAAGAATGGAAATTTGATTTCACTTATAAAAAGGCTTCCAACTGACGGAGCTTTACATCGTTCGTCACATTCACACTTGGGAGTTTTAGTGTCTCGGTCAAGGAACATTTGACTTGTGGAAAGGTGGAGAACCTGCAATCCCGCAGTCAGAATGTTGCAGGTTCGATTCCCCGTCTCTCAAAGTGTCCTCGAACCTGGAACTGCACCCAGTGGATGGTGTGAGCGCCTTGCATGGCAGCCATTGGTTCGGGAAGTGGTATAAAAGAGATGAGGGTACGTTTACACTACGAAGTTTGCCCGAAGCGTAGCGCGCCGTGGGATTTTGGGGAATTCCGAGGAAGGTCTGGCACGTTTTTCACGTTCTGTCAAGACTTTCTACCCATGAAAGTTGGACGTTTGAAGCTCGTTTGTGCCCCAAAGTGCCGCCAAAAGTGACGGTAATCATTGTATCCCAAGACTTTTGCGGGGTGTAACATACCTCTTACCTCTTCTTTTTCGGTGGCAAGGCGTGTAGAAGGTGTTCCGTCGTTGATCGCTCGGACCCGACGGTGCGGCGCCGTGGCAGACCGGAGTAGAACGCAACGCGTCGAGTCCACAAACCGTCACATGGCGCAATTGACTCATGATGACAACGGCTACCGTACACCGTAGCTTCGCCGTGAAAATCGTGACACGGCGCGACCGTGAAACGACAATAGAACGCACACTAAACGTCACTTCCTGTTTAGCGTCCAAGTTCTATCGCGGTCAATTACGTGCTGCCACGCGTTGCCTGACGCCCATCCTGTTTTCTCCACGGTGGCCTGAAACGTGGCTGCTGGGAACATCGAGTAAACCAGGGGGGTCAAACTGATTTCAGTTGAGGGGCCACATCAACCTGATCTGACCTCTGGAGGGCAGAACAAGTCAAACAGAACATATTAAACTGCAGATATGGACAAAAGCAAAGTCTGTCCTTCTTTTGATTCTTTTGTAACTGCAAGAATTTGCCAGTTTATTCTGAAATGTACATATTAAAGGAAATCAGATATTATTATATTTGCAAAAAAAAACCTCAGTCACCTGTATCTGGATATCGTATTCAGGATTAAAACAATTTGTCATCATCTGGAAATTGTTTTGAGTTCACGTGTCCAAAGTATCACTTCACATAAGTTGGACTCATTGTTTTATTGTGAAAGGCGTCGTGTCATGTGACCTCCACAGATTGCATTAATGTCGGGAGTCAAATTCTGACCAAGGGCGGTTTTGAATGTCATTTTTGCCAATCGAGTGTTTTTAGATCAGGCTCTTGTCAGTTTTCATTTTTAATACTTCACACTTCAAAAACCACATGGGGGGCCGGAGTAGATGGTCTGGTGGGCCGGTTCTAGGCCCCGGGGCCACATGTTGGACACCCCTGATGTAAACGCACCCTTCGAGAAGTGGACTTGGGATCAGAAGTTTACAGGTCCGAATCCAATCCCCGAGCAAGACCCTTGAGCCGGAGTGTGTATTGGGGCGGGTGTATTTTATTAAATTTTTTTCGTTTCCTTGAATGATTTTTCCTTAAAAACCTGAGAAACGAGCACATGCTGGTCGCCCCCCCCCAGTCAATCGGACACATTTTGTGTTTTCGTTGTGGTTCCAGCTGTTTCAGCGTGTTTTATGTGGACAGACTGTCGAGAGCAGCGTTGAAATTTGGAATCCGAGCGCAAACCTTCCTCCTCTCGCTTCCAAAAATACCGGCGGTGTCACGAGCCTCTCGGCGAGCGGAGGAGCGCCGCTCGACATTCAGGATCGGGTTTCTGTCGGCGGCGGCAGGTTTGAAGGCGGGCGGGTCCCACCTTGTGTTTTGGGGTGGGGGTCACCCCCGGCGGCCGAAACCTCCTTCACGCCTGTTTGTCGGGAGCTCTGTCGATAAGGTCCGGCGTTGGCGAGCAGCGGGAGGAGGCGGCTGAAATAGGATGCTTCCTGCCCTTTAACATGCCAGAGGCTTCGTTAAGGGAACCTGTGAAATCAGTTTAATAGGCTGACATCACCCCTGGGCCTCCGTGACCCGGCCCTCCAGAGACCCACCTCCTCTCCTCTCTTCCTCTCCTCCATCACCTTCCCTTTGCCGGGCTCCTCTTCTCTTCCTCGTTATTGATTGACTCTTCCTCACCCCCCCCCCCTCCCTCCTCCCTCCTCCTCCCTCCTCCCTCCTCCCCTCCCGTGTTATAACATCTCCTGTTTTGTTCTCCCCTCCAGTTTTTCCTGCCACCCTTGATTGTCGTTGATCTCTTCTTTTTCCCCCCACTTCTAATTCCTCATTTCCTTCTCATCCCTCCTCGATTCCTCTCACTCTCCTCTCCTATGTCCTTTTATTTTTCCTTGCATTTTCTCTTGCCCGTCTTCACCACTCCTTCCCGTTCCCCCCCTTTTCTTCTCCTCCACCTCCTCTTAAATCTTCCCCTCCGTGCTCTTCAGCAGTGTTTTGTAGTGGGATCTAACAGGGCGATGGCTCTATTCCTCATTCCGGCCTGACCTTGATGAAAACCGGGGAGCGGGCCGGTCCGAGGACGACCCCGAGTCCGCCTGAACCCACCTGACATTAAGTGAATAAAATATGGCGTGGGCCTCCTGTTGGGGACGGGCCCCGCTGAAAGGGAGATCACTCCACCTCCCCTTTATTTATTCCCTCTTCCTCTCTCTCTCTCTCTCTCTTCAAGACGCCGACGCCGGGAATGTGACGTTAATGTGCATACCGGCTGTTTGAACCGCCGACCACAGGTCAGCCACTTTAATAGAGAGGTTCAAGCCTCTCTCAAAGGGATGGCAGCCCGACGCCTCCATTAATGTAGAGCAGGAATGTAGCCGTAAAAAAAAAAACAGCACTTCCTCGTGCAAGGCTTCCCCGGGAAGCGCCGGGAAGCGCCGGCGTCTCGTCCTCCTCCGCCGTCCTGGAGCGCCGCGGCGGGTACAGACGGAGAAAATCAAAAATCAAAAAAACCAAAAAACGGCCCTAATTTTGTGCGTTGTGTGTCAAATGTTGTTCAGGATTTTTTTTTTTTTCTCTCCTTGCTGGATGTCCAGGCTGCATCGCAGGAGGCTGCTGATGGTTGCGGGTTCGAGGGTTGCATCTGCTTTCTCTTCTCGGGGTTTTTTGCATGACTATTTATGTGCTGTGAATATTTTGTCTTCTGGATACGGCATGAGACGTGTGTGTGTGTGTGTGTGAGAGCAGGAGTGCTTCTCTGTGTTGCATGTGTGTGTGTGTGTGTGTGTGTGTGTGCAGCATGGGTCCTGACACTGCCTGGATGGTTACGGCTGCCCATGGCTGTAGGCAGGCCTTGGGGGGTGCAGGCCCTCTCCTGGTGGGGATAAAAGCAGGAGGCATCTGGCTCCAGCGGAGCTCCAAAAACTCAAAGTAGCCTAAGATCCCCTTCTCCTAGTTTAGCCAAACAAGCTGGACTAATCCCAACTATCAGGGGATCCTCTGTCAAAACAAGCAGCAGGGCCCTAAGGCAAGCCGATCCACCGAGCGGCGCGGGGCTGTGCGGAGGGAGGGAGGGAGGGAGGGAGGGAGGGAGAGGGAGAGGGAGAGAGAGAGAGAGAGGGAAGGAGGGCCCTCCCCATTAGCATAATGCCTCTCGGTAGCGAGCTGGTGTGCTGGCCCTGACAGCCTGAGCACAGGGGCACAGCGTCTCACTGGGGGGTTTTGGGCTCAGAGACGGGGCAGCGGGGGCAGCGGGGGCAGCGGTGGAGATGTGGGAGCTCTCTGGCTTGAATCAGCGAGGGGCAAAAACCCAGTCCAGCCTGCTGATGGCAGTTCCTCCTCTCTCCCTCTCTCTCTCCCTCTCTCTCTCCCTCTCTCTCTCTCTCGCTCTGTGATTCCTGCTCCTCTGGCTTATTTTTAGCAGCCTTCATCCTGCAAAAAAAAAAAGCAGGTTGAGTCCTCTCCTCTCTGAATATGTAGGCCTATGCCCTGGGCTCGCCGTCGTTCTACCGCCGCCGCCGCCGCCGCCTCGCTCAAGCTATTCTGGTGCTGCTGAACGTGTGTTGTGGCTACCTGCTTGGGAAAAAAAAAGGGGGAGCAAAAGATATGTGTCAGGGAACAACAGCACAAAAAAACCCACAAAAAAGAAGAAAAGCCCCTAGTTTGACACAATAAATCTCACTCTACACATATGAAATATTGATTTAGCGTGCTCATTATCCCCCCATAGGTCTCTTCTGATACCCAGATGACTCCCTTTTTTCCCGCTTTGAATTCTTCCCACGACGGCGTCACCGGTTCGGAAACGCGCCCGAGTCAAGCCGGAGCACTCCGTCTCCTCTTGTCGCCGCCCCGGCGCCACTTAATTTCGTATATATGCAGAGTGGCTAAATGAAACAAATGAGTTAGCTGTATGTATTATTAGCTCTAATGGGAACATAATGGGGTGAGCCCGGGCCACGTAATAATGAATATCAATATCAGCAGCCTGGCCTTTTATTAAAGCCTTACATCATCTCTTAGACACTCAATTTCGAGAGTGTGTGGGGGGGGGGGGGGGTCCGGGTGGAGGGGGTGGGTGGGTGTTGTTTCTGGTGTCTGCTTGTAATAGCACTTCCGTCTTCACTTATTAAATCGATGCCTCGATTTTTCCAGATGCGTCGTCATTTCATTTCCCGCCGCCGGTCGATCGGACTTCGCCTCCTTCGGCGGCGCTAACTCCGGCGGCGAGCCGCGCCGCGTGGCGCGACATTAGCCGCGGCTCGCCGGGCCACACATGCAGCATTTTATGATCTCTGGAGTGTCGGTTGGAGGCTGCAGCTTGACTGAGAGGGGCCCGCCCGGAGTCCCAAGCCCAGCCCGTCCTGCTGGGACCGCCGCACTTTGGACCGGATCCAGTCGATTAGCATCCCCCCCCCACCCCGCTGTCACTCAGGCGGGCGGCGGGTTCTCGGGGCCCCAATTATCTTTGAAAAAGCTGGCCGCCGAGGCTGGACGTGATCAATGAGGCCGATGCGCCGCCGTCGATACGCCGGCGAATCAAGCCTATTGATCAGCGGACGCGCATAGACAGACGTTGCGAGCTGCATAATGTCAGGAGGGCCGGTGGGGGTTTGGAGGGGGGAGGAGGAGGAGGAGGAGGAGGAGGAAGGGGGGGGGGGGTGGGGGGGGGGGGAGGAGGGGGGTGGCTGGAGCATCAGGAGCCTCAGGTGTGCGGCGTCAGGAGGAAGAGGTGACAGTTTGCCCGGGCCCCCCCGGCCCCCCCAGGGGAGAGGATCAGGACCTGCCCCCTCGACTCCCAGGCTCCCAGCCCACGGCAGCAGGGTGACGAGCGGGCCCCCCTTACCCCCCCCCCACCCCCCACACCCCACCACCACCACCACCGCCCCTCCCACCTCCACCACCGCAATTAAAAGTCTGGCTCAGTTGCAGGCTGCAGCACAATAAAACACAACAACCCTCTCACCTTACGCTCGGGGACCCGGGACGCCCCCCCAACCCCCCCCTCCCGCCCCCCCGCCGCGACGCTCCCACACAAGATGGGGGCGCTTCTGGCCGTCCTGCTCGCCGGCCTCAGGTTCTCACGTCAGATCGCCAACCGACGACTCCAAAGGTGTCAAAGGTGTGCCCATTTTTTTGGGACAATATAGTTTTAATTAACTAAACAAAACAAATGATGCAGCATCTTTTCATCCAAACACTGTGACGAACTACTTCCCCTCCAAGTTTGACCTGAAGAAAATTTTCAAAATTTTTTCACATCACAACTCTCCCACATTTTGAGGCTTCATCTGTACGTTAAGAAGCTTTGTAATATTTCTTCAAAGACATTTATTTCATTTTAATGTTTAATTTCTGCAACATTTCTAATGCAGTTAAAGACATTTTATTTGTATTTAGTTAACTGTTGAATTAACTACTTTCTTCACAACAGCTTGGAAGCTAAATTATATACAAATACATTTTTTATTCCCACTTTGGTGAATGGAGCAAACATTAGTGTCAGTGGACGTCAACACATCACATTAAAGCTGCGTGCGTCAGTATAGTTCATATTCAAAATGTGAAGGACATTTGAAGAAGTGTGGATAAACACGTCTGTACATTTTTAGGGGGTGAAAAAAAAGCATTAAACTGAATAAATGACGCGAAATTGATTCTTTATTCTTCCTGGGTTTCTCTATAATATTGCCTGTATTTATAAAACACTATTAAGAAGAAGAAAGAAAAACTCAAATGTTAGAACATTGACATTTGCACGATAGGCAGAAATAAAGTTTATAAATATATACAATATAAATATAGTTTGATGTTCAATCAAGCATTTAACGGGGGAGAAAGTTGTATTTTGCAAAAAGCAAAGAGGTACAAAACAACAACAGCTCCTATATAAGTATTTAGAACAGAAATTCAATCCTGCTTTCATTGTTCATTACATTTCTACTTATTCATTTTAAAGAAATTTAATAGAATTTAATTTAATTTAGACGAATTCTTTCAAACGCGATTCTATTTTTTTGTGTTTCCATGTCAACATTTTGAAAATTATTTCAGTTTCTGTGAAAACCATCAAATGCACTGACTCCGTCTCCATGGAAACGGTCGGACGTCCTGAAAACACTTTGAATCCATTTGCGTGAAAATAGTGGGAAACGCGACTTTTCTGAAACGATGCTCGTGAGCATTTGTGGCTAAATCCACAACTTGAAAGCTAAAAGGCTATTTGTTAGCGCGTTAGCATGCTAGCATACTGTTCTGAGTAAAACGCTTTCACACGGCAACGTTTCAAGTGGAAACGCATCGTTTTTACATTTTTGAAAAGTTCCGTATTTATTGGCACCGTTTTGAGAAAGACGTCTGTTTACATGGGAACAACGAGTTACTGCGGCCGAGGCATTTCTCAAAAGTTGCATTTCCCTGCCGTTTCCACAGAGTCGGACTCTGAAGCATTTTCGAAAAGTTGCGTTTCCGGTGGCTCGGCATTGTAAACACATTAATGGAGACGTATCATTTTTCTTTTGTTATCTCTGTGACGTTTTAGAATCTCAAACAAACAAACAAAATCTCACAACGTACAGCCGCCTTGTTGAAGCCCAACATGTGACAATGACCTGCATAGTTATAAAACATGATGTAATAAAACCCAATTAAGACGCTGAGCTCAAAACATAAAAGCGTTTAATATTACAAATATTTTCCCCTTAATATTATAATGATTCTATTACATCATAAAGTGATTTATGACGAACTGCTTCAGTTTGAATGGCACTGAATGACTGAGTTCTAAATCTTTGGACTATTTTATTTATACGTATATCTACATACAGTTTATGGTATTTGTGAATGATTGCTGTTGCCCAAGTCATTTATAGTCTTTTGTTTTCTTTAACCTGTAATCTATTTGTCCAATCATCAGTATAAACTAATGTATAGGAATTAAACATGTCAAGATCACATTAGAATTTGTGGTTTTTATTGACCAGGTATTACATTTAGATTATATCTTACAATAAATAAAGAAATGTTACAATATCAGGCTGTAGCATGTCTTAAGAGGTAACAGGAAGTCTGTCGGCCATCTTGAATTTACCGACGTGGAAACGTCAATGTTTCCCATTATTACTCCACCTTTGTATAAATTCTTCTCTGACACACAATAGAGACTAAAAATATAATGTGCATATAAAACGTGTGTATCAAAATATGTTTGTTTATTTTTGTTTTTTAATTGATAAACTTGGATTTTCCCACTTTCGTCCTCATATATTCGCTACGTGAGGCAGCGGCGTCACATCAATGTTTCATTTACTGGAATTTCCCCGAGATCATCAACCACGTCTACATTTTTCAATAGCTAAGATTTTCCTTTCTTTTTTTTTAACCTGTTGATTTGGACACGGATGCTCCCCCCCCCCCCCCCCCCCCCCCGATCAGCTCAGCGCAGTTCCACTTATTCATTTTAAACAAATTTAATAGACGAATTCTTTCAAACGCGATTGTATTTTTTTTGCACTTCCATGTCAACATTTTGAAAATCATTTCAGTTTCTGTGAAAACCATCAAATGCACTGCCTCCGTCTCCATGGAAACGGGCGAACGTCCTGAAAAACACTTTGAATCCATTCGCGTGAATATAGTGGGAAACGCGACTTTTCCGAAACGACGCTCGTGTTAGCATTTGTGGCTAAATCCACAACTTGAAAGATTAAAAGGCTCGTCAATCTGAAGGTCTTGTTTCCAGGCGGAGGGCTTGAGGGCTAAACCCCCCCCCCCCCCCCTTTCACAAATAAAAAACAAAAGAAAACTGCAGTCCTGAGATGCAGAGGAGAGTCGTTTTGTGGATTCAGACGAGCCGAGCTGCTTCCGTTCCCCTCAACTTTTATTTTATTTTATTTCTGTCGTCTGTGCCGATTGGAAATTGTTATTTGAGGCCGAAGACGACGACGTCCAACACCTCGCCCCCCCCCCCCGGAGTCTGACGGGAATCTGTTTTCCATTCTGTCCCCGAAGCAGCAGCGGCGGCGGCGGCGGCGGCGACGTCCTCGCCTCGATAATGATGAACGATTATTGCCCTCGGATCGTTTTATGCTGCACGCACTCGTTAAAAAGTAAAAAAAAAAAAAAAGAGGGGGCCGATCGTTGCGCTAAAGTAACGCGGAACTAATAACGGCCGTGCCCGGCGCGACGGGGCCGGAGACGGGGAGGCGTCCTCCGCCCGTGAGCGTGCGGGGGATTCGAGTTCGATGCGTCATAATGCGGACGAGGCGAGACGGGAAAACGACGGCGACCCGCGGCGTAATGAGATCAATCGCCGCGCCGACTCGGCCCTCTTTTCTCACTTTAAAGACAAAACGGAGAAAAAAGGTCCGGAGTTGTTTATCTCCACCGCGGCGGAGTCTTCAAAATAAATAAATAAATAAATGAAACAGAAAAGCTGCGTTCGCTCGATCTCGCCTGTTGTTTCCTAATTCCTCCCGTAAAGCGGCTAATGGAGGTAAAAGCCACGTTCGGGCTTTGTCCTCGCGTTATTTTACTTCTTAATTCTTATGAATATAGTGGATTTAACATGAATTTTAATGAGCGTAATGTATGCATTTTGGCTCATATTGATGTATGAGGTCATTGGAGAGGGAGAGCGCCAAAGGCTAAAGTTGAGGAAAATACAGACGAGGAGGAGGTGAATGCGAATTAGTGGTGTGTGTGCGTGTGTGCGCGTGTGTGTGTGTGTGTGTGCGTGTGTGTGTGCGTGTGTGTGTGTGTGTGTGTGTATAAGGGAGAGAGAGGACAGCATACTGAAGTCCACACAGCCAGAACTCCTCATGCAAATACTACGAAGAGGAAAAAAAAAAAAAAGGGGGCGCTTCATGAATTAATCCCTCCACTTCCACTTCTTCTTCTTCTTCTTCTTCTTTTTTTTTTTTTTTTGCTAAAGGCAGTCTTCCTCCCCAGCTTGAGCCTTGCTTCTCCTGGCGTCGGGGAAATTAATTAGCAGTTTGTGGCGGCGAGCTGGATGGGGATGGGGGGGTGGGGGGTGGGGGGGGGAGGGTGGAGGAGGGTGGAGGGTGGAGGGGGGGGGACTGGGAGAAGACGGAGGCCCAGACAGGCTCACGCTGGCTGGATGGACCGGAGGCTGGAGGGCCGCCTGGTTGGTCGGTCGGCGGGCTGGTTTGGTGGTGTGACAGGCAGGCCTGCATGTGACACTGCAGGTGCTGTACCGCTGACTCCATCCCCCTCTTCCTCCTCCTCCCTCCTCCTCCTCCTCCTCCTCCTCCTCCTCTTCCTCAAGCCTGGAGGAGAGTTTGCCCGTCAGTCCGACCTCAATGCACACGCTCCCGAAAAGGAGGCAGCAGCTCATTGTCTTTGTGAAGATGGAAGACGGGCAAGGAGAGGAGGGGGAGGGCTAACAAAAAGAAAGGGGGGGGGGGGAAAGAAAGAAAAAAAAAAAAAAAAAAAAGAAGCTACTTTTTTGTGTTATTAAAGGAGGACAGGTGGTACTCGCTTCCACTGAGCCTTAGGAAATGCAGACTAATGTTAGCCAAGGCTGCTTTCATGGCCCGGGGCTACAGGAGGGACGGAGATAGCAGGCAGCAGGTACTTGCAGCCATGGGGTGGATTTAGCAGCGGTGTGAAGCTTCCGATCTGCCCCCCCCCCCCTCCTCCACACACACACACACACACACACACTCACACACACACACACACAGTTATTTGATCGAGGCGGGTAACTTTCAGCAGCTTGATCGCCGGGTGGAGTAGATTAAGTTGAAAGTTGGGTGGAGGACTTGACAGGGACTTGGCAGCTCACCAGAGCGCGTGTCTTCACCCAGTCTGCTTCACGCCGCGTCCAACGCCAGACACAACATCACAGACCAGCAAAGTCAATAACAACGATTGCTGCTGCTTCGTCGCGGCGGCGGGCGGCGGGCGGCCGTTGCTTGACGTTGGCTGGTGGAAGGAGGAAATGAGACGAGCGCTGGGATTTGAGCGCGTTGGACATGGACGGGGTCAGAGATGGGTGTGGGGGGTGTGGTCAGTCCTGGCGGTTAGCGGTCAGTGGTCAGCGGTCAGTGTCTGGTGACAGGGTGACGGACGGATTTCTGAAGCCTCGCCGTTTTTTTGTGTTTCCATTTGGAAAAGGGTTTGGCATTTCCAATGGCAACGTTTTGGAAAAGAGATGTCCGTTTCCACAGAAACGGCATTAAATGAAAAAAAAAAAAAAAGATGTAGTTGGCATGCCAGGCCACTAGTGGGTGCCGTTGGTTGTTTTTGTAGTGAAAAGCAGACGCAGTGAACAATCCTCTCTAATGAACAATGGAGGACATTCCAGTGGACAGACGACCAAGTTGGATTGTTCTTGCCGTGACTGTCAAAATAAAACTACCGTGTCCCAGGAGGACATAGAGACTGAAAGTCGTGACACTCTGGAGGAGACATTGTTCTTCTTGTCCATCTACTGAGCACGTGCAGAAGAACTAGTCACGAGCAGCTTTTTTTTTTTTTAAGTTGAATTTTCCCTTCGTTTCCATGGAGACAGAAATGTTTTTAAAACGTTTTTCCATCTTCAAAAACACTTTCATAGGAACAAGATAGTGACCTCGGGCACAAATCAAAAGTGGTGAAGAACTAAACCACTTCCAGGTGATGTCATGACCTGAAAACACAAAAACGTCTCAACACTCTGGATGTTCTGACCGAACAAGTCCAATATATCGAGTCGTATTATGTAAAATTCACTTTTTACAATGGTTTCCATACAGTAATGTGCTGCCCCAGGCCAAGGAATGACCTAGAAGTGAAGAAAGTTAAAAAAAAATTTTTAAAGTGTGTTGCTCCAAGAAGCCAATCAGAAATCAAACCCTATATAGTGTCATCGGGGGGTTTAGCCAATCACAATCAACGTAGGTTCCTCCTCCCCTTTGACTCCTCCCACAATTTTGCAGCTCTGCTCTGGCACATGGCGCCACAAGAGGAGGTACTTCCTCCTCTTCCCATAAGATGGGCATGTGTGTGTGGGCGGAGCCAGTCCAGCTCACACAGACACAGCAGATTCTGAATGCAGCTCCTAGGATCCAATATTCTAATGGAGGGGAAACTTTGAATACAACGTTTTTGGACCAACGTTTACAACCGTGCTCTCTGCTGGCATGAAGATACGTGTCATGTGACCACAACCTCCCCCCACACACACACACTGCTTTTTTCTGTCGGCACTCACTTCCTGTCAGTGTCACCCTTCTTTTCACCCCTCTGAAGGACACTCCCACCAAAATCAGAGGTGATTTGGTTCAGCTGACTCTGAGCTCCTCTGCAGGGGAATGAGGCCGTGCAGTCTGACATGTCATGTTGAGATTAAACTGGACAAAAAAGAGTCTAAATGTCAAATAAAAACGTAATATTGTCGTGTGCGTTCATAAAGAGGCTCCAAAAAATAATTTGCTATATTCAAAACACAACAACACGAGTCATTTTTTTCACTCTTCTCTTGACCTTCAGTGACATTTGGACTTCAAAAGGCCTAAAATGGTGATTTTATTTTTATTTTTTTGTGACACGGGGAAGTTTAATTTCCCCCAAGTCAGTGTCGTCCAGGTTCGTTTCCTCATGCGCCGAAGGTTTTTCTGACCGAATGCACTGCATGTCGGCTCATGGTCATTTCATCGTGTGGGATAATAAGAATAATAAGACAATCATAAGAAAGCCGTTCGACCACATTGAAAACGTTCATTTCCTGGTCAAACAGCTGACGGACGCTTCGTTTCTGGTCCTTTTCCTTTTCCTCAGTTTCACTTTGAAGCTCTGCAGGGATGAAAGAGGCAAAGTGGGACGACGTCACTGTGAACGCAGGAGATGTTTACGTGTGTGTGTGTGTGTGTGTGTGTGCGTGCGTGCGTGCGTGCGTGCGTGTGTGCGTGTGTGTGTGTGCGTGTGCGTGCGTGTGTGTGTGTGTATGTTATAAGTGGAGGGTCTTGAGCTGTCGCAAGTTCAATTTCTTCTATTGTCCAGTTTGTGTGTGCGTGTGCGTGTGTGGGTGTGCATGTGTGTGTGTGTGTGTGTGTGTGTGTGTGTGTGTGTGTGTGTGTGTGTGTGTGTGTGTTTGCAGCTCCAGGTAGATGATCTTCTGTTGTCCACCATGTTGTCATGCTTGCGTTGTGCGTTTGTGGATGTATTTGTTGGTCTGTGCAAATGTGTGTGCGTGTGTGTGTGTGTGTGTGTGTGTGTGTGTGTGTGTGTGTGTGTGTGTGTGTGTGTGTGTGTGTGTGTGTGTGTGCGTGCGTGCGTGCGTGTGTGTGTGCGTTGTCCTGTATGTGTTGTCTTTGTTGTGTGCCTCTAATCCGCGGGTCCCCGGGGCTGTTGTGTGCGTGTGTGTGTGTGTGTGTGTGTGTGTGTGTGTGTGTGGAGGAGGTGGGGGGGGGGGTGGAGGTGAGGGGGGGGTGTGGTGGTGTTGGTGGAACAGCTGAAGCCGGGGCAGCGGTGTCTTGTCAGCCCGGGGGTCCCGCTGCTCCTCTCCCTTTCACTGCTCCCCATATGGTGGAGCAGCGCCGGGTCCCGGGGGGCCTGTTAGCGCCGCACCACCCAGGCCTGCGCCCCTGCCACCAGAACCCCACCCCCCCACCCCACCCCTCCTCCACCTCTCACCACCCAGGCCCTACCACCCCCCTCCACCCCACCTCCTGCCGTCACCCCTCCGTCCCCTCCACCTCCTCCTCCTCTTTTGATTGTGAGGATCATGTGAACTCACATCTTTCCTCCTGGTTGTGTTGTCCTCCTCCCCCCTCCCCCTCCCCCTCCCCCCCACCCCCCCCCCCTTTCTCTATACCTTCTTTAATTGATGTTTCTTTTTCCCGGCTGCCCTCATCTGTCTCTTATTTCTGCGGGCCGTGCCCTCCCCTGCGCCGCGCCGGAGTTAATACGGGGATTTATGGCTCCCATTAGATGTATGAATGATCTTCTTTCCTCTCCTTGCGGGAAACTTTTTTTTTTTTTTTTCGGAGACCCCTCCACCGCCGCCGCCGCCGCCGTGCGACCCGCTCCCGACGCTGCACGGCCCTGGCCAGTAGCGGGCCCCCCTCCTCTTCCTCCTCCTCCTCTTCCTCCTCCTCCTCTTCCTCACTCCGGCGGCCCCCAGCGGCTGCAGCCGAGGCTCCCTGTCTCTTTAAAGAGTGATTTAGACTCGGCGGGCCCTTCGCAGACCTTCGCCGCCAGAAAGCACCTCAGTTTATCTTCGCCACGCGGCGCCCCGAGCGTCTCTAAATCAGCTGTCACCCGCCTCCCGGGGATTTACCGGAGGATTTCTAAATGAACGGGGGGGGGGGGGGGGGGGGGGGGGCTGTTTCACACAAGTTATCAAACACATCATAAAACACACGTCTCTGGGATTTGACTGTTTGGTTACACGTGTTGCAGCGGCGCCGTATGGTAATGCCGCCGCCGCGAAGTGTTTGCTCTCCACTGAAGACATCTGTGATGTGACTTCTCTTCTTCTTCTTCTTCTTCTTCGTCTCTCTTTTTACTTTTTTTTTTTTCCTGAAAGTGTAATTTGGCTGATGTGATCTGAGGGAGTGGATCTTCGCCTCACGCCGCCGCCGCCGCCGCCGCCGCTCCTTCCTTCTCCTCCAGTCAGACTCCAGATGAGACGAGCCGCCGTCGGTTTATTCAAACTCCTGATTCATCACACATTTTGTTCCACGTCTTTTGATACAACTTCTACTTTTTTTTTTTTTTTTTAAATCTAAAAAAGAAAGAATAAAAAAAAGAAACTCAGCTTTCCTGCTTGAGTTCTGAGGAGAACCTCAGTATTGAGTCGTAGCGCCCTCTGTTGACAGCAGCGGGTCCTCCACCCCCATCAGGCTCCATCAGTTCACTTCAACCAATTCACCTTCAGGACAAATCAATCAGCCTTTTCTGTAAAAAAAAAAAAAAAAAAAAGACATTATAGGCTTGATTTTGTCAAAACAACCAAAGTTTACCATCTTGTCAAGTTTATACAGAAAAAAATAAACATAAATAATGTTTAAATTAAATATGAACTGATTAAATTTCAGTTGTCACTATAATTTCAGCATCTCAAATATGGAAATAAACCCAAAGAAAATTGTGTTATTTATCACAATAAAGTTGTTATTTAGCAAAAACATCAGTGTGTCCTCGGGGTACACACCTCACACCTCTAATCAATTTCAATTTCACACATATCGATCAGATCGCAAGATAATAACAGTCATAAATATACATGTCTTTTGTCATTCTTGCATTTTTGTTTGCTTATAGAAACACAAAATAACTTTTTATCTCTGCATACGACTTATAAATTAATTTTTTTTGGTCCTTAAATACGTTTAATAATGCTAATCCAAGAGGAGTCTCCTCGTACGTTACTAGTTTTCACTTCAGCCGCGTGTGTTTCTGCTCAAATTAACAAATGATTTCAGGATATATGAACAAATTGTGTCGTGTTGATGCTCCTCAAATGGAAAAACACTACAAAAAAATATTAATTTCTTTCAGCTTTCATGAAAAAAGTTAACTCAAATAACCTACGAACAAAGTGCACAAATGCAGGGATTAATAGTTCATGATGCTAATCCAACTATTTTGTATTTCAGTTAATCTGAAACTTTAAAACTGTGTTAAAAAAAAACAACAAAAAAGCCAAAAAGGCGAATGGCGCCCATCAAAAGTTTGGTCTTTACATCTTTACAGTGTCTCTACATATTCTACGCACTGATGCTAATTGTCGCTAATGCTAATTGATTAGCAAAACGAGGCGACAAGCTAATGGTCGTTCATAAAAAGTACAAATTTACTAAAACTCTTTCCACTTAAATAAAATATACATCTTAATGCAACAATGGTTTTATGCTTTAATACGTTATAATGTTAATATAGTGTCTCTTTGTACTTTTACCGGTTTCTGTGCGCCAATGCCGATCAAAGTCAATCTGGATGGTTAGCATTATTTTTGTTGCATATATATATATATATATATATTAATCATATTTTGATGTTTCTAAATGTGCTGACTGAACGTACCGCTAATGCTGATCCAACTGAAATGTTTTACCGAGCAGATTATTTATTCCACAATTTAAATTAGTTGAAAACCTTTTATTCTGACAAGGCGTTCTAAACAAATGATATAATAATAATGCTGATTGAACAGCAGTAAGTTATTTCAATCCTTATTCTTTAACAATGCAAACGTTCATTTATTTTTTCCCACACATGAATTAAATATGACATTTGCTTGTAGTAGGAGAGAGGACAAGCTTTGAAGAACCTCAACAAATATGCAAAATTAGTACTTTACTGATGCTCATTGAACAGAAATAAGTTTATATCGATCAGGAAAACAGATTTATTGCAACGTTTTAATACAATATTGCTGCATTGAGTCTCAATATGTTGAGGAAATCTGAGGCTCATTGAATGGAAACGTTTCACCGCGATTATGATCAGCCAGCGATTTAGCTTTATATCATTTTACTCTAAGTTTGTTCTTATAGGGGAGAACAAATTACATCTGATGACGTTCATGTACTGTGGAGGTGTTGAAGGTGTTTGACGCTAATTGAACAGCGATCAGCTTTGTTCCGTGTAATAATGAAGCTGCCGGTTGTATTTTAAAACTACGGTGACGTTTGAAAGTTTGTTGTAACTTTTTGGGTCGTCTATAAACGATCGATGGATCAAGATTAGTTGATGACTCAGCGATTTAAAAAAAAAGTGGATCTGGTTATCGGTTATCAGAGGCGTTTCAGGGTGCGGATTGATTTGATGATTGGGTGGAGGGAGGTCTGGTGGTCCGGAGCTGAGGACCACCAGACCCCCCCCACCCCCCCCCCCACCACCCACCACCACCCCCCCTCTTTGAAAGCCGATCTGTCAGGGTGCCCGTGTTGTGTCTTTGACTGCAATATCCTCTGCTGCACTCACGCTGTCATCGGCCTCCTTCTCTCTCTCTCTCTCTCTCTCTCTCTCTCTTTTCCATCCATCGCTCAACCCCCCCATCACCTCCACCAGCCCCTCCACCTCAGTGCGCGGGGGGGCTCCGGGGCAGCCTGCAGCTGGCCGAGGTCCTCCCCTCCTCTGGGCTCGGGGGGCTCGGCGGGGGGGCGGGGCTCTGGATCCAGCTTAAAGAAAAGCAGGAAGATCAAGGACAAGAAATACTGGAGGAGAGAGAGAGAGAGAGAGAGAGAGAGAGAGAGAGAGAAAAAGTAATGTATGATCCCTCTCTGTGAACACCCCCCCCCCCACCAACCCCCCCCATCACCAGTCTCACCCTCCTGTTTCTATGTGTCTTCACTCACTCACTCTCTCTCTCTCTGTTTCCGTCACCCGTGCTGTTTTCGAAGGATAACTGGTTTCAGATGCAGGACCCCCCCCTCCCCCCCCCCCCCTCCTCCGGCGTGGGCAGAAGCGCCGGGCTGCTCCGTCAGGTTGTGGGCAGACGCCATGTTGACTGAGGGTCAGCTGTTCACATGGCGGAGTGACGAGAGAGAGAGAGAGAAACCTCTCGAGCTCCCGAATCGCGGAAACGACAACAAGAACCCTCGCGACTGAAAACACGGGAACACGAGAGCAACGGGGGTTCGTTTCACACCCGACGCTCAAAGTCTCTTTTTGCCACGGTTGCCAATTTCTTTGGTACAAAAATACCCTGCAATGCCGCTTCACGCCACCAGGTGGGGTTTTTTTTCTCTCGCCGGTAACTTTGTCCAGAGTCCGGATCCGTTGTGCCGGATATTCACGGCAGCACCCTTTGATCCGGACCGGACTTCGCTTTACTGCGTCCGCGGCAGCAGCCGATGTGAGATCGTTGGTGTTTTCTTCCCCCCGTTTCCGTGGAGACGGGGCTCCGAGCACTATAGAAAAAGTTCCACCTCGGAAAAAGTTGTGGAAAAGTTGAGTTTTCCGTGGCTCCGTGCACCATCGTTGTGTAAATAGAAAGCCACAAAGGCAGCGCAAGGATAAGGTTTTAACTCGCGAACTGTGTCGGCCCACTTGAAAGTTCAAACGTCGACACAGGGACCGCCCAGCAGGGGGCGGCACCGATCACAACCAGGCTGCTGAAGTCATAACAATCACTTAAAGTTTGTTCAGAAACAAACCTTGATTTGAGAAGCAGCCGGGTTAATTTCATGGTTCACGTTTCAACTTCCTGAGGTCGTCCATCGTCGAGTTTGTCGGAAGTGATTTAAATAGAAACATTGTCATGATGTCCTTTCAATTCGTCTGTTTAAAAAAAAAAAATAAACAAGAAAATAAGGAAACTTGTCAGGAAAACATACCGAAACATACAAAATAACAAAAGACGGACTGCAATAAATGACGTTCCTATGTAGATTTTTCTCCCGGCAGTCGTATGATGCCCACATTTAAAAGAAACATGCATTTGTGGGATGAGTGGCGGCGCCGATGTCCCGGCCTTTCATCTTTTTTTTTTTTAACTCCAAATGAGGCGGGCCCGACCCCCGGAGCGCCATCGTCATGGAAACGGACTCCCGAAATGCAATGTAAAGTTTTACGCTTCAAAAAGTGGTTCGTTAAATAAACTCTCCCAACGGAGTTTGTAGGGAAGGGGGGGGGGGGGGGGGCTACATAATTGAAATCTACATCCTTTTTTTGTTTTAAATTATAATTTTTGAATTATTATTTTGAATTTAGTTTTAAATTATTATGTGGTTAATGATTAAATATTAAATTAAATAATATTAATAAAATAAAGTATACATTAAATATTATTAATAATATAATCATATTTAATTAATAATAATAATAATAATAATAATAAATAATAATTTAAAAAAATGTCCTTATTATTTTGAATTAAATTATTACGTGGTTAATGATTAAATATTAAATTAAATAATAATAAAATAAATAATTAATTAAATATTATTTAATAATATAATAATATTCAATTTATAATAATAATAATAATAATAATAATAAAATAATAATAAAATAATAAATAAAATATTATTAATAATATAATAATATTTAACTTATGATAATAATAATAATAAAAAATATCAATAATAAATAAAATATGAATAACAATTATTAAATTGTTTTAAATTCTTCCATATCGAGGAAGATAAAATACATATTTTAAAGAGACAGTCATGTGAATCTTTTTAAATGCAGC
Source organism: Blennius ocellaris (assembly GCF_963422515.1). Classification (NCBI taxonomy): domain Eukaryota; kingdom Metazoa; phylum Chordata; class Actinopteri; order Blenniiformes; family Blenniidae; genus Blennius; species Blennius ocellaris. Next base: position 1,891,727 of record NC_137656.1, on the reverse strand, counting down.
ACATAGTGCTGCATTAAAAAGATTCACATGACTGTCTCTTTAAAACACAAAAATAACATTAAATGCAACAACATCATGCAGCTAAAGAGTGGGGCAGGTGTGTGAGTGTGTGTGTGTGAGTGTGTGTGTGCGTGTGTGTGCATCGCCTCTTACCGCCGCCGCGTCAGTCATGCGCGCCCCCCCCCCCGTCAACTATTGAACCCTCCGCCCGCGGTGTTTCATCAAGGTGCGCAGGACTCACGTGTCGGAAGCCTTTTTACACGGGGGGGCAGATTAATAATTCCATTATCCTCCCGTCTCTTTCACCCCCGTCCGCCATTCAATCCGTTCGCTTTTCTCACTTTCCTCTCCTCCGTTCCACTCTCCCTCTCTCCCTCTCCCTCTCCCTCTCGCTCTCTCCCTGCCGTTCGCCCCCGTTCCATTTGCAAGGTGTGATATTGCTTTAATTGAGCAGAAACATGTGGAGAGATCAGACATATCTCGGGGGATTAGAGGGGGGGGGAAAAAGCTGGGAGTTTGTGCCGACTGGCAGCCAGTGTTTGGGAGCGAGGGGGTCTGCTGGGAATGAATGTAGTTAGTGTGACCCCTGACCCCCGCGAGCTGTTGACGTGGAAGCCGGCCAAGAGGGGGGTCCAACAGAACGCTTTTGTTAATCCTCATTCAGGGCTCCCTGTGAACCGCGGGCAAGGGGGTGGAGGGGGGGGGAGCTGGGGGGGGGGGGGGGGGGGGGGGGGGAGCTGGCAGCTCAGACCTGTGGAATGCGGAGCTCTTTATTCCCATGCTTTGGAAACAGAGGTGGGCCCTGGACCTGAGCAAGGCTCCTTTAGCGGGACCTCCTCCGCTCAGCTCAATCGACACTGACAGTTTCCTGGCTTCGGCTTGCCAACTGGCAGGGGCAGCGGTGCCGGTTGGGGGGGGGGGGGGGGGTGGGGGTGGGGGGGGGTGTTAAGGGGGGGGGACAAATGCGCCCCATCAGGGCCGCAAAGGCCACCCACGGGCAGCAGGACAGAGCTTCTATAACAGGCCGCTACAGTAGTGTGTCACTGTTTAAAGACCCCCCCCCCCCCAACCCCCCCTCACATCCCCCCACCCACCCCCTCCCCGGTTCCACGTTCTGCTGCAGCGACACTGAGGGCCTTTCTGCGTTAACGTCCCGATGCCCGAACACAATGGCGGCGCAGGCATGTGACAGATCGCCGACCCTCCATCTTCTTCCAACATGTCGGCCATTTTTTTTTTTTTTCTGGAAAATCCTCCTTAACTGTCTTTTCATTAAAAAAAACAAACAAAAAAAAAAAAAAACTGTGTACCAGGAGAGACTTTCACTGTCTTTTCCCAAGACGACTTTAACTTTTAGTACCGTTGCTTCTCCGTACCGATGGAGTATCGCAGCACAAATTTATCGTCATGGCAACAAAACACTGACTGGATTCTGTTTCCGTGCGCTCGGCGTTCAAATACTTTGCAATTAACTGGTTAAAAATAACTGTGAAGCAGCACTGAAATAAAATCTCAAAGCACAAAAAAGAAAACAAAAAAAGTACTTTTAATTGTGTTTATTGAGAAATCACATCATTGTCGTACTAATCATAGACTTCTTCTTCTTTGCCTTGATATTATGTAATTCAGATGAGCCCCATCTGGTGGACGGATTAGAGTAAATGTTTCGGTACTGTCCAGCGTACAGCATAGAGCCACGTTTGATTTTAAAATAAAAAAAACAAAAAAAAAAAAAACTCAGTGTTTTCATCATTCCTATAGACGTTTTTCTTTTTTTGTCTTTCTGCTGTGAGGAAACGGACTCGGCCACATGCTGGGTGACTTTACGTTTTGGCTTTATTACCACTTCCTGTGTCCGTCAGGGTTTGGGTTACCCTAAACATGTTGTACCCCGGTACAATGCCTCCCAATTGTTGGACTCTTGAGAGCCCTGGGGAGTTCCGCAAGGAGTGGAAAGTCTAAATTAAATCTACGCATAAAGAAAGACGACATTTTAAGAACTACATTAAAAGTTTGGAAACTCATCTGTACGACCATGTGGTCAACGGTGTTGTGAATTTTGATGAATTTGAGTCCAAAAAGCAGATCCAGAGTCCTTTTAGAGGTAAAATCAAGGATTCAAGGGGCGCTAGATAGAAAAAAAAAACCCACAATTGGTGTTTCTGCGACAGAAACCACATCACATCTAGTGCAGAAGACTGGTAAACTCACATTTGCATCATCGTCGGAGACAAATCTGTCCAAGTCTTGAATTTCTTTATGGCTTCCTCTTTCTTCGTAATTCGTAAAAACAGCTAACCCTAGCGCTTTAGGACGTACAAGATGCGCGTTTGTTGAAAACAGTGACGTCGTGACCCCACCTCTCAACCTGATAAGCCCCGCCCCTCGTCTTTGTGACATCACAAAGACGGGAAATTGACAAATATAAGATATCTATCTTGTTGATTTCCCACTTCTCTGTTCGTGGTGTCTTTCTGCTGCCACTTGTAGGCCGGAGATATGTACTACATCATTTTGAGAAGTTTTGAAGAACGACGGGGAGAGAAAAAAAAAGTTTTGTCTCGTTTGCACGGGGACTTTAATACGACTTGAGTTTGAGCTTCATCCTCCAGGGGGCCATTCGGTTATGAGGTATTATGTTGTGTATTAAAACACCGGGAAAAATCAGGGATCTGTCTTCACAGCCGTAACCACCACTGGTTGAGGGCCTGAAGCTGAAGCCCCCCCCAACCCCCCTCCCCCCCCCCCCCCCACGGGACCCTGGAAGCCCCTCTAATGTTACCCTGAAAAACAAAATACCCCTCTTCACTAGAGGGTGCAGCTGCGGCGATCAGAGGAGGCCCCTGGTACACACACACACACACACACACACACACACACACACACACACACACACACACACACACACACACACACACACACACACACGGGTTAGGCCGGATCAGTCAAGATTAAATAAGTGTAACCCTCCGCTGCTCTGAATAGAAAGCTGCTGGAGGCTAAGTGGTCGTCGCTGAGGTTGATGGAAAGTTGGGAATGAAGCACCTTTCGGCAACACACACACACACACACACACAGATTCTGAAACATGCATGTTGGGGGTGGGGGTGGGGGGGCTCGATGGCTGATCAGGGCGCCAAATTGCTTTCTCTTTATTATTGTGAGCTTCAGGAGGAGCCGGCCTGACAGACAGGAAGTAACGGAAGTCAGGCTTTAGGGAGGAGAAACTACCCCCCCCCCCCCCTACACACTCCCACTCCCACCGCGCCGCCAGTCAGCTGAATCCGCTGCTCAGCGGCGGCGGGGGAAATACCTGCCGGTCGGCACAATGGTGCTGCTGGGATTACAGCCCCCCCCCCCCCCCACCCCCCTCTACCCCCCCTACCCCCTCCCCCTGCTGGCGAGCCTGGCAACGAAGGGGAGGGAGAGGAGGAGTGATGGAGGCGAGGTGCACTGCAGCTTCATTTTTTTTTTTTTTTTTTTTTTTTTTTACCTCCTCAGTTCATGACTAATGGTTTCATGCTCACGATGAGATGAAACATGAATTAATTGCAGGAATGCAAATCTTGCATACTGACATAAATAAAACTCTGCAGTTTAAATCAAAGTATTATAAGGCACATTATTGTGAAGTGGCATCGCTTTTGGTTCACACTGTTTGACAAAGAGCAGGTTAAACTGAAGTAGGAGGAATGAAACTCCCAATCAGGGGAGTAAATAAACATTTTAGCACGATGTGAAATAGTTGAACATTTAAATACAACTTTTAGTTTTTTCTCGTTGCAGAGAATAAAGTGTTTGACAACAATGTCAACATGAGATGACAAACATTAACCGACGTGCTTCACAGCTTAAAAGCAACACAGTGTCTTAAAAAGGAGACGTTTGTATATTTTATAGGAAAATATGTATAATAGAATGGTAGGGAAAAGCTAAAATATAGATCACAGAGAAATAGAATAAGAAAAAAATGCCACCTTACCAGTAGCCATATCACCGTAGCATTATGGGTGTTTATATGACTAAATCAATGGAAATGGCCAAAATTACAACAAGTAAAACAAATAAAGTGTCTAAAACTATAAAAACTTCTCTATTCCTGAATGGGATTGAAAATCTGCACAGATAAAATGATTAAAATGGCTAAAACTGAGTGGATGGCCGAAAGAGCGAGATTAGCTCAAGTGGACAAAACTTACATTTTTCCATTTTATTTATTCATTTCATTCAAAGGTAATAATTAAAAACACTCAAGACCTCCAATCCGACACAGTCTGAATCAAGTCATCGATAGATTAAACTATTGCGCACGATCATGAAAAACAACTCAATGGTCTTCATTGCAGTTTTTACAATTCGTAAATGAATAAAGTCCATTTTGACTGTAGTAGAACCGTTTATGCACCATTTTTGGTGTGTCGGTGTTGTATTGGTGGAGTCTGAGCCGAAAATGCAACAGAAATGTAGAGCTTATATATATATATATATATGTCATATAATATAATGTCATATAATATAGATAAGATAAGATAAGATAAACCTTTATTGATCTCACAATGGAGAAATTTACTTGTTACATTCTGCTCTTAAGGACTCATGAGTAGGAAAGACTAGAAATGTGCAAACAGTTAGATAAGAATAGAGGAATCTTATATACAATGACAATCAAGAACCCTAAGGACCAAAAATATTTACAGTAAGAGTAATAATAAGTAGATTAAAAGAATAGGACTAAAAAATAAGATAAAAATCACAAACTATAATAAAGTATAATAAGTTCTAAGGGGAGCAAAATGTACAGTTTCTATGTATATATATTTAGAAGCATTTACAATTTAACCTGCACGTAATGCTGGAGTCGCTCGCCACATTAAGTCCAGTGTGACATCATTTACCCAGAGACGCTGCGATTCGCCATTTTAAAGGCTTCGGGAACTTTTCATACTCTAATGCTCCGATTATACACAGATTCATATTTATAAGGAAATGCCCTCAGTGTCAAAAAAACCCCGTATAATCAGTATTTTGACCCGGGCCAACAAGCATCACACACTCTCTCTCTCTCCTCCCTCCTCCCTCCTCCCTCCTCTCTCGCCCCTCTCTCTCTCTCTCTCTCTCTCTCAGGCTGGTGGCCACATCCTCCTGCGCTGCGCCGGTTGTAGCGCCGGGCTCAGGCTGTGCTCAGGCCTGTGATTTACCTGCTGTCCCCGGCTTTAACGCGCCCCATATGGTGAACAATGGCCCATAAAGACGCCTCTAAAGGAGACAGGAGTTATAAAGGCAGACCCAGACCTCAGCCCCGGCTCTGTTTATAGCGCAGACCCCCTTTCGCTCCCGCTGGCTCCGGCGTTTGTGAGGCCGCACTCTGGTTTTTTACCTCTTTTTTTCTTTTCTTTTTTTGTATTCTTTTATTCGCAGCACAAGATCACGTCGCAAACTTAAACTCTGCTCGGCTGCAGCTAAAGTGTGCAGCCTCTGCAAACAGGTAACAAAAAAAAAACAAGTTTAAATCTGAAGCATTTGCTGCGGAAAGTGAATTTTAGTGTGGATTTACATGGCGTGTGTGTGTGTGTGTGAGTGTGTGAGTGTGTGTGTGATGTTGGCAGCTCTCTGAGTGCAGCAGATGGAGTGAAGAGGGATCCTGGCTGCAGCTCCTCATGCGATATAAAGATACGAGTTCCCCCTCCAGAGCCGCTTCCACTTCTTCTTTGTGTCTCGACAAAAAAACGAGTCAAATTAATTTCAGGCCAGTTCGCTAATCCAGTTTCGGCCGGGATTGTGCAGGAAGGTCGGGGACGCCGGAGCGTGGAGAGATAATAAAACATATTTTCTCCACTTTCCTCTCTGGTCGCGAGCCATGGGGATTTATTACAGTTTGAAGATATTCATGTTAATATTTTTTTTTTCTCCCTCCCTCTTACTGCGGGACGACGCAGGCTAATGGGATTTAATATCTGATTATGATCATGACATTAGGAACAATGAGCGCCGATAGAAAACAGCTCTAAAGGCTCGAATCCACAGGGAAATGCGGATCCGTTAAAGTGTTGTGCTGTTTTCACGTGAAAGTTGACTTTAATTCTGTAATAATGACATTTAACTCAACTATCTTACACAGGCTTTCCTTATACAGGACTCATTTTGGGTTTTTTTTAAGTTTCAGTAATGTTTACAGCCACATGGTCGTTGGTTTATAAGACGACAATTATAAAAGTCCATGAAAACAGCACTTTTTCAAAACCAGCAACGTTTTTCAAAATGTACAGGCGTCTGTGTCGCAACAACACTGGAGGATTCAGAGTGTTTGTGCTTCTCTCACACATTTACCACAACGTCGTCTGCATACAGGGAGAGACTCTTCTTACTTACAGATCCCGAGTCGGCCCGTATGATGAAGAGAGGAAACGTTTGACGTTTACATCTTAATGTTCTCTGTGTGAATCCGCCTGAAACGTAAACCAGAGCGTTTTCAGGGTTTCCCGCGTTCTCAAAAACGTTTTCCGTCTGAATGTGAAAACTTGTTGCGCAAAGTGATGCCAATTCCGATTATTATCAAGTTATCCTCAGACTCCTTTGGATGGAAAAATGGAGCAACAAACCACCAATTATGGGATTTGGAGCACGAACCGCTCTTGTGATGGAGCCGCTCTGCCGCAGCAAAGATTTCAGGGTTTCCATGTCCAAAAACAAAAACAAAACCAAAACCACAGCCTTTGTTGGTTTATGGAGAATTTACAAGTTTCACTATTTAACTGGTGTGTCCCAATGAAATCAGGTTCTATTATAAAATGTACAATTCATAACTTCATAAAAACACAATTTGATATATATATATATTTTTTATATTTTTATATTAATTTATATTTTATCATATTATATTTATATATTATATATATTATTTTGTATTTTATCATATTATATGTATATATTATATTTCGTATTTTATCATATTATATTTTATATATATTATATATTTTACATTTCTATATTTTATATATACATAATATATATTTTACATTTTTATATTTTATTTTTGGTATTTTTTTTATATATATATATATATTTTATATTAAAAAATATATATTTTCCCCCAAAACGATAAAAGGGAGGTCATCAATCATGGGCGTTGCCCTATGTTGAGGACAAATATTGCAGAGGACGAGTAGGAATCAGAGAGAAGAGGCGATAAGATGAAGGTGGACGAAAGAAAAGGAGAAGTGAGGATGAAAGGTCAGCAAGAAGAATCAGAAACATGCAGATGACGCTGGCGTCTGGAGGAAGGACTCGGCCTCGCAGAGACAAAAAAAAACCACAACCTCGATGTGTTTCCAGTGGAACCGTTCCGACCCTGACAGACTGTTTCATCCAACGAGCACCACAAGGGACATTTTCACTGCCTGCGGTTCCGAACAACCGACAATTAAAACACGCTTTTCGACAAACTATTAGCATTAGCGGTGAGAGTTGGCGGCGTGGGGCTAAATGACTTTCCTTTTTCGGACGCTTACATTTTTCAATAATACGCCTTAAAGTTCACATAACATGTTTCCTGGCACGCTAATATGACCCCCCCCCCCCCCCCCCACCTTCCTTCTGCGCTGCTGTCGTTACAGCACCACCAAGGCTGAAACGCAAGACTTCGATGTGATTTAAGTATTTTCTTTCTTTTTTTTTATATATATATATTTATATATTTATATATAGGTTTGGCACACTTGCCATACCTGGTTGTACTTTAATGACAGACAGCTGCCTCCACGGACATTGTCAGTGAAAAACACACATGTTAAAGCTGAAATATCACATTAGGAGTAGATGACTATAACAGTAACGCTGCATAAAATCTCAGCATTTTACGAGTCTGCAATGAGGTTTTTTTTTTTTTAGTTTCTTTTTTTTTATAACAGCCAGTAAATCCAGTGCTAATGTCCACAACGGTGATCCCTGCTCGCAGTGACGGGCGGTGGGGTTGGGTGGGGGGGGGGGGGGGGGGGTGGCTTTATGAAGGGGCGGAGCCGCCAGCGCCGCGGGACGTTCACACTAAATAAACTTATATGTTTATACATGGCCGCACCGAGGCGGAGAGCTAGTGGAGCATGTAAGTGTGTTTGGGCCCGCCCCTCGGGGGGTTTACGGCCAATGGGGCAGTAAAGATGTCACGTCCAACAACCGGGCAGGTTCCTCCGGTAAGAGGATCCAGCTTTTTTTATGTTCAGATGTTGTCGAGGCGAAGTTAACCCCCCCCCCAACCTCACGCCCCCCCCCCCCCCCCCTCCCCCCCCTTCCATCGTCCACATCCAGGCCTCCGCAGTGGTCCGGCCCTCCTGCCGGATGTCACAGCTAAACCTCTGACCTCGATGTGTCCCGCAGTCTGAACCTCGGAGGTGGAGGTGGAGGTGGAGGGAAGCCCTCCATCCCCCCCCTCCTCCCCCCCCCCCCACCCCCTCCTACCCCCCCCCCCCCCCCGGCTCAGGCCAAGGCCCTGCAGCCAGCCAGCACTGTGTTTCCTTTGTTTAACCCCTGACCTGCGAAAACAAGACGTGTCCCCGAGTTCTGAGGGAAGCGAGGGCGAGGAGGAAGTGTTTGGTTACAAATTAAATATATGTGTGTCATGAGCCATAAATCGGCGGGCCCGCTCGCAAGCGCCGCTACTGAAACGGCATGTGGCACCAAGCCCCTCGCCATAAAGTTTTAAGGCCCTCACTTCCACCGCTGCTTTTTTTTTTTTTTTCAAAGCGGCCCGAGACGACGGCTGCTCCGAAGGAAAGATGGATCCCAGGTGTGAAGGCAGGAAGCGCAGCGCCGAAGAAGAAGAGCGGGGAAGGAAGGGAAAGGAGGAAGACGCCGGGAGAAAAAAGGAAGTGAGAAGGAGTAGTGAGAGGAGCTCAAATAAAGAAGCATTAGAGAAAAGAAGGAGAGGAGTGAAAGGGAAAAGAGCAAGAAGGGAAGAAGGATGATTGGAAAATGAAAAAGGGAATGAGGGGAAAAGCTAAATAAAGGAAAGAGAGACGGAGGAAAAAAAGGAGAAAGAAAGATGTTATAATGAAAAAATACAATGAGAAGAATGGAAATGAACAATGAGTGTCACGACTCCCAGTCCGTATTCTGCTGGGACTTTTATTTTGACAGTCACCGTGATGTGGACGTGTGCAACAGCACCCACTAGTGGCCTGGGGTGCTAATTACATAGTTGTTTTAATCGTTTCTTGACGTCATTTTCTGAAAACGTCCCGAGAAAACACAAAACTCCTGCGAGACGAACACATTTGCATTTTGACTTGAAATGTTGTCGCGTCTACGGCGTCGAAAAGAAGGAAAACAAAATTATATAACGAAGCAGAAGTGGACGAAAGCAAAGAGAAGAGGAAATGAATAAATGAAACTAAAAGAAACGCAGGCGAGGAAAAAGAGTGGAAATGAACAATGAGTGTCACGACTATTCTGCTGGGACTTTTATTTTGACAGTCACCGTGATGTGGACGTGTGCGACAGCACCCACTAGTGGCCTGGTGTGCTAATTACATCGTTTTTTTTAAAAATCGTTTCTATCGTTCCTGACATCATTTTCTGAAAACGTCCCGAGAAAACAAAAAACTCCTGCGAGACGAAAACATTTGCATTTTGACTTGAAATGCTGTCGAAAAGAAGGAAACGAAAATTATATAACGAAGCAGAAGTGTATGAAAGCAAAGAGAAGAGGAAATGAATAAATGAAACCAAAAGAAACGCAGGCGAGGAAAAAGAGTGGAAATGAAAGAGAAACGTGGACGAAAACCAGCGAGAAAGAAAGATTTTTAAAGGGAAAACTTTGGAAAGTTTTCTCTCACACTGAACTTTTCTCCCGCTTAATTGTGACTTCCTGATGTTTCACAATAAACATTCCGTCAATGGAAAACTCGTCGGATCAATAAAAAATCAAAAGTCCATGTGAAGCGCGGGGAAGCGAGTTCTCAGAGAGCCGGAAAAGTGGAACAGGAAGCGCGGTGGGAAAAGCTCCTGATCCCTCGTTGACAACGTTACATGAATTACTGGGCGGTAAATCCCGACGTCCGCCGACGACTTCAAACGCCGGAGCCAGACTCTGACGTGCGTCCAAACCCAAAGCGACGGCTGCACCTCCAACCGCGGCAGCCATGTTTGTTTTTGTTTAGTTTTTTTTTCTCTTCTCCCCAGAAGCAGCGACTTGAACCCTTGGAGATCAACAACGCGGCTCCTCAACACGCCGCTACGGTGCAACGTTCAGGTTTCCGCCCCTCCCGAACAGACGGCGTAATCCGGGGGGGGTAGTGGGGGGGGGGGGGCTTTGGGCGCCCGGCGACGTGTTGACAGCTAGACGACGCAGCCTGCCGCGCCGCGGAAACGTGATAAATGATACACGTGTAATATCTGCCGCGCATTCGCCTGGCGGAACTCGATCGCCCGCCGCGGGTTCGACTTCCTCGGTAGTCATTTTTTTTTTTTTTTTTAGCGGCGGGCGGGAAGAAAAAAAAAAAAGAAGCGAGCGAGCGCCGCGGTTTTCCGGGTGCAGGACCGTTCGCCGCGTGTGCCGGCGGTGTTGAGTGATGGAGCTCAGGCGTGAGCCGTCCCGGCTGTAATGTGTTGTTGTGATGATGGGGGGGGGGGAGGTGGAGGAAGAAGAGGGGGGGGCGGAGGAAACGAGGTCAGCCCTGTGTTGATATGGCAGCTTGGATGTCTCCTCTGGGAGCGGAGCGAGAGGCGATACACGGCGGTTTGGATTACCGAGCGCTGGACGGACACTGAGGGGCCCCGACAACTGCTCGGCTGCTTCCAACCCTTTTTTTTTTTCTGAAGCCATGGAAGAAAAAGGTGAAATTTCGGCAGTGACGTCATCAAACTGCCGAGAAATAGACCCCCCCCCCCCCGGAAAAAAACAACACTTTTTCGGCGGGACAGTTCGTATTTCCGCGAGACACTGCCGAAAGACACTTTTTCGGCAGGACAATTTGACGCTGCCGAACTCGCAGGCCACGCCCCCTCGCAATAGACCACGCCCCATCAAAACAGGCACGCCCCCCTCGAGGCAGCCACACGTCAACTGCGGTTTATTTCTCTCCTCCTGTGCTGTCAGAAACCGATTTGGTAACAAAAGAGAGAGTTTTGGTCCGAGCCGCCAGGTTTGTCCGGTTTTAACTGCAGGAGCTGTCCGCGATGCGTTTGGGTGCATCGCGGCATTTTAACGACAGTCGCTGTTAGAAGCTAACGTGATTAGAGAGCTGGAACACGCTTCGGCAGGACGGTTGAATCTGCCAAAACTCATTTGTTGGGCCAGAAGGAGCTCGCCGAAGGAAATGACGCCATTTTTGTTCGGCAGGACTCGACACTGCCGAACCTTTGTCGTTCCTCCAGAGCCGCTGCGGCTGCAAGAAAACCACCAACATCTCTGTTTTCAATTGTTAAGAAGCAACTTATATAGATATATATATGTAGTACATACCATCGGTGACCACTAGGTGTCACTGTATGGCAGCAGAATGCTGCTACGGTACCGCAGAAAACATTTCTTCTTTGTTTCACCGGCAGAATAAGAAAAATGTGTATTCTCTGGAATATAAATTACATTTGCCATAAAACAACACAAACCATAAGTCGCACTAATGTAGAGGAGCCGCTAACTTCCCAAAATAATAACTTCAATTAAGAAGTTAAGTCTCACAGTCTTTAAAATACAGCATGTTGTTATGCAAGAATAGTAATTTAGCAAATGTTATTCATGATGGAGTTTAACAGAAAAGTCTTGACGCATTATGAAAGTATTTTTTTTTATATATATCATAGGAAAATATATGGTGAAGCATTTGATGCATCTGTAAATCAATATGTTAATTAGCTTTGTTAAGCTATGTTAATGTTAATATGTTAATATGTTAATAGAGTTGTTTATTTTTTCACAGATTTGACAACTTTTCAGCCGATGCATAATTTTTTGGGGGGGAAAAGTATTTTTAATTTTTTTTTACCCTTCATCCAGATTTCTTACAGATTTACACAATTTAAAGTCGACGAGCTCCAGAGTGGATCAGGAATGGACGCCAGAGAAACTCACTTAACAAATGACTTCGTATCTGAGCAGCTAATAAAGTAACTTTTAACTTTTACAAAACTCTCGATGTCGGTAATCTGTGTCGTCTTCACTCTCCACGGTAAAATCTCATTTTAGCCGCGGGAGTGCCTCGGTTTTTCTTTAGTTTTTTTTTGTTTTTTTCTTCATACCTCAATTAACAATTTAATTTGCCCAATTAAAGTTGTACACTTGTTGAACTCTTGCGTTGGACTCGTCCTCCACCCGTCCAGCAACGTCTCCAGACGGCGTTCGACTCGTCGCCGGCTAACGAGTCTCCGTCGTAGACTCGCAATCTTAGAATCCACGTCCGTAAGTGAACGTGGTCACGATGCATTGCACAACTCCCGCTCCAATTACGGCGGCTCCCGATGCACCCTGGGAGGACGGCGCAAGTGGGGGGTTTTGTTGTCTTTTTGTTTGTTTGTTTGTTTGCTTATTTGTTTTTCTTCGCCGTGCTTTTCCAGGTGAATGAAAGCGGCTCCGGAGTCGACGAAACCACTTCGAAAGTGTCCTCATCTGGAGCTGCACACTGAAGACGAGAAAAACTTGTTCACTTCCACACAGAAACTTAATCCACTGTTGAGCCCGGATTTATTCAGACTAAATCTAAATCTGTTGTCAAGCTCATTGTCCTCTTGTCATTTAAGATATGTAATCCCCCCCCCCCCCCTCGGTACTGTCGTATTGCATTGTTTACTCTGCTTCCCCTCATTTTTTTTTCCACCGAGAAACATCCTTGAAGAATGCCATGCTTGGCAGACCTCACCCCCCCACCCCCCCCCCCCCCCCAATCCACCCCCCCCCCCCCCTTGCCCTTTTGAATATGTGGCAGATGAAAGTAAAAACAGGATTACAGTCTAATCCCTCTCGATTGTTTGTGTCTTTTGGCCACTGGGAGAACTCTGATGTGGTCCTGCCCGACTCGACCGAGAGAGAGAGAGAGAGAACGAGAACGAGAACGAGAACGATAGAGAGAGAGAGAGAGAGAGAGTGAGAGCGGGAGGCTTTCCCGTGCGCCGTCCGGTAATGAGAGCCGGTAATAAAGTGGATGTATTCATGGACAACTGAAGCCAGCAATTAAGGGGAAGAGGTAGCCCGGCTTCAGACGGCCACTTTGGATCTTTTAAATGTAAATACGGCCGCGTCTCCCTCAAAGTGCTCGGCGAGATATTCCAAATGAAATCCCCCCTCGCTAATGAGGGAGCTGTGATATTTCCGCGGCGAGGCTCGCCGCGGCCCGGCGCTGCTACACCACGCTAGGCAGCGCCGAGGCCCTTGTTGAAATGTTTTAATCAGGTTGGAGGAACGGGGGAAGGGGGAGTGGGATTATGATATAACGGGGAGTTCTGGTGGAGACTCGTCTTCCTCTGCTTTCCCCGTCTCGACACGGCAGCGTTTGATCTGCCCCGAAATCTACACCGCTGTGACGGTCTTAATTAGCTTAAGTGGATGTCGACAACACATCCGAGACGCGGTAAATCGCGGGAAGTTGACGTGTCGCCGAGTAATGTTCTGTGTTCCACTTAATAAAGAACAATACTTGTGGAAAGGAAAGAAAAAAAAAAAAAAAAGAACTAAACATAAGAGACAGCCACCGTCGCTTACATGCATAGAGGAGATAATCAGACAAAGGCAGCGCTCGTATAGATCCTGTCAGGAGACAAATTATAGTCCTTTTAAAAAGCAAAGCTCTGCTATTTGGTAACATTTGGTGTTTTTTATTTATTTATTTATTTCCCGCCTCTCATCGCCAGTGAATTTCAGCATCCTTGATCAGCTGCTGCGGCCCCGTCACAGACGCGCCGCTCCGCTCCGTGCCATTGTTTCATCCCATCTGCCCGCGTCTTTTTTTTAATTTTTTTTAAATTATTATTTATTTATTTATATATTTTTTGATGTCTCCCCCCCCCCCCCGACGCCGTACCGCCGGCGCGCTCCTTCAGGCGGCGGCGGCGGCGGGGGGTCAGGTCACCGCACACTGGTCGGTGACGCGGGGAGTCACGGCGCCGCCGTCATCTCGCTGCCCAGTAACAAACAACAGCTTGACTCACAATATTGTTGTCGTGTTTGTTTGTTAAGAGGGAGAGGGAGAGAGAGAGAGAGGGAGAGAGAGGGAGAGAGAGAGAGAGAGAGTCGCCTGGCAGCGAACCAATTCAAATGAGCTGCTTAAGATATGCAAGTGCGCCATGAATAGGAATGAAGGCGGCTACATGTTGCAAGGCGGGCGGAGTGCGCTAGGCGGGCGTTAGGCGGGCGGGCGGGCGGGCGGGCGGTCCGGCGAGCCTCACGGCGGAGCTGTTTTTTTTTTTTTTTTCGCCGCCGCCGATTTCACGGTGGCCTGCAGTGGAAGAGGCAATTAGCCTTTATTTGCATTGCCACAGAAGCTCGTCCAATTACCGCCATTTAAGTGGTTATTTCTGACACTCCGGCTAAGTGGATGTTACCATTATCCTCATAGCGGGACCGCCGTACGCCCGCGGGCCTTTCCTCCGACCTGTTGTGACGCCACCCTCGTGGAAAGAACCTATACAAACCTATATTTTATATATATGTACATATATGTGCATACATGTACATATATGCACATATATGTACATACATGTGCATGGATGTTCATATATGCGCATATATGTACATAAAATATAGGAAAAACGGCCAATTTTATATATGTCACATGTATTCAAAACCTATATCAAAACATATATTAAAACATGTATGTTTATATAGGTTCTTTCCATGTGGGTCCATCTCCTCTCACTTAATTGCCATAGTTAAATTACTTAACATGCCAATTTCACGTGTTCACACATACATACGTTTTTTAGTTCGTTCTTAGTTATGGCCTTGATAATGTATGACAGTTGCCAAAGTGAGATATGGGCTATATGTATATATATATATATATATATATATATATTTATATGTGGAAATAAAGAAGCAGTACAGGAGACCTATATGGCCTGTATATTCACATATTTGCACCTCAATTTTGCCTATATGTGGCATATATATATATAGATAGATGCAGCATATATGTGCATATATGCAACATATATATTGTCATATATGTGTATATATGCAGCATTTATGTGCATATATGCAGCATGTATATTGTCATATATGTGTATATATGCAGCATTTATGTGCATATATGCAGCATATATATTGTCATATATGTGCATATATGCTGGCATATAGGTTTCGTATATGTGCATATATCCTCATATAGGTTCTTTCCATGTGGGCAAGCATATATATTGTCATATATGTGCCTATATGCAGCATATATGTGCATATATGCTGCATATAGGTTTCATATATGTGCATATATCCTCATATAGGTTCTTTCCATGTGGGCCAGCGATGTGGGAACAAGTCTTCATGCCCGGCAGAAGCATCCAGAACTAATATATATCGGGGGGGTTTTTTGGGTCTCTCTCTCTCTCTCTCTCTCTCTCTCTCTCTCTCTCTCTCTCTCTCTCTCTCTCTCTCTCTCGCTCTTTTTTCGAGGAGCTTTCGCCGTCCAACAGCAGATTTTCAGCGAATGCAACTGGCTCGGTGTCGTCACGCCACTCCAAGCGTGTTGGAGATCCCGACGTGTCTCTTGCCTCTTGCATGTGGGCTGAGTCTTCTGTCTCTTTGTGTAAACCCGGTCTGACTCCAGGATTCTCAGATCGGCGCCGCGTTGGAGCCACGATATTTTTGGCAACACAGAGCAGCGCAATCAGATGTAATGCTGCTCTTATTATTTTTTTGTTTTGTTCCCCTCCCGTTCACTACGCATCTTGTATCTTTTGTACTCGATTGGAAATAAAAAAAAATTTGTGTGTTTTTTTCCCCTGAAACGCCGACGGTTTGTTTCTCCATTTTGGTCCCATATGTCTGAAAAGGATCCGGCGCCAAAGGCGCCGCGAGGCCCGGAGTTACTGTGGGCTCACTCATTCACGCTGCTGAAGCTGGAAAATGTGGTTTCGCAGGTGAAGTCCCACCAAATTACAGAGACTTCATCATGAAACCACAGCGAAGAAGACGGAGCTCGAATCCTTCATCAGACACTAGTACCGCTACGTCTCTTTTTTACAAAAGTACTGCGACTCGGCAGACGGTTGGAATTTTGCAAATAACAGAGTCTACGGATTGTTCGTCACGCTTTCCTGGGACTTGGTGGTTTTATTTTGACAGACGCCGTAACAAGCTTGCCTATTCACTAGAATGTCCGCGTACGAACGTTGTTATTGTTTACAGCACCCACTAGTGGCCCGACATGAAACTCCATCGTTTCCCTGCCGGACGTCGTTTTCAGAAAATAAAAAATCTCTAAGAACCGGGTTGACGGTGCCTTGCTCGAGGGCAGCCGGAGCTCCTGCGGGTTGAAGGACTTTACCCTCTAAGCGCCGGTCTTTCAAGGATCCAAGTGTCCGGCGCGTCAAAAAGCACTTTGACTAAACTTCCCGCTTTCATCTCGGATTAAAAAAAACCCCCAGCCTGATTGTCCACCGGTTCACCACCTCTCACCCCCCCCGATCACATCCAGTTCACACAGGCAGGACTTGATCTCGCAACCGCACTCTTAATTCGAGCTTTTAATCCTCTGAGAAGTCTCAGCTCCACCTGGCGGGGGGAAGTAAATTCCTTTAATCCCCGGCTCCGTCTTGACGCCGGCGCCTCGGTTTATCGCCGCTCTGAAGTGATGCAAGCCGAGCGCCAGCGAGTGCAACAGTGAGTCGGCGTCCCGGAGGACGGCGCCGAGGCGGAGGCAGCGTTCTGCGCTCGTGCAGCCGGTGGCATTAGTGTCGGCGGCGGCGGCGGTGTTGGCGGCGGCGGCGGCGGCGCTCGTTGCAGCCGGCTGCTGCCGGGCCTCCGGAGAGCGTCGTCCCAGTGGCTTCGCTCTGATGCCATAGATACGCCGGCGCCGGCTCAGTCGCTGACGTCGCAGGTGCCATCCCAACAAACGCCGCCCGCCTCAGATTTGCCAAATCATTTTTTTTTTTTTTTTTTACCCCAAGCGAGCGGACGATTGTGAACGACCAACTTCAGCTTGATTTGGTCTCTCGACTTCAGATTCTGTGAAATTAAGGGAATAAATTTAGATTTTTTTTTTTCTTTTTACACATACATGCCACCACAATAAGAGCTTCGGTTGTTCTTTAATCAGCCTTGACTTTTTGTGAAGCTGCTTTTTCTTGCTCGATCTCCTGGGACTGTTTTAGTTGACAGTCGTCGTGGCGACAAACCGTCTCGGTCGTCTGTCCACCAGAATGTCTCCCGTTGTTAACGGTCATATCGTCGAGGAGCTGCTGATGCTAAAACACCCTCCTTCAATGGTCCAAGAAGAAACTCCAAAACAGTTTCCCAGTGAATTTATTTACCTAGTGTTCTAGTGTTACACAAACAAATGAGGAATCGTTAACAAATTAAAATAAGAGTGAGCTTTACTCCAAAAAAACAACAAGCCAAGAAAATCCTCCTATTCTATCAGATCTAAAAAAAACAAAGATTGGACTTGAAAGTTACAGTTCACTCTGACGAAGCACACACACACACACCACACACACACACACACTCACTGCACTCTGGGCTGGTCGACATGATGAAGGATGGCTCCGCCCCTCTGATCCAAGCCCCGCCCCCTTGGCAACGTCCTCCTTCCTCCTCATGTCCCGTGGACCTCCTGGGTTCAGCCCGTCAGGTCATTTACATACCGGGTGGACCAGAGAGGAGCACACACACACACCACACACACACACACACACACACACACACACACACACACACACACACACACACACACACACACACCCACACCCACTAGTGGCCTGAGATGCGTACTACATCGTTTTCCAAATGTTGACATGTAAACTCAGACTTTATCTGAAACAAAAATGCAATTTAGAATGTTTAAACGTCACCTTGCAGGAGCGTCCCTACTTGCCTTCGACGTCCTGTGGCCGTCGGTCGTCTTGGCGACGTACCTCCGGTCGCCCGGGCTGCAGCCGGGGTCGGCGACGGCGCGGCCCCGCAGTGCGGCCGGCTTATCCTCACCGCCGGCCGCACTAATGCCGGCGGACAGAGAGCAGTGGTCGGCCTCCCTCCAGGTCAGCGGCGCCCTGCAGGGGAGGGGGGGGGGGGGGGGGGTGGAGGGGTTGGGGGGGGGGACGTCACGCCTGCTTCCACTTCCACTTCCAAAGGCCAACAAGGCTCTTTGGGCTTTTACTTCTTTTTTTTTTTTTTGTTGCATGATGGGATATGTTCAGCTGCTCCGTCCGGCTGGTTTGAAGGAATGCTGTGGGTGAACCCCCCCCCCCCCCCCCCCCCCCCCCCCCCCCCTCCCCCTCCCCCCCTCCCACCCCACCACCCCTGCCCTCTCCCATCGTGGTCAGTGGAGCGAGGCGGGATATCAAAGGTCCGTGGAGGAGGGGGGCGGGGACGGGAGCTGAGAGGGTCATGTCTCATTGGGCAGAGTTGGGGGGGGTGGGGGGGGATGGAAGGGTGGTGGTAGCGGGGGGGGGCACTGAGCCTGTCACATGGCTGATGGCTGATTTACCACTCCACTGGAGAGGTGAGGCCTCACAGGCCACATCTCCCCTGCCCACCACACTCTCTCACACACACACACACACACATATTGAACAGACACACACACACACACACACACACACTCCATTGACAGATAGCCCTCACTGCTCTCAGCCCTCCACTGTTCTAACAACCTCGCACGTTGATGTGCTTCGCCTTCACTCCAGCCATCTTTCTAGCCGAGCCCCAGCTGAAGCACCTGTATTGATTCCTGCTCCCGCCGATTCAGCCGCAGCCTTTCACTGCCTCCCTCTGACTCTTTGTTCACGTTTCTCTTACATGTCCTGGCTTTTCTTTTCTTTTTTTTTTTCTTTTGGTTTTTTTTCACGCTGCCATTTTTTGTCATCTGCACCCATTTCCTGCACTCACCCGAGACGCCACTCTCCCCCCTCCTCCCCCTCCTCCACCTCCTCCACCTCTGCTCTCACACTCTCCACATTTTGTCCATTTTAGTTGTTGCTGTGATGAAAAATCCATGCCATTCACTTTGGTGTTGTTGTTTGCGGGGAGGCTCGCGTGTTGTTCAGACGTCTCCCCCGTAAATAAAAGACACCTGGCTCGGATGTTCGGCCCGCTTTTCAAGAACCACTCACCCGTCGATAAATAAAACGCGAGCACACATGGACGGTTTCACACGGCCCCCCTTGGAAAAGCACAAGTACTTCTTTCTTTTCTGTTTTTTTTTTCTTTAATACCGTGCATGTGGTCTGTTTTAAACCTCTAATGTGTATTGATCTGTGCTTTTAGACGCCTACTGGACGTACTCATGTGCACCTCAACAGTATTACTAGTTTCTTTCCATGCATTTGCATGTTTGCAATGTTCTTGGTCGCTAAATTGTGTCCTTCTAACAAGCTAAGAAAACAATCTAACTGGTCGCGACGTGGAAAATATTCAGAAAACAGCTCATTTTAGAGTGCGTATCCCTTTGAAGCATTTAGAATAGAATAGAAGAGAACTTTATTCCTCCCCCAGGGGGGGAAACACAAACTTACAACAGCTCAAGGTAAAAAAGGTGCAGAAATTGTAAAATTAAAGAATTAAAATATGTAAACATATGTAAATATCGAAACAAGAGCAAAGAGAGCACAAAAAAATGGAATAAGTAAAAATAAAACAATCCAGTAAGAAAAGAAATCCTCCAAAAAAAATAGAGTAAATTGACAGAATTGGTATACACACAGTGTCGATGGGTATCAACTGAGATGTACTCAGTGCAGATGTAAACGGTTGTTAATTAAATTCCCAAAACCCGACGATATTGGTTTTTAAAGGGTCACATTGTGCAGAATTCACTTTCTAAAAGTTTTCACAACAGTAATAATCGTCTCCACGCCTGGAACGACGCCACAGAAGTGTAGAAAGTGTGTCCTCTCTCTCCCCCCGGCTTGTTCCAGGTATTAAAAAGTGTGTTGCTCCAAGCAGCCAATCAGAAATCAAACCCTATATAGTGTCATCGGGGGGGGGGTTACATAAAATCTTCACTGAAACGTTAAATTCGATCATAATTATCACCTGTTACGCAACTTTTGTTTTGTCAGATCTATATCTATAGTCTATAGTCCAGTCGTCTCACCTGTTCTTATTAATCAACATCTTCTTTGCAACAGTTTCTTAATTTAGCACACAACTTCACTGCGACTTGGCTAAAGGTTACGGAGAGCTCAGATGTGTTTTATTATCTCGGTAAAGCTTAGAACTCACGTCTTTCTTTACTTCTTTCATCTGTCGCTCGTCGACGCTGTAGCTCTGGACAGAGTAGAATCACAGTTTTACTTGTTATCGTAGACAAATAGAGAAGAATCGGCAGAATTGACCAAACATAGGACCCGATTTACTGAGATACTTTATAAAAACATGTTTTAGAAATTAGATTGTCCTGTCGGTTTGTGTGCATTCAGTTGGTGATCATGTGTCAGTCCCACCATGAGGGGCAGTATCGGGTGGAATTTATATATATTTATATATATATATTTAATTCTCCGTTTGGTTGTTTGTGTTAATCGTTTGGTGTTTCAGTGGAGCGCTGCGCACAGTGTCGAGTAATTCAGAAGCGATTGCAAAACCCAGAAACAAATTATATATAATCTCGTATAATATCTCGTACTACAGTCGGTTAAAAGTCCTGGAGGGCCAGCTGAGGAAATTCCTCAACATCTGTGCTAAAAAAATAACAGAGCCGATTGGCAGCTGCATTTTCAAATCTGTTGAAAATTCATGCAACCATAATCAACATTTCCAAACACAGTAAATCACATACACTCCCCCCTTTATATTGCGCTGATCTGACACGTCATTCTCATGAAGGGAAACCTGCGTGTGTGTGTGTGATATCAAATAAATATATGCAAACTGTGAGTAGATCAGGCCCATAAAAGAACAATAAGGATCGAGCCGTTGAATCTCAGAGAGCCTCACGAGAATAGCTCCTGGTGGGACACGAAGCCTGACATGTGATGGGATCTACTTTAATCTGACGCCCCGTTGAAACGGAATTTCAAGTGAAATCTGATTTTATAGCTGGACGGATTGCCGTCGGTTTGCTTGTGAAGTGCCGTAATGAATGTATACTCTGTACAACTTGCTAAAAATAAAAAAAAAGTTGAGTTTTCAGGGGTTTCCGAGCACCACGGTGAAAACGGACAAGTTTTTCATTTTCACCAGAAGACGTGGCCCGAGAGTCTGTTGGTGTTCGGAGTTGAGGCCGTGACGTGGCTGCAGCTGAAACGATTTTCTTAAAGCGCCAGCAGTTTCCGTGTTCTTCCATCTGCTTCATTGGACACGGTGCGTCACAATCACTCATTGATTCACGCCCCAAACGCCTTGCGTTGTTTCCGCACACACGTTGGGCGCAACCCTTCGACGCACAGACGGTGGAGCCTTCGGGGATCAAACCGCCAACCTTGGCATTGGGGAAAACGACCCTCTGGTCATTCTCAGGGATTCATTGGTTGACAGTACAAGAGGCATCGTTACTTCTGGCAACACAAGTAAGACAAAACAATTACCCACTCTGTCACTTCACCGGGAACCTCCCTTCGGTGTCGGAGCGCCACGGTTCCATATCCACTTCAGAACTTCAACAACAATTGGACCTTTAATGGGTCTCAGCTATATTGAAGAAAGCGTGGGCCCAGTGGGTATATTTACATTTGCGTCGAAACCCGCAGGGTACTCCGCCGTGCGCTGGGCGGATTCCATTCAGTATTTTGTAGACGTGTCTTCGCGGGGAGTCGTAAGACAGCTCTCCGCTCGCCGCTGTAACTCAACCGCTGTACGTACCTCTTGATCCGTCGCTCTACCAACGCTGCATGTGTTTTCAGTTTGGCATCTGAGTCTGGGCTGTCTAAGAGAGAGGGAGAGAGAGCGAGAGAGAGGGAGAGAGAAAACAAGACCATTGAGAGATAAGAGAACAGTATTCTTCCTCTCTGTCAACATGTAAGTCTTAAGTGAAGCCGAATGCGAGCTGGGATTCCTGTCTGGTATCCTGTCTGACATGAAAGGCTGCTCGCTGGGACTGAGGAAGGAGCTCAGAGAGAGAAGTATTCCCGCCGGACCCTCAGGCAGATGGAACGAGAACACCTTGAAGGATGGGAGTGTCGCCGAGCCCGAGCGCCTCGCTTTCTCCTCCCGGCGCAGATGAAACGTGGCGCGGGGGGGTGGGGGGGGGGGGTGTGCCGTCTCAAATATCTCCGGCAATCTGCGGCTGTGAGCGACGCGCCGCGAGCACCTGGCTCTTCAAGGGAAGCAGCCGTTTGAGATGTGACAGAACGCCTTGTCAGATAGAATCACCGTAATGGAGAGATAATCCCACAGTCATCACTCAGAACGGCATGTCTGCAGGGCATCTTGGAGGAATAGCCAGATATGCTTTGCAACATTTAAGACTCGTAAACGGCACCGAAAGCCACGGTATTTATCACACGCCCCCCCCCCCCCCCCCACCCCAAAAAAAAAAAATCAAACGGCCCGAGATAGCGGAGGAGGAATTTGGATAAGAAAAGCTGGCACTTTGAATTTTTGGCTGAAGAGATTCAGAAGTTCTAACTGTAGATGAAGAGGCTGAGTTGTGCCGGTGCACTCGGCTGGCGGGGGGAACAGGATTGGTCCTTGTAGGCCTGTCAGATGACAGAGACGAGTCATACGGGGGGGGGGGGGGGGGGGGTGGGGGGGTAGGGTGTTCAGCCACTGCTGTGTATGCAGAGATGTGCCTTTCGTCTCTTGTCACTCAAAAGGGCCTTGGAGGAGTTTTGCCCGCTCAGCCACCTTCCTTGACCTGTCACTCAGCCCTCTGACAGCTGGTAGGCCGTCCCCCCCCACTCCCACCCCCACCCCCACCCACCACCACCACCACCACCACCCCTCCTCTTTTCACTCCTTCACCCTTCGCGGTGCCTCCCCAGTCTTTCCGCTCCCATCCCAAGCGTGCCGACGGAAGGGGGTGGGGGGGGTCTAATTTTCATGTGTCAGGCGCCCCCGTCAGGGTGACAGCTCCCTGTCCGCCTGTCTCATTAGAAACCAGCCAGCTTGGTCTGGGAAGCAGCGGGAGAGGCGATTGGCGTTCAGCTCTCTTCAACCCGGGAACTGTGAGATCAGCTCTGCTAACACCAGTCAACCAGATCATCATCTGGCTTGATCTAACATCCACACATACACTGATCCACAACACCCACAGTTCAGCTGAAACACGTACGCACACACGGATGTACGATTTTTTTTTTCTTCCCGCCTCCATTCCCCCACCCCGCCCCCCCCAAGTTCACTGCACTTTCACTCCAGTTATTTCACAGAGGAGCGTTTCTAATAAATCCAACTGAGTCTGACAACAAACGAATGGAAAGAATAACAAAAAAAATATATATATATATACGTATATATTCTCCCCATGCTGATCATAGCATAGAAAATAAGGGACGTTCTTAATTATTTCTTTCTCATGATGATATTTCTCAGAATCACAACGACTCATTCAGATGAGAGGTAGTTTTTTTTTTCCCCTCAACTTTTAAATTGGACCTACTTTTTAATTTCCATGCATTTGCAGGATGAGCAGCCCGACTGAGCACGTGGGCTGCAGCACTGAGAACCGGGCTGAATCCTCTCTGCCGTCGACAAACAGCTTGTTCTGCTAATGACTCCGGTCCAGGTGCTGACATGCAGGCGCCTGATGGGCACCTCTCATTGCAGAAGGATAATGAGACGGGATCCTGCAACCAGTGGCAATCTCACATTTCCAGAGTGGGACTGAGCTCGGTACTCCAGGGTGACAAGGCTCGCGCCCACACAGTGTGGAACTTTATCTTTGACTACCGCCTCACTTTGGGAGTGAAGAAGAAGAACTCTGGTTGTGGGATCAGCTTGGGCGTGTTGTCGGTGACCGGCAGGTTCTTCAACGTGAGGAGGAGGAACCAGACTAGTGGTGGCTGGTTCTTCAACGTGAGGAGGAGGAACCAGGATGTGGTGGCTGGTTCTTCAACGTGAGGAGGAGGAACTAGGCTGTGGTGGCTGGTTCTTCAACGTGAGGAGGAGGAACCAGGCAGTGGTGGCTGGTTCTTCAACGTGAGGAGGAGGAACCAGGATGTGGTGGCTGGTTCTTCAACATGAGGAGGAGGAACTAGGATGTGGTGGCTGGTTCTTCAACATGAGGAGGAGGAACCAGGATAGGGTGGCTGGTTCTTCAACGTGAGGAGGAGGAACCAGGATGTGGTGGTTGGTTCTTCAACGTGAGGAGGAGGAACCAGGAAAGGGTGGCTGGTTCTTCAACATGAGGAGGAGGAACCAGACTGTGGTGGCTGGTTCTTCAACAGGAGGAGGAGGAACCAGGATGTGGTGGCTGGTTCTTCACCATGAGGAGGAGGAACTAGGAAAGGGTGGCTGGTTCTTCAACGTGAGGAGGAGGAACCAGACTGTGGTGGCTGGTTCTTCAACGTGAGGAGGAGGAACCAGGAAAGGGTGGCTGGTTCTTCAACGTGAGGAGGAGGAACCAGACTGTGGTGGCTGGTTCTTCACCATGAGGAGGAGGAACTAGGATATGGTAGCTGGTTCTTCAACATGAGGAGGAGGAACCAGACTGTGGTGGCTGGTTCTTCAACGTGAGGAGGAGGAACCAGGAAAGGGTGGCTGGTTCTTCAACATGAGGAGGAGGAACCAGGAAAGGGTGGCTGGTTCTTCAACGTGAGGAGGAGGAACCAGGAAAGGGTGGCTGGTTCTTCAACATGAGGAGGAGGAACCAGGATGTGGTGGCTGGTTCTTCAACATGAGGAGTAGGAACCAGACTGTGGTGGCTGGTTCTTCAACGTGAGGAGGAGGAACCAGGAAAGGGTGGCTGGTTCTTCAACGTGAGGAGGAGGAACCAGGAAAGGGTGGCTGGTTCTTCAACATGAGGAGGAGGAACCAGACTGTGGTGGCTGGTTCTTCAACAGGAGGAGGAGGAACCACACGTTTTAGTCGGCGTTCCGTCTCGGGAGCAGGGAGAGCGTTGCGCATGTGCATTTTTTCAAAAGGTGGAGAGGGCGGTTCTTTCCTAAAATTCGGGAAAATCCTCCTGTACACCTTTAACACTGGGCAACTGACAAACAAGAAAGGAGGACAGGTGTGTATTAGAGGTCTCTTGCATCACCACGTCTCCTCCTCAGAGTAAAATCCGAAAGAAATAAAGAATTTCTGCGTATGCAGCAAATCTTTCTTTTTTCTTTGTTATCATGTTAACCTGACCACATTGGATGAACAAAGCAAACTAATCATAGTGTATTAATCCCATTGGGGAAGTTCCTTCTCCCACGTTTACCCAGACGACTTCTGGGATGCTGTGGGCAGCCACATTGGGGCACCACCGGGAACTGATTGTGTGTGTGGGGGGGGGGGGGGGGGGGCGCAAGGGTCCTGCTAGAAAACTAGGCCAGGGGTATAACGAAATATGCCGCATCCCTGCAAGGTTTCACTTCAAAACACCTAACGCTAATGACCGCCTCATTACCGGGCTTTCTGCCGCGCTTCATCGTGATGCGTTCATTAAATTCCGAGGCGCCGGTGGAGCCCGGAAACATGGAAAACATGCAGGACGGCGGCCCTCCAGGACCAGGAAGACCCACCCCTGCACCCGTGGCCCAACTCTTTTCATACGCGTCGCAGCCGTCGCGCTCAAGCTGTTTTCCATGAAATGGATTGTTTATATGCAAACAATCCAACATTTATGTTTTCCATTTAGTACAGCGAGAGGTTCGCCTCTGACAATCCAGCAGAGCGAAGTTTCCTCGTTTTTGGGGGGTTTTTTCTTTTCTTCCCTGCCAATGTTTATTAACTTTCCGTGTCAAAGCTTCATTTTTCTGCAGTTTGACTTGTTGTCGTTGTAGCCGAGAGTCGCTTCTGGCTTCTTCAGGATTCATGAACAAAAAAAAAGGGGGGGGGGGGGGGGGGGAGGAAGAAGAAGAAGCGTGGGTACATCCGCCGGTGTGTCGCTTTTTTAACCAGCATCACTTTGAACGTGGTTTAGTGATCCTAATTTGCTCCTTTTACGCGGCGCCTCAGCCCGTCTTCTGCAAACAGTCGCTCTGCACGGCGGTTTCCCGGCTCCTGCTCTCTCGGGGGACGACTCTCCACGGAGGAAAACAAAGGTGTTTACTTTTTAGACCTGCATATCAAATGGCCTTGAAGGACAAAAAAAAAAAAAACTTAAAAAAAAAAAACCAAAGATCAGACATTCGCACTCCTTTATTGTTTGTCCTTGAGTGTTAATTGTGCAACGTAGAGAGACATCCATTAGGCAGACTCGCGTTTGATGTTTTCTGATGCGAGACCTAGATGTGAGACGGTGAATAGTTAAATTCTAATTGCGTGAGGAATTTGTATCGTTATAATTTGGGGAGGCTTTGTATTCCTCCCTTTTAATGAATGTAACATGGCCGTCGAAGATAGGAAGGAGCGGAGATTTTGTGAGTTTATAATGAACTGTGAAAGGCCTTTGAATATGTATGAGGATGCGAGACCCAAGGCAAGATGTACACAAGCTCCCCTGATGGGTGTGAAGTTGATCATATCATTTCCTTCCAAAGACCGAGCCTCATTTGGTGCAGAGTTTAATCCGGGGCGTTTCGTCGTCGCCGCCGCTCCCGTCAGAAGTGGAGCGCGAAGAAAGAGTCGGTTGGGATGGAAAGGACTGAAGCGCTTCTGCTTCTGTACATTCCAAAAAAAAAAAACCAGGACTCATCTCGCGGCCGTTAGAAAATGTGACTATAGAACAAGGGTTGACGGTGATTTTTACAGATTTTGTCCCCACGACTGTCATTCTCACTGGTTTCCGTGCTTCTAAACTGTTCGAAGGGTTTTTCCTTCATAACGACAATTATGAACCATGAGTTTAAGATAAATTAATCCACACTTGTCAGATGTGTTAGGTCATTAAACAAAACCAATAAATTCACCTTCCCTTAAACAGACACTGACTGTATGACGATGATTTTTTTTTTTCTTTCTTAAACATATTTAAGGAAAAGAGTCCAGTTTGAAGTGGCAGTTAAATCTACTGTAGCTCCATTTCTCTCGGTGCAGCACAGAGGCCATTTGCCTGGACCATTAGAAAAGAGGGGGATGAGACGGAAAAGGCTTATGGTGCTGTCACTGACGTTTGTGAGGAATTCTATAGATCTGAGTGGGAGGAGAAGGTGTTAGAAACTTCCAACACATGTATGGAAAGACCTCAGAGGTGTTTTCACAGAAACTATTTATATATTTATATGTTTATTCATTTATTTATTCATTCATTCATTTATTTATTTAATTGATACATTCAATTTTGTTACGTTTTTAATTTAATTTAATTTAATTGTATTTAATTTTTTTTAAATTTTATTTAATTTTGTTCCATTTCTAATTTAATTTAATTTAATTTAATTTAATGTTATTTCATTTTATTTAATTTAATTTTATTTAATTTTATTTATTTAATTTTATTTAATTTTATTTAATTTAATTTTGTTTTGTTTTATTTAATTTTATTTAATTTTATTTAATTTTATTTAATTTTATTTTATTTTTATTTTATTTTTATTTTTTTATTTTTTTATTTTATTTTATTTTTTATTTTATTTTATACACGCCAGTTTCACATCTTCGAATTTCATACCTCACATTAGTAAATGATCGTCATCACATCGTAACTGTTTTCAATGCAAAACATGCTACATGCTACATGCTACATGCTAAATAGTTCCGGGACTCACACAGCAGTGATGCCAGACGCTAAACAAGATTAAAGTACGACTGATACACCCATTAGCGGCGAGCTCGGTCCCTCGGCCTACGGTACGACGTAGCGCAGTGCGGAGATAGACGCTACGCACTGCGCTACGTGGCTAGCGTCCACAGTCTGTAGCTACGTCGTACTGGAGACTGTAAGGTTACCGGAGGCGATGTAGCGTCAACGCAGAGCCTGCGCGGAGGTGGTTCGCGGCATCGTTTGCACGTGGAGCGTAAATTAGGCTTTTAATAAGCACTTGTGTTAGTATTCGGTATTGGCGAGCGGCTATAGGTTAGCACGACTCGCTATTTTAGCATCGTTGCTGCATCTCCAGTAGAAATGAAAAGACGATGGCTTATAGAGCGATAATTAGAGTCTAAAAACTGTATAAATAACATTACAATACACATTTTTCTATTAGTAATAATTAAATTAATTGCTATAATGATGTAATGAAACATTTAAATCACATTTATTGCTTCAGTATCAGCCATTGACAATGATATTTCAAAAATACAACAAAAATACGATTTCAACCAATATAAACAGTGAAGAGTGAGTGTGAGTTTATTTTTATGGTGTGAGTTTCACTCTCGACGTGTGATAGGCGACAGCTTCGATTCACTCACATTTTTTTAAAAAGTATTTACTCGACACGTCTTCTGTTGAATTAACCTGAATTACGATGAGCAGGATTTACATTTGATCCTCACTGGATTTAAAAGTCGACGGAAGAACCACATATCCATCCGTCCTGTCACACCCGGCATAAAGCGTCCTGGTTTTTATTCAGAAGCGCACAGGAAGTGTGTTTCTGCCAATTTACTAATCGCAATTAAAAAAATCGTGCAGAATATTTATATATGAGGAAATTGTTCGTGCGTTTGACTGTCCGGGTACTTTTGATTCATTGCTTTACATTGTGACTCAGATTCACCCTTTAAAACACACCAGTGGCAACGGAGACGGTCATCAATACATGGATGGATGGATGGATGGATGGATGGATGGATGGACCACCAAAAAATGGAATTAAGACAACTTAAATCTTCTACTTTGTGTCACATTTGATCATAAAAACCAACAAATTACAAGCAAAAAATGTCATTAAAATCAGCGTGAAACTCACTTATCTTGTTTTTGCAGGTGAGAACATAGGATATGATGTCAGTGTGTTTGCTTTTAACTGTTTACAAGTTTACAAAGAAAACATTTGGAGCAACTCCGCTGAATTGCTTCACTCGGTAGCGTCTAATGCTACGTTCACGCCGCAGGGCTTGATGCTCAATTTCACTTTTTTTTTTTTTTTTTTGGGTGGTCCGTGATCATGGCACGTTGGTCGGCAACCAGGGTTGCCAGATGTGACTCACTGTTTCCAGCCCAAACAAGGTAAAAAAAAAAAGAAAGAAACAAAAACCAGCCCGTGTAGGAATCACGTTAAAACCGCAAAACTATCGTGTGTGAGAGAGCGCGACGTTAAACAGCTTATCCGTGACGACAAATCAGAATTGGGTCGTATTTCCCCGCAGTGTGAACGAGGTCCACGTTTATCGATTCAGTTTCAAGAGCACTTTAAAACAGCTGTGGCTGAAGACAAAGTGCTTCACATAATAGACGAAACATAAATTACAATAGAAAGAGTAAAACAGACAGTAATGTTGAACAACAATAAAACACAGGCAGAGTCTCAAACGTGGTTAAAAGCCACGTTAAATGAGTCATTTAGAGGTTTTCAGTTGAAGCAAGTCAGTTAAACTATTTGGTTTTTACAGTGTAAAGATAGATGCGCCGAGTCAGCGTTTTCATCACGGCGTCACTCGTCTATCCCGTGACGAACTTACGTAGATACAGCACTGCGAAAATTCCTCCGATAAAAAATATACTAAAACAAGAAAATTAATACTTAAAATAAGCAAAATGATCTGCAAACAGAACAAGAAAATTTTACTTGACAAAATTTTCAAAAATAAGACAATAATTCTCACCCCATATGACCCAGCGTCTTGAAAACAGCATTTTTGGACTCAAAACAAGTTTTATTTTCACGTGTTATTATTTTCAAATCTTAAAATAAGAAGATTTAGCTTATGAAATATCAGTTCAGGTCCTTTGATTGCTTTTAGTTTTAAGCCAAACAGAACTTATAACTACTTTTTAATACTCGACGCCAAGACCTTTCTAGCTAACAAGAAAATAAAGTAACAATCATCTTAAAACTAGAACAATAATCTTTGCGGACAATTTTGTTGTAAGCAAAAATGAGTTTGTCAAAAACAAGTAATTTTTCACTTAATTTAAGAAATGATATCTTAGAATAGATTTCCCTTTTTGCAGTGGCGACGACACCTGAGTCCATGTTTACACTGCAAAAAATTCCTCCGAAAAAATATACTAAAACAAGAAAATTTATACTTAAAATAAGCAAAATTATCTGCAAACAGAACAAGAACATTTTACTTGACAAAATTTTCAAAAATAAGACAATAATTCTCGCCCCATATGACCCAGTGTCTTGAAAACAGCATTTTTGGACTCAAAACAAAGTTTTATTTTAACGTGTTATTATTTTCAAATCTTAAAATAAGAAGATTTAGCTTATGAAATGCTAGTTCAGGTCCTTTGGTGGCTGCTCAGTCATGTTAAAATGAGAAAAATACTTTTAGTTTTAAGCCAAACAATTCTTATAACTAGTTTTTTATACTCAACGCCAAGACCACTCTAGCTAATAAGAAAATAAAGTAATAATTTTAAACCTAGAACAATAATCTTGTTTTAAGCAAAAATGACTTATTAGTCAAAAACGAGTAATTTTTCACTTAATTTAAGAAATTACATCTTGAATAGATTTTACTTTCTGCAGCGGCGACGACACCTGAGTCCATGTTAAATAATGTGAACAATGCATGTTAGAGGCTATTGAGGCCTGTGTGTGTGCGCATGCGTGTGTGCATGCGTGTGTGCGTGTGTGTGTGTGCGCGTGCGCGTGCACCAGTTGATCTCCCGTCTCCTCGCTCGGCATCACCTCAGAACCCCGGCGACAGTGACCCGCGGCGGCGGCCACCGCCGCCGGGCGCTCTAAGTGATGACCCTTCAACCTGGAACATTTCAATTTCACCCTCCCCGACGGCTCCCCGGAGGATGATTTGAATGTTAAGTGCGCCCTAACAATCCCGCCACCGTATGAAAAAGTAATCAGAGCGCGATCATCATCTCCCCGGCAGAGAGAGAGAGAGCGAGAGAGAGAGTGGAGGAGGAGAGGGTTGGCCTCATTTCCCCTGCCAGCAGGTGTCCTCTCTGGATATAATAGGCTTTACATGTGTAATTAACACATGGCACCGCAGCCCGCGCTGGCCGTAGCCTTAGCCCCCCATCTTGTCACCATGACTTTCTATTTTTTTCCTTCTCCGCCTTGGATTTATTCCTCCGCCCTGTCCTCTTCCTCTTCATAACGAAACACAATGGCTCCAACGGGGCCACGTTGGAAGTGGCCGGCGCCCTCCAACCCGCCGAACGCCGCCGCTCCTCTCCGGCAAACCGACGGACGGGGAGCCGCCCGAGATGCGGACGGAGTTAACAGCTTGCTGTGCGGGCCAGCTAATGCCTTAAACCCCCCCCACCCACCCTCCTCCACCACCACCACTCTCATGAAACCTGTAATTACCAGGGCTCCGTTAATCAAGAATGAAACGGAGGCGAAGCAGTGGGCTAATTGGGGCCGACGTGCTCTGTAATTAGAGTAATAGTCACACATTGAGATTTTATGAATGAATGACTTTGCCAGCTTTTTTTTTTTTTTTTAACCAGGGCTTCATTACATTGGACGGAGCCGCTGCAGCTATTTTGCATGCATGTGCATAAAGGATGCAATATGTTACCGGTCATTTTTTTTTTTTTTTTTTTTTTTTTTTAGTCCAAACAAGCAGATTTTCTCTCCAGGCCTCCCGACGAGGCCAGTGTTAATTACGTCTGTGGCCGAGGACGTGTAGAAGAAGAGGGGGGGGGGGGGGGGGGTAGAGTGAAGGATGGAGGGAGGGGTGGAGGGAGGAGGGAGGGGAGGGTAGTCCAATTATTTTTCTCTCCTTCCTTCTCTTTTTCGCCCCAAACCTTTTTTTTTTTTCTTTTTCACCCCCATGTGCTGCGAGCCGTCGGAGTGAGGAGGTGGATCTCCGTGTTTGTGGAGCTCCGTCTGAGGAGTGTGGAAGGAATCCATCATCTGGTTCATCATCGCCACAAACTCTGACCTATTTCCGATGAGACTGCGGCTCCTCAATGAGCCGCGCTGATAATTACATTGAAGTGGATCCTTCCACTTCTTCCTCCTCTTCTTCCTCTTCTTCCTCTTGTACTTCTTCTTCTCCTCATGGAAGCAGCTCCTCCTGTTAAACCTTTCTGTCGCGTAGCCGAAATGCCAAAATCGACAGAGCGACCGCCGCCACTTCACGTCCATCCATGGATGTTAGTGGAGGAAGATGCTCTGTGATCTGGATGTTAGTGGAGGAAGATGCTCTATAATCTGGATGTAAGAGGAGGAAGATGCTCTATAATCTGGGTGTTAGAGGAGGAAGATGCTCTATAATGTGGATGTTAGTGAAGGAAGATGCTCTATAATCTGGATGTAAGAGGAGGAAGATGCTCTATAATCTGGGTGTTAGAGGAGGAAGATGCTCTATAATGTGGATGTTAGTGAAGGAAGATGCTCTATAATGTGGATGTTAGTGGAGGAAGATGCTCTATAATCTGGATGTTAGTGGAGGAAGATGCTCAATAATCTGGATGTTAAAGGAGGAAGATGCTCTATGATCTGGATGTTAGTGGAGGAAGATGCTCTATAATCTGGGTGTTAGAGGAGGAAGATGCTCTATAATCTGGATGCAAGATGAGGAAGATGCTCTATAATCTGGATGTTAGTGGAGGAAGAGGCTCTATAATCTGGATGTTAAAGGAGGAAGATGCTCTATAATCTGGATGTTAGTGGAGGAAGAGGCTCTATAATCTGGATGTTAAAGGAGGAAGATGCTCTATAATCTGGATGTTAGTGGAGGAAGATGCTCTATAATGTGGATGTTAGTGGAGGAAGAGGCTCTATAATCTGGAT
This sequence comes from Blennius ocellaris, assembly GCF_963422515.1. Lineage (NCBI taxonomy): Eukaryota > Metazoa > Chordata > Actinopteri > Blenniiformes > Blenniidae > Blennius > Blennius ocellaris. The sequence goes on along the minus strand of NC_137656.1, from coordinate 1,858,739 downwards.
GTTAAAGGAGGAAGATGCTCTATAATCTGGATGTTAGAGGAGGAAGATGCTCTATAATCTGGATTTTAAATCTAGGAAGATGCTCTACAATCTGGATGTTAGAGGAGGAAGATGCTCTATAATCTGGATTTTAAATCGAGGAAGATGCTCTACAATCTGGACGTTATCTGAAGTTAAACAGGAGTTTGGAGAAACAGTCACAAAGTAGCTCTTCCCTGTTGACCACTGCTCTGGACAAAACAGACACAAGGCAGGAGGCCTCTTGAACTTTCCTTTAAACCTTCCTTTAAAAGTCAGCGCACACGCTTCTCGTGTGATTCGGCTGAGTCAGGTTTCTCGTGTGATTCGGCTGAGTCATGTTTCCCGTGTGATTCGGCTGAGTCACGCTTCTGGTAACCGTTTAGCGCGTCGACATTTACAAGCGGAGTGGACGATCCCGTGTCCGTCCTGCAGAGATCAATCGGCCGCAGTCGGCGGGATTACGGCTCCGATCTGAGTGCGTCACAAGGGGGGGGGGGGGGGGCGGCGAGGAACTCGATCCACTCCCGTTTTGAAGTGGGTTTATTGTTGGGGGGGTGAATGGGGGGGGGGGGCGGCGGGGGGGGTAGTTATGTGTCACGCCGTGACAAATGAGGTAACGAGACGCGAGATGGAGAAAGAGACATCAGCCACAGGTAGCGGACCTGCATCCTCACGCTACTGCCATAAATCACCGCCCGCTGGCCTTTCGCCCCCCCCCCCCCCCCCCCCCCGTCGACGAGGAAAAGCGGGGGGGGGGGGGGGGGGGGGTGCGGACGGTCGCTCTTCTCCGTGGTCAAGACAGGCGTCCTGGGAATACCAGCGAGAGGCGGCGAAGCCGGGAAACAACCGCGGCCTCGCACACGTGCAATTAGTCACGCTGAGCATCAAAGAGGACGGAGCTGAAGGATGTAAAACGGGGGGGGGGAAGCAAGAAATCCACAAGTGTTCAAACACTGGAACCGCTGTGCAGTTTTGTATGAATCACAATAAGATAAAACTAATTTATTTGAGCTTAGTTTGATTTACTGTGCGCTTCTTTCTTATGCAAGATGACAGAGGAGAGTAGTGCCAAACAAGAAAGCAGCACTTCTGGTCCGGAGACAGCTTGAGATGAAAGACAAGAAGAATTTACTTTAATTTAATTTAATAGCAATACTACCGTTATGGAGGACAGAGCTAAAGCACCCAAATTCAGTTCTAAGACCAGTTCCGTCACGGGAACCAAGAAGCATAAGTAAGCAAGTAGTAGGAGTTTTAAAACAGGAACGTTAAGGTTGAATATGATGGACAAGAATCTTCAACTGAAATTTTAAATACGCTAGAGCTGCACTCGGTAGACCGCATGCCCTCGCCAACGCCAGGTTTGTTTGCGGAGCCGAGTTAGCATCACTATCACGATAGCCGTTAGCTCGTATCGATGCCAACTGGGTCGGTCAGGTAGCTACATCACTGTGTGGAACACTGAGCAGGGACATGGCAAAAGACGCTGATCTTCTTTGATCTCCTCCATCTCTTTCATCCGCTTTGTATGGGAAAGGTTTTTGTCAGTTTGAGGCTATTTATTCGGAAATGATTTGTTGTTAATGTGCCAAAATCTAATGAATTGGTCGTTGGATGATGATGAATAATTCCTGAAAGTTTCATGCAATTCGGGTGAGAAGTTGTTTTCGAAATACATACATGCATACATACATTTAAAAAAAACAATAGATAAATACATGCAGATGAAAACATAACACAACATGGTGAAGGTAATAATATTCAATGCAAATATAACTGGTTAAAGAGCAACTATAAATCCTGTATTGTGGCGTTTCACTGGCTTCTTGCCACAACACAGTGTGAAGCCTGTTTGAAACACGAGGTTATAAGAGACTCCTGTGCAAAATTATTCACAATAAATAATTTCATGACACACCACTGCTGTGGATTAACGTTTATAACACCCAGTGGTTAAATCGAGAGAGTAACTTGTCAAAGAAGTGAGCGGCGGATATTTAGGTCCACCAGTAAAAAAGGGAAAACGAGAAGATCCTTCCTTGGATCCGATTAGACATTTGGGGAAAACCTTCTGAGTCCATTGCGAACAGACAATGGCCCATGAGTTGGGGCAGTGGCGACCTGGACCCGGGATCGAGAATCGTTTGGAGCAATTCTGACCCTTGACTGCGGGAGGAAGCGCAGGGAGAACATACAGACTATCGCGCCTCGATGCTCCAGAGACAAAGGAGGTGGGATCCAACACAATCTGCGGCCGTTCCTCGGGGATGGGTTTCACAAGGCGTTTCACACTCTGGTTTCCCAGCATGCAGTGTGTTCCCCTCCGCCTGCCCTCACACCGGAGCCGGTCTGGAGCGTTCCCCTGAGCGGCGTTTTAATGTGGAGCCTCTCTCGCCCCCCCCCCACCCCCACCCCCACCCCCCCCCGGATCGGGGACGTCTTCAAAGCCCGGCGTAATGACACGGTGCGCACACCCCTGCTTCCTCTGCACCGTGCAGCCAACAAAACAACGGGGATCTTTTCTCTTCCAGTCCGCCTCGGGAGCAACTCGTCACCCAGCGCGCCCAGTAATGGACAAGGCACCTCAGTGTGACCCCCCACCCCCACCCCCACCCCCACCCCCACCCTCCCACCATGCTCACCCTCTTTTTGGTTTTCCTCTCCAAGCTCTCAGCAGTCAACATCCCCCCCATCAGTCTCCGACTATTACGACTTTCATCTTGGCTCCATCATTTACTGGAGTGGCTCGTGCCATTTGCGCAAGCTAGCTAGTGTTTTAGCTTGGCTTTCCGACGGGGCGGAATCCCGGAGTCTTTATGTACCTGAGTGCCGTTGTGCGTCCGGGGGGGACGGCGGCGGACGGCGGCCGCCGTGTGCACTCTGCTGTTGGTTTAGCGGTACACTTATCAGTGCCACCTGCTCGCGGAGTAGCCTCTTAATTATCAGATCAAAGGCAGTGAAAAGGTGCTAAGTGGTTGGGAGCTGCAGCAGCACGCCGCTGGCCTTTGATCGGCCTCGGCCCCGGCTTCCTCCTCTTCCTCCTCCTCCACAGCCGGCCTTAAATTAAATATGGACAGACGTCTCCTTTCCACCTTCCCTTCATAAGCTGTTGCATTTTTTTTTTTTTTTTTTGTCCATTGCATTCTGTTTGATGTGAGTGACTGCTTAGCCTGACAATGGACGGCGGTGTGCTTAAGAAGGAGTCGCTGGCTGATTGAGAGCCAGAGCCCAAACCACACCACTCCACCCTAACCCCCCCTCCTCCACCCCCACCCCCCCGCCGACTTACCTGGAAAGGTCTCGGCTCTCGCCGGACCAATCAAGCAGCTTATTAAGTGTTGCCTATAATAAGGCACTGTGTATGTCCCCAACCCCCCACCACCACCCCCGGTCTGTTTGATGTATTATTTGTGCACTGATTTATCTGATGTTGGAGTAAACACCAGACCCCGGCGCTTCCTGGGGACTGCAGACGCCGAACGGCCTCCCCTACATCGTGCGAGCTCCCTGGATCTGGCCTGGCCCCGGATTGTCACGCCACCTCTGTCTTGCATTAAGACCCGAGACTGTTTATGAGAGCGGCGGGCAGACTGGGCTGAAACAGTCGAGGTCTTGTGTCACCAGATGTTTTATAGGGCAGGCGGCGTGGCGGGGGCAGGCGGCAAGCAGCGAGGCGGTGGGGGGGGGTGGGTGGGGTGGGGTGGATAGGGGGGGGGGTCTGCCTGGCCCGGCAGTCAGGTGCTGTGGGTGCCCTTTTATGGGCCAGTCCACTAATGAAAGTGGGGTTCTGGGACCACTGTGGAACATCAGAGGCCACCCCAACCCCACCAGACCTCCATCTCCATCCACACAGGAATGTCATAAAGCTTTAAAAGACCCCCCCCCCCCACCACCCCCCCACCCCCCACTCCTCCTCCTTTTTCCTCCCCTTTCATTATTCACTTCCGCCTCCTCTTTCACTCGCTCTGCTGATTGATTGGTTTTCATTTGTTGTCGTGTTTTCAGGTGGCCGCTGAGGTGCCGCCTGCACTTCGGTGTGGGGGGGCGGTGGTGGTGGTGGGGGGGGGGCACAGGATGAGACCAATAAGTCAGCGTTAGGCAGATGAAGTGTGAGGTGTCGCCCTGGATGAGGCGCAGGGGGGGCTTGATAAGAGGAGTGGAAGTGATAGCCGTGACATGCAAGGGGAAGCAACCGCACACATATGGAAGGGATAAAGGAAGTGTTCCTGTGCCGCGGCGCGACGCGAACACTTCAGACAGTGTAAAGCTGCCACACAGTGGATCTCGGGCACCGTGTTAGCAGCCGCGTCCGTCGGCCGCTGTGCCGGTTCCAGCTCGCGGGCTTTATGAGCGCCGGCCCCGGGTAACCGGTGGAGGGAGAGGAAGGTTACAGGCCAGATCGGATCGGATCGGATCGGCTCGCTCTCGCCCCCTGCAGGCCGGCCAACCACACCTTCATCGCAACGTTAATGCAGAATAACGTAAAAATCACATTTTCTAACTCACAATTCGCTGAATTTTTTTAATAAATTGTGCCTGGGGGCCCTTGTAAATGTGCAAAAATCGGCTATCCCCAGTGTGTGTGTGTGTGTGTGTGTGTGTGTGTGTGTGTGTGTGTGTGTGTGTGTGTGTGTGTGTGTGTGTGTGTGTGTGTGTGTGTGTGTGTGTTGTAGTGATTCTAAAGTCTTGTGACCCCAAGGCAGGCTACAGGACTAAAACCGATGCCGCATGGTCTGACACTTCTACTCCTCAACATAATTATCGATTATGCTGATTGATTAGTAAACTTTACGTGATATTTGGACCAACATTTTAAAACTTTATTCCAATTTTATGTCGCGTTTGTGTGTGAGAACACCGTCCACCGTGTTAAAGGAGTTACTGAGGTGAAGAACATTCCCTCCCTCTCTCCGAGTCCCGACTTACTCCTCATGGTTTATTATCATGAAATGTTGTTTTTTGTTTGTGTGTTGTCATTTTGGATGTTTGTTCACGTGACAGCGGTGCTCGGAACCACTGAAAACACTCCAACTCCGTCTCCATGGAAACGGGGGAGGAAACACAACCGTTCTGGTCATGAGCACAACATTCATACATCAACGGAGGAATGCAAGGACAGAGCGCCATGCAAGACCCTCTGTCCATCCACTGGGGGAAATTTGGGGTTCAGTGTCTTTCTCCCTTGATTAAAAAGGGGAGTTTTTGCCTTTTCCACCATCACTTATTCTCGCTCTTGTAGAATTGTTGGTTTTTTTCTCTGTAAAAGTGCCTTGAAATGACCGTGTTGAATTGGATTTACATGAACTGGAGTATGATTCCCGAAGATCCTGTATAAAACCTGCTCAATGGCATCTTGTTTTTTGTTTTATGGTGAAAATCTGTTGTTAAATTAAAGAGGGAGACGCTGGGGAAGCAAGAAGGGACGATCCTGAGGGAGCGATTAGCGAAAAGAGGATTTTAATTGATCGACAATTATCAATTAGCCCGTGCGAACTGCTCTCGGTGTGTTTGTATCCAACGTGAATGCTGAGTCATAATCGAAAACGCAGCGTGATGACGTTTTCGTTTAGATTATAGAGCATCTTCCTCCACTAACATCCAGATTGTAACCTGCTTCAGGAACTGCGGCTCCCGGGAAACCAGCAAATTTCACCAACATAAAAATTGCCCAATCCCATCCCGGACTTGAACCGACGACGTCGCCGCCGTTCGATCCCGCCGGGCCGCCACACCGCCGCGTGGCGTCCGTTCAAATGTCAAACATTTGGGCCTGGGGGAGCACATGAGGTCACTGTGAGTAAAAGAAGCCGACGTCTGAGTGATGGAGTCAAAGTCTTTTGTTTTGTTTACATCCAGTTGATCCCTGAGTCACCCGAGCCCGAGTCATGAGACCAGAACACCCCCCCGAATCCCCCTCTTCCCCCCCTCACGCACATATCAGACTGTGAGACTCATGAGGTACTTTTCTCGCTCCTGGAGCAGGAAGTTCATCCCCATCTTCAAACCCGCCGTCTCTTCCTGTGAACCCGTCACTCCCAGCCGGCGTCCGCCTGGCCCCCCCCCCCCCCCTCGATTGGAAGCCCCCTCTTCGCCCCGTCTCGCTGGGCAAGCTTTGAACTGCGGCGTGTCTCGCGTGCCTTCCTCGCTTCCCACACATCTCGGCTCCGTGCGTCGCGGCAACTCAGCTCCCATGTAAATCAGCAGGTCGAGGAATACATCCTCTGCCAGGTGCATGTACTTAGTCCGACTGCTGCTCGGGGGAAAGAGAAGAAGAAGAAGAAGAAAAAAAAAAAAAAACGGGGCATGTGATGAAAGAGAGAGGGAGAATGTACATGCGTGCATATGTGCGTTTGCTCCCGTTCCTCGGGGGAGAAGAGTTACTGAACCCCCCCCCCCCGCCCCACTACCCCCCCCACACCCCCACACCACCCCTCCAGGATCCGACTGGATTACACCCTGAGCCCCGCTCGCACATTTTAGCCACACTGCAACATGCATGAGTGAAACAAGACGGACAAAACAAGAGCGAGGTGCAGGGGGTTTGGGGGGGGGGGGGGGGGGGGGTTGGCTGCTGCTGGGCTAAACAGGGACCGTGCTCGGTGTAGTGGTGTGGAATAATGTCGCTGTTTACTTTCCGGGCTGCTGTCGTGTTAAAGAGCGGCGAGCCGGGCGGTGAAGAGGGAGAGGGCAGGCCAGTGCAGCAGCTGATATACCACGTCTGGATATATCCGAGAGGGGAGGGGGGGGGGGGGGCAGAAGAGGAGCTCCGGTGGAAGTCGACACGAGGCCGAGGAGGGAAAAAAAAAAAATTCACCAATAAAGTTTTATAAGGTCACGACTGCTCAACCAAGCGGGCCTGACTTCACACAACACGTAGTTTTGATATCGAACAACACGTTTTGACGTCTGGGAGCGATTTCACTGCAACGAACTCGGCCCGCCACGGCAGGAAGAGAAGAAGAACATAGGAAGAGGTCAATATGAGTTTAAAAAGACAAAAAGAAGGTAAATAGACTTAACTGTCACGTAAATATCTATAAATATATAGCAACGGACACCGACAATGGACATCTACACGGAGGGCGGTATCCCCGTCGGTTACAATCCCAATTTAAAAGAAAACTAGAGCTACGCTCGGTAGAGCGCACGCCTCTCGCCAACACCCACATCTGTTTGCAGAAATTAGCTTGCGTCGTTAGCATGACAGCCGTTGGCTCATATCGATGACAACTGGGTAGGTCCGGTAGCTACGTCACTGTGTGAAACACCGAGCGGAGGAGCATCTCCGTGGCAACAGACGCTGATCTCCTTTGATCTCCTCCATGAGGGTCCTCTCTCGTCTCAGTTTTGGAGGATTTAGCCGTAAACGTTCTAAAATCAACAACAGTAACAAACGTGGTGGCCGCCGTAGTGGCATGACTCCCAGTGCACTTTCTAGTTTTCGCGTCCATATTGGTAGTTTTATAGTTGAGAAACAGCGTCACCTCGTGGCCCGACCGCACTCACTATATCATTGGTGATATAGTGAGTGTGGCAATATAGATTGCCCATGTCTCTCTTGTCGACTCAAGACTTTTTTCCTTTTAATGGAAAAGGTGTTTTCACTTTGAAGATTTTTTTAAAATGTCCATTTCCGGTGATGTTTTGACTGGACAGTGTTGCCTGCTTGAGGGGCAACGGAGATCACAAACCAGAAAACCAGAATAAGACACTAGATTTGATCTTGGAACCACTCAGGACTTCTAATTTCGTATATCGTTGACATATTGTGTCGCCATCGTTTGGCTTCACCGTCGGGTTCCGGCACCTCAGAGATCAAAGAGAAGGTGTCCATTCTTTCTCACAAGTAAAGTTTATAGAAAAGTTTTGAATCACTGCGCCTGAAGCTCAGATCCACTGCAACCTCTCTGAAGAAAAGGAACATTTTCCTGTTGCAAAGTTGGAAAAAAACAAAGCAATAAAGAGTCACCTTCTCCAAAGAGGTGAAAACACATGCAGTGACGTGAAAATATTTCAAGTTGGGCGATAGCTTCACACTTGTAACCAATTTGTGTTCGCGAGTTGTTGTCTTCTGAAAAGAAAAAAAAACTAAACAAAAATAAAAAAAAAAACAGGTTGCACACAACAATCCGCGTTTCAGGTGAAAATGAGCCTTTTGTTCAATCTGAAAAAGTCTCTGACGTGTGAATTTATCCTGCTTCAAATGTTAACTTTAATCATTCTATGTAAAGCATATATATTATATCGTCAAATGGTTTTACCTGAAGTCTCAGAAAAATGTACGATTTTGTCGATTTTTCCCAGAGAGGATAAAAATATTGCTTCTAACAAGAACCAAAACATTACAGTGAGGCCAGACACTGACTGGGCATTGGGCTGTTTTCAATTAAATCAAATGTCTTATGTTGGTTTTCTTTGCTAATTTTCATAAAGGGCAAGTCTCTGCCATCGACCTCAATATGTGAAGCCCCAGAAGGACCCCAGGTTGGTGTACCGGAGTGTTCTTTGTGATCTGTGTAGTTTTATGGGGAGCAGCTGGATGCAATTACAAAAGAATTCCTCGTGTGTCAACACAAGTAAATGAATCTTGTATCAGAGTGTCTATAAAGAAGTCCAGAAGCAAACAAAAACACAGTATATCGTATAAACCTCGTCATAAAGCCAAAAACTCACCGGCAATAAATATCAAACAAATTCCTTCAATCTTTGTTTTTTCCAGTTTTAGGGTCCAAGAAGAGGCTCATTTCCAGCGCGTGTCCATAAAAAAACAAACACAATTGTGCTGATATTGTCTGGTAGACGTCTCCCCGATAGAAGTATTTTGGAAAATCGAAATAATAATGGAAACTGCCGAAACTTTAAACTCTATAATGTTTTGTCCTCAAAGAGTCTTTGTAAAGTAACTGATGGAAATCATAGAAATCAATTCCCTTGATCCACAGGCAAGACCCAAATTCTTCCTGTTTCATAATATATTTATTAAAATTTCATTCAATTATTCTTCAATTTCCCCGAGGAGATCCCCCTCTATATCCTGACAATAAGTCAATGACGGGTGGAAAAGATAATTAACAAATATCAACTAACCCCTGAAGAACAGTGATTCCCCTCTGGAATGTCATAACAAAACCTAATATACACATTTTGGTTAAATAAAACGAATCAAACTCGTGGGAACATTAATACATTTGTATGTTAATGGTTTGTAAAAATATTATAAAATCCAACAATAGAATACTGACTGCAATCTTTCACTTGTAATTTTACCCACAGAACAAATGAATTGATGTCTTTGAAATCAGTGTATCATCTGCATAGCGCTAAACTGGCCACTGTTAATATGACATGTTTGTGTATTAGGAGAATAATCCTCATGTTTATGTATTTATGTATTTATTTATTTTTTGTTTATGCATGCATTTGTTTATTTATTAATAATTTGTCCTGGTTTTTTTGGTTGTTTTTTTACCATTATATTCATTGGATAAGTTAAAACAGATGATTTTTTTTAATCACCCCCAGGAAAACATAATCTCCAAAAAATCAACCTGTTGCCAAAATGTTGCGCTATTATTTTACGGACTTCTGAATTTTCCCCATCTCAACACTTTTTTCTCTTTCAATGAATGGACATAAATAAGTACATCATCAGCATAGCAGTGATTCATATTACTGTGAATATGACATCATAGTAGCTCAGGAGCTAGTATGATTTTTTGTTTGTTGTTTTTTTTTGCAATTTAGGCTGAAAACAAGATTTGTTGGGTAAAGAATTGCTTGAGATGTTTTTCTTTATTAATGTTTTTTTTCCCCACCAGATCATTTATACAGTCTTGACGTTTTCCATCAAAACTCACTTTGACCAGTATACGTTAAATAGTACATTTACTTGGAATGTTGGTGTTTATGGAGATGAACTGGTGGTTGTTGTGTATTTACAGCATGACCTTGTGGTTATTATTAACCTGCAGTCCTGTGCCACCATGGTGAGGATCATAGAATAATGCGCATTCTGGAGTCCGGCATATTTTTCAATTTTCAATTTTTTTTTTCTGTCTTTCATCTAACCTCACTTTGACCAAACCCTCTGCCATCCTCCTCTCCTCCTCCTCCTCCTCGTCTTCCTCACATCTCTTGCCCGGGCATTGGCCTGTGTAAGCGTGCTCAGGGGGTGGGGGGTGGGGGGTGGGGGGTGAAGGGGGGGGACGGGGGGGCAGAAGGGAGAGTGCCGGGTCGGTCATGCGAAAGCAGCCCGAGTGCTTGTGGTCATTATCAGAGCAAAAAGTCTCAACATTGCTGCACCAATTAGTTTTGACCCAGAAGGAATAGTCTGCAGACTGGGGACGGGCATGGCTTCACACACACACACACACACACACACACACACACACACACACACACACACACACACACACACACACACACACACACACACACACACACACACACACACACACACACACGTGGAACATCACTTCCTCTCGCTCTGCAGGAACGCACACCACTGGATCTCTGTCTCGTGCCCCATTTTCTCTCTCTCTCTCTCTCTCTCTCTCTCTCTTTCTTTTTATTTCCGTCTGTTTCGGTCTTGAACTCGGACGTTTTTCGGTTCAGGTACTTCCTGATGGAAGCGGGATGTGTCTTGAAGGACAGGCGCTGCGTAAATCTGACAGATGTCGCGGTAATCGTACGGCTCCCTACAGGCACGTGGCGGCGTCGCTATTTATTTCAGTCAGTTTGGGGAAACTTTGCAGTTTGAAAGTTCACGTGCAACGTATAGATCAGTCGCAGCTTGCGACCAGCTTTACCACAACAAAACATATTTTCGCCATTTCCCTGTTCTCTTGCATAGCTTGGCATTAGCGTTAGCATTAGCAGTGTCACTCAGTGTTCTACCTTCCTTTGTCCTCCGTTGCTCGGTGTGTTTTGACGTTTTCTTCTCCGGCGATTAGCAGTGGCTGTGTCGGGTGTTAGTTTGATAGCGTTTTCGGGCGAGGATCAATGAATTAGGGGCCCAGTTTTTCACTGGCGTGCTAACGGGTGCTAACATAGTGCTAGCTCAGTGTTTTTCAACCTTTTTGAAGCCAAGGCACATTTTTTGTTTGGAAAAATCTGGAGGCACACCACCACCCGGAAAATGTGAAAATGTGAAACTCTGTAGCCTCTATTAACAAAATAAAGTCTTTCTCAGCAAAGTTTTATCAACTGGAATCAAATAAATACAGAAAAATAGTATTTCCCAATGTCTTTTTTTTAATAGTGCCTCCCTCAGTGTGAAACCTGGACCTGATGGATGAAGAGCTGAGATCCTGGTTCACATTCTTCCTTTTCAAAAACTTCTCCATCACTGTCACTGACACAGTACTTTGATACAAGATGGTAGCAGGAGGTGGAGATGAACCACACTGACTCTTTCAGTTTCGCTTTCACCGGCAAAGTTCTGTGCTGCCATCTAGTGGCGAAGAGTATTTATACATGATTACTCTGCAACACACTGTCGGCTGTGAGAGCAAATGTTTTTTAGAAAAAAATATGAAATTGGATAATTTCCCACGGCTCACCTGACGAGATCTCGCGGAAACACCAAGTGTGCCGCGGTAGTGGTTGAAAAACACTGCGCTAGCTGGCCGAGCTCAGGCGGTAAGCTATCAGCCCCTGTGGCCTTTTCGCAAGACGCTGAACCAAGTGGAAATGGAGTCTTATGACTCAATTAGAAGTGCTTCAGGAGAGACAGTCTGTGAACTGTAATTTAACACCAGCATCATCCTCTTTTTTTCCAATAAGGACTCTCGTGGCATATAGGAGCATGCAAAAAAAAAGAAAAAGAAAAATGTGTAGTAATACTGGAACCATGTAAGTGGACAACTGTGTGAATACTGACTAGAACTTCAAAACACTGTAAAAACTTGGATATTTAAGAGGAAACAAGCCGATATAAACACAACAGATGGAGATCTGCACATCTCATGAGGTCACGCCCACAAAGAAGAAGGATTCCCCCCGACTTCCTCGGCTGGAGATTCAAAATTCAAATAACTTTGTTATGTGGGGTAGAGTCGGAGGAACCTTAGAAGTAGAACCCCAACTATCGTTTTTTTTGCAAAGTAGTGTGTTACATTTCACTCGGCCTTTAACATCACTCTAAAGTCTCTCCATCCAGTTCATGCAGT
>NC_137656.1:1829048-1841548 GCF_963422515.1 Blennius ocellaris | reverse complement strand
TTGTTAAATTACATGCTAAAGTCACTGTTCCTGCTCCAGACCACACACATTTGTCTTGTTTCACCCGTTCATCCCCCCTTTTCTTCCACGGAGCTGGAAAACGTTCCGGCACAGATTTGTCTTCTTCTTCTCACCATAAAACAAGTCTAACATGAAATCTGAGTCAACGGAAGTTTTTTTTTTTTTTTAGCCCCGAGACGCTGAAGCTCACCTTTAAATCACCATCAAACTGTTGGAGTTCCTGAAAAAAAAGTGGATTAAAGATCACACACATTCCAGTTGAAGTCGCTGACTAATGATCAGCAACACAACGTGTTCTATGCAAAAGTCTAATGAAATGTGACTGGATGAATTTATAGCACGCTTAAAAACGGTCACTTCCTGTCGGATTTTCTGTGTAAAACATGATCAGGCACAATTATTCTGAACATAAATGCATCGTTCAGACGCACTAACTGCATATAGGAGATGCTTGGTGGCCAAACTAATTGGCAGTATAATCAATATTAAAGCTATATTCTAGGTTTTCTGTCAGAATAGAAAATAAAAACGATGCAAGTGTTGACACTTACCATGTATAAATGTGTGCATCTCTTTATATTATCTTGGTATATTAAAGGAGATACTACACTATATATGATAATTATTGAGATTTGTTTCATACGGTTTATCATAATAACACAAATCTCATAGTGATTGATGCATTTAGGCTAAAAATCTGTGCAAGTGGCTGCATTTGTTGTTATATAAGTCACATTTAAATGTAGTAAATCATATTTAGCGCCCTTGTTGACTAATTGAGAATTGTTTTCAACCAAATATATCAAAGTATGTGCAGTTCTGAGCAGTTTTCAAAAGATCTGTAAGGATTGATTGTTTATTTATTACACTTGTGACTTGAAATGTTTAATTTACACTTAATTAACTGACCTTATCGAGCATAGTTGTTGATAAATTGAAAGAAAGGCTGCTAATGTAGTGAAACAATAACAGATAACTACTGCTTTTTATCGTAGTTTTTATAAAAATACCCTAAACCTTCACTAAAACATCGACTTTTCTTGCACTCAACCGATACTTTTGTTGTAAAAGTATGAAAAAGATGCAGAAAACTGTGACAATATCTACGACGAAACATGTTCCCATTAAGCATATAAAGTTTTTTTTTGTTGTATATTTTGTTATTTTGTTATATTTTCCTATAGAACAGTGGTTATAAATAAAAGCATATTCAGCCTTCCAGAATGGAATGAACCTCATCAAGATATTATTTAAAACCTAAAAACAGTCAAATATGTGTCATTTTAGTCACTTTAATGTCATTTGACAAGATATTCATTGTATAATTGAACGTAAAGGTTGATTTTTATATTCATCTGACACATTTAAAGTGCAGGAATATTCTCCAAGCTGCAGCTTTTGGTGAAAATGTTCAATTTATACTCACATATAAAACCCTTAATTCGCGCACCTGAAAATGTCGGACAAATAATTGAGTTATTGTGTCATTTTTTTTTTTTCTGTTGATGCACAGTGTTTCCGTTTCTGGCACAGGATTCGTGAATTTGGCTTAAATAAACAGGAAGAATGTGGAAAAAAAAAAAAACCTGCTTGAAATTCAGAAAACAGCTGCAGGTCGCAGCGTCTATTTTTTTTTTTTATAATCGCACATCAAATAAGTCATATTTGTCCTCTTGGAAGGAAATTTAGAACTGAAAAATGATGAGATTGTTTGAGTTTGTGTGAAATCCGATGGTATAATCGGATATAAAAGTGTATTTTCACACCTACGTAATAGTATTCAAGCATAGCAACATCCTCACCTGCGGTTCTGGTTAAACTGCTCATGATACACACATTTTAGTGAGTACCTATATATATATAGGTATATATATAAAATCCTTAATTAGCTGTGCATTTCTGCAAATCAAGAAAAAGCTAAAATATTGGAAGAGTAAATGAGTTAGTGTGTTATATTTTTGAAAAAGTTCAAATCTTATAGTGTTTGGCTCATTTTATTGAAGCAGTGTCTCTTTTTCTAGCACATGATGATCAAAAATTTAAATAGGAACAAAATGTGTAAGAATTGCTTGAATGTGTGAATCTACATTTCAAAACCTTCGTATTTATATTTGGAATATTCAGGCGAAATCTGAACCTCGGCATGTTGACGTGTTTTACTTTACTCCCCACGTATCAATTGTCACATTTTATTTTATTTTTTTTAAATGAATCTAATTGAATCTTGTTTTTCAAAAAAATACTAATAATTTAGGGTCCTATAAATTTATGAACGTGCAGGAAGTGATGCGTCCACCGTGTGTGATACCGGGGGTCCGCTTGCCCTTCCTCCCCCTCCTCTTCCTCCTCCTCCTCCTCCTCCTCCTCCTCCCAGGCACCTCCTGTCCTGCCCTGCATCAGCCACTCCTCATCCGCATTAATTGGCTGTCAAAAATGTGCTGAATTAACGGATTAATGAGCGTGGATTTTGAATCCTAAGTTTGGCGAAGACAGAGATCGGTGTGTGTGTGTGTGTGTATTGGTGGTGGAGGGGGGGGTGGGTATGTTTCCCTACCGTGGTGCCCCCCCCCCCCCCCCACCCCACTCTTCCCGTGTGCGCGGGCCTGTTACAGATATGCATCCAGGACATTTGAGCGGATTGCATTTCATTAGTTTGATTTGAGCGGACAGCGCTAAGCTGCTGAGGGCTCCGCGCTGACAGCTAATTACAGGAATCAGCCTTGTCCACTGATAGAGAACAATGGGCCGGGATGAGCCCGCCTCGCCAGGGGGACCGGCCCTGCTCACAACCCCCCCCACCCAACCCCAACGACCCCCCCCCCCCCCCTCCACCCTCCTCCACCCCTCCCAAGTGCAGTATACGGAGAACCATTACTTGTGTTAAAGGAGATGGGGAGGACTAATTGAGTGCTTCCGTCCTCCTCGGCTCAACTTCTTATTTCCAGAAGAAGAAGAAGGAGACGGAGGAGGAGGAGAAGAAGGAAAAGGAAAAGGAAGAGGAAGAGGAGGAGGAGGAGGAGGAGGAGGAGAAGGAGAAGAAGGAGAAGGCAAAGGAGGATGAGGAGGAGAAGGAGAAGGGGAAGAAGGAGAAGGAGAAGGAGGAGAAGAAGAAGGAGAAGGAAAAGGAGAAGGAGAAGAAGGAGAAGAAGGGGAAGAAGAAGAAGGAGAAGGAGAAGAAGAAGGAGAAGGAGGAGAAGAGGAAGAGGAAGAAGGAGGAGAAGAAGGAGGAGAAGAAGAAGGAGAAGGAGGAGAAGAAGGAAAAGGAAAAGGAAAAGGAGGAGGAGGAGGAGGAGGAGGAGGAGGAGGAGGAGGAGGAGAAGGAGAAGGAGAAGGAGAAGGAAAATGAAAAGGAGGAGGAGGAGGAGAAGGGGAAGAAGAAGGAGAAGAAGAAGGAGAAGGAGGAGAAGAAGGAAAAGGAAAAGGAAAAGGAGGAGGAGAGGAGGAGGAGGAGGAGGAGGAGAAGGAGAAGGAGAAGGAGAAGGAGAAGGAAAAGGAGGAGGAGGAGAAGGAGGAGAAGAAGGAGAAGGAGAAGGAGAAGGAAAAGGAAAAGGAAAAGGAGGATGAGGATGAGGATGAGGAGGAGAAGGAGAAGAAGAAGAAGGTGAAGGGGGAGAGGAGAAGAAGAAGAAGAAGAAGAAGAAGAGAAGAAGGTGGATCCTGCCCCCCCCCCATGTGAACCGTTTCCCCCATAAAAGAGAATTAAACAGGATTTTCGCCACATTGTTACATGTTTGCTCCTCTTTCATTCCATATCATCAACTTTGCTTTTACAGAAACTACTTTTTTTTTTTTCTTTCTTTCTTTCTTTCCGGCTCTTTCCCGAGCGCCGCCAGCTCCTCTCGTCTCGTTTGGGAGGCGCCGACATGGCCGGTGGCGAGTGGGCAGGTGCGCTGACACACACTATTATTTTGGAGGAACGAGGAGCTCCGTCTCTCAGCTCTCTCTGCCATTTTTCTTTTTTTTTCCAGGTCAGGCCTTTAGGTCATTTCCAGCCACCGTCCCCCCCCCCATACACACACACACACACACACACACACACACACACACACACACACACACACACAGACTCTACCGGCCTATTTCCCGGCCGGTTGATGAAGGTAATGACTGAGAGGCTGATGGTGGCGGCGGCCGACGCCGGCGTGTGACCGTGTCACCTCCGCCCGGTGACAGCGGCCCCGCGGTGGCCGAGCCGCCTGCCAGGGGAAGCGAGGCAGGAGAGCCCGGATGCGGCGACGGCGGTCCGTGTGTGTGTGTGGGGGTGGTGGTGGTGGGGGGGGGGGGGTCAAGGCGAGGTTGGCCCCTCGCTCTGACTGACAGGACGGCGAGGTTTGTTAGGGAGATTTGTCCCCGCCGCGGATCTCCTGTCGGCCCGGCTGTGGCACTCGTGTCAATTTGCACCCCACGCACGCCGCCGCGGCCGGCTGACAGGTGAGCGGTGGCATGGCGCCCTGTCCGCCTAATTGTACCCCGCAGTCCTGGCCGTGTGTGTGTGTGCGTGTGTGTGTGTGTGTGTGTGTGTGTGTGTGTGTTTGTGTGTGTGTGGCGGCGGTGGCGAGGGCGGCTGAGGCCCCGGCCTGTTAGCGCGCCGCGCTCGCCCTGGCGGCCAGGCCGAGAGCCGCCTCCTCGGCGGCGGGCGGTAATCCAAGGTGAGGGCCCGTCGCTCCGTCAGCTGGTCGCTCCTGATGGAGGCGGGCGCCACGGTTATACATTCTGAACGCCAACCCCCAACCCCCGCCGCCACCCCACCTCTCCCCCAACCCCCGCCGCCACCATGCAAACACAAACAGCTCACAACACGTAAACATTAGATGGAGGAACATTTACATGAAGTCCGCGGAGCCGGCGGGAGGATGAGGGGGAGCGTTCATGTCACGCGTGGTGTTTTCTTCTGGGAATCCTGGGCTGGCGGCGTTGTGGTGGGGGGGGGAGAGGGGGAGGGGGGGGGGGAGGAGGGGGGGGGGGAGGTAATTGTCAAATTGTCCATCTTTGAATTCCCAGAAGAACTTTGTATGTAAATATGACCGACGGAATCTTAAGCTGCTCTCGTGTTTTTCTCTCTGGAAACGAGATGAACGAGACAAAAATAACATCAGAGCAACTTGAAAGTGGCGACTGCTCGCTAATGCTGCTCGCTAATGCTGCTGCTCGCTAATGTTGCTGCTCGCTAATGCTGCTCACTAATGCTGCTCCTTGCAAATGCTGCTCGCTAATGCTGCTTGGTAATATTGCTCACTAATGCTGCTGTTCGCTAATGCTACTTGCTAATGCTGCTGCTAGCTAATGCTGCTTGCTAATGCTGCTGCTCGCTAATGCTGCTCCTTGCTAATGCTGCTGCTAACTAATGCTGCTCGCCAATGCTGCTTGCTATTGCTGCTGCTCACTAATGCTGCTTGCTACTGCTGCTGCTCATTAATGCTCACTAATTATGCTCGCTAATGCTGCTCCTCGCTAATGCTGCTCACTAATGCTGCTGCTCACT
Organism: Blennius ocellaris; assembly: GCF_963422515.1. Classification (NCBI taxonomy): domain Eukaryota; kingdom Metazoa; phylum Chordata; class Actinopteri; order Blenniiformes; family Blenniidae; genus Blennius; species Blennius ocellaris. The sequence continues at coordinate 1,836,045 of NC_137656.1, read as the reverse complement.
AATGCTGCTCACTAATGTTCACTAATGCTGCTGGCCATTAATGCTGCTCACTAATGCTGCCGCTCGCTAATGCTGCTTGCTAATGCTGCTGCTCACTAATGCTGCTCGCTAATGCTGTTCCTCCCTAATGCTGCTCACTAATGCTGCTCGCCAACGCTGCTGCTCACTACTGCTGCTGCTCGCTAATGCTGCTTGCTAATGCTGCTGCTCACTAATGCTACTCACTACTGCTGCTGCTCATTCATGCTGCTGCTCACTAATGCTCACTGTTGTTAACTCAATACAGTCATGTCATCTCTCCTCCTGTACTGAAAAAAAAATACAAAAAAAGTGACAATCAACTGCCATTGAAGTTCATCAAATGATGTGTTCTTCATTACTCTTCATTACTCTGGTGGATAAATACTCGAGTACAACGACTGTTACTTTAGTCAAACTGTAAACAACAAAAAGAAATACTTTTGACATAAAAAGAAAACTGCTGAACTCCTGTTATGATACTTACGTTTTACTACTTAAAAGACGACAGTTAAAATATGTAGTAAGACTACAGTTACATTGCTCACATTACATTCAATGAACGTACTTTTCTTTAAAAAAAATACTCAACTGTCAGTGGCAGAGATGGAAAAAGGAAACTAAGAAATTCTATTGTGAAACTTGGAATTGTACTAAAAAAAAGTAGAGAGAATTACAGAATTATCTTTTGGGGGAAAATAAACTACTTGAAATTACTTTGCGAACACAAGTACTCACATTAGTCAGTAACGGTAGAAGTTACTTCGGTATAGAAATATAATATTTATGAAGCGGAAGATGAGCAACTGCATTGATCGTAAACACAAATTATTACTGATGCTGTGGATGTAAAGACTGAAAACGCATGCAAACGTGTGTGTGTGTGTGTGTGTGTGTGTGTGTGTGTGTGTGTGTGTGTGTGTGTGTGTGTGTGTGTGTGTGTGCTTCCTGGCTGGCCGGCCTCTCTGCCAGCTGTGCCGGGCCGGTGCTGCTTCCTGGGGGCAGACGCCTGCAGTGCTGCCTCCATGATCCCAGCTCGGTTCCTCCACCAGCCCCTGCAGTCTGCTTCACGCCCCCGGGGGGGTGGAGGAGGGGGGTGGAGGAGGGGGGTGTGTGGGGTCACTGGTGGTGGTGGTGGTGGTTGTGGTAGTAGTGGGGGGGGGGGGGGGACATAGACACAAACACCACTCTGATGCTGGAGCATGCACAGTCGCACAGAGGAGTTGAGTGGAAGTGCACACACACACACACACACACACACACACACACACGCACACACACACACGCACACACACACACACACACACACCTCCCAGGCTCTGGAGCATTAATTAGGCAGCCTACAAGTTTCTGCCACACCACAGTATACCTCCATCACACGCTGGAAAACAGGCAGAGAGGACGAGGAGCGGCGCAGGAAGTGGCAGAAGAAGAAGAAGAAGAAGAAGAGGGAGAAGAAGGAGAAGAAGAAGAAGAAGAAGGAGAAGATTCCAGTGTGTTTCTGTTTCTCCTCTTCAGCCGCCTGATCCCCTGCTTTCATCAGCCATTCCCTCTGTCTTCCCTCCTCTCCTGTTACTGACACCACACTGGCACCCAGAGGCCGCGCCGAGTACTGCAGCCTCCTCTTCTTCCTCCTCCTCCTCCTCCTCCTCCTCCTCCGTGTCTATTAATAGGCTCTAATTAACCACAGCACTGTACCTTTGGAGTTGTTGTTTGGAGTGGAAGAGTGTGTGTGTGTTTGTTGTCTCGTATCTATACAGAGTCGCTGCTCTGTGGGACTGAAGCCAGGCTGAAGGTCTCTTTACGTTCTCATAACACACACACACACACACACACACACACACACACACACACACACACACACACACACACACACACACACACACACACACACACACTTTTGGAACCCCCTCAACTTTTTGAATTTGTTCAAATCGCTACGTTTTACTAGATAAACACATTTACCTCCTTTTAAAAAAAAAACCAGAGGATTTCCACATTACAACCACTAAATGTTAATTACATGTAATAAACCCCTATATGTACATGTAATAAGTCACATGCACATATAGTAATAAGTCACGTGAAACATGATTATATTGCATATTACAGTTTAACATTAGAAATTTCACTGGAAATGTTTAAAAAGCTTCTGCAAGAAGAATCCTGAGCAGATCATATTTTAGTTATTTTAATGTGCCTTATTATAAATATTAATATTTCAAAGTCATTTACAAAAAAAAACCCATAAGAAACTGGCCTTTTTTAATATATCATTGAAATCATTAAATCAATTGCAGAAATAACACAACAAAACAATAAAAGTGATTTTAACGGGGAATATCTTTATTATTATTGCTGTGATGCAATGAAATTGTTTGTTTTTTCTCATTTTCAAGTGAAACACAAGTTCTTTAAAACCAAGGTGGAACTTTTTGAAAACGCTCCATCGCCATGGAAACGATGATGCAACTGTGTGTGTCATAAAAGCAACAAACAGCGTCAACTTGTGGCCTGGCAGGTGAACTACACTGTCTCGTCAGTGTTTCCTCGGCTCAAGGAGCTTCTAAGGAAGCATTGAGTCTCCTTTCCTTGGCCTTCCGGAGAATTCCAACGCTCCTCGTCATGGCCGCCGCGTAAACACTTCCGGGGTGAAGGAGAAGTGGATAGGAAAGGAGATAGGAGGGACTATTAGGAGACAGGAGAGACTATTAGGATGTAGGAGAGACTATTAGGATATAGGAGGGACAATTAGCAGACAAGAGGGATTTTTAGGAGATAGGAGGGACTATTGGGATGTAGAAGAGACTATTAGGATATAAGAGAGACTATTAGGATATAGGAGGGACTATTAGGAGATACGAGAGACTATTAGGAGTTAGGAAGGATTATTTGGAGACAGGAGGGACTATTAGGAGATAGGAGAGACTATTAGGATATAGGAGGGACTATTAAGATATAAGAGAGACTATTGGGATATAGGAGAGACTATTAGGAGATATGAGAGACTATTAGGAGATAGAAGGGACTATTACGAGATAGGAGGGACTATTAGGAGATATGAGAGACTATTAGGAGATAGAAGGGACTATTACGAGATAGGAGGGACTATTAGGAGATATGAGAGACTATTAGGAGATAGGAGGGATTATTAGGCGATAGGAGGGATTATTAGGATATAGGAGAGACTATTAGGATATAAGAGAGACTATTAGGATATAAGAGAGACTATTAGGATATAGGGAGGATTATTAGGATATAGGAGAGACTATTAGGATATAAGAGAGACTATTAGGATATAGGGGGGATTATTAGGATATAGGACAGACTATTAGGAGATATGAGAGACTATTAGGAGATAGGAGAGACTATTAGGAGATAGGATGGACTATTAGGACGCACCCTCAGATTTCCATCTCACAGCCTCATAGTTTGTTGAACCTCCATTCTGGGGGAAAAAAAATGTCAATTTGAACAGACTGACATTGACAGTCCTGTTTGCAGTTATTTATAATGTAAATAGGTGTGTGTGTGTGTGTGTGTGTGTGTGTGTGTGTGTGTGTGTGTGTGTGTGTGTGTGTGTGTGTGTGTGTGTGTGTGTGTGTGTGTGTGTGTGTGTGTGTGTGTGTGTGTGTGTGTGTGTGTGTGTGTGTGATGGGCCTCGCTGCGGCAGCTGTCTTGCGCGCGTGTTTTCGGCCCATGCGGGGCAGAAACGCTCCCGGTGCACTGATTTCCGATAGGTCTTCACCTCCTCCGCTGCTCATGGCCTGCGGCTCCTTCCTCCTCCTCCTCTTCCCTCCTCCTTCCTCCTCCTCCTCTTCCCTCCTCCTCTTCCTCCTCCACGCTCAATCAATCGACTGACGCCGCTGACCAGCTCCCACAGCACACCGCTGCGGGAGGGCAGTTATTGGAGTCGTGTGTGTGTGTGTGTGTGTGTGTGTGTGTGGGTGTGTGTGTGTGTGTGTGTGTGTGTGTGCATGCATGTGTGTGTGTTTGAATAATGTGTGAATAATCTCTCCACAGTGCATTTATTTCAAGAAAACTCGTCTTCCCGCTGGTTTTTTACCGACCTGAGCGCTCCAGCCTGCAGCCAGGGAAGTTCAATCGCCTCACAATGGAACTAAAATAGTGGAAAATGTGCTTTTTTTTTTTTTTTTAAATCAGGATCAATTCAATTCCAAGTCACACATTTTTCACATCAGAAAAAAAAGCATGCTTCTGCTTGTAAATTGTCTCTCCGGCGTCCACAGAGAACTTCTGCACTAAATTAGCCTGCAATGGAAAAGGTAGAAGCGATGCTAAAATAAAAGTGGTGCAAAAAATTAGAGAAAAAAAGTCATGTTCATATATAAGCAGCTACATATGAGGAATGAGAAGCAGCTTGGATGTGCCTATAGAACAATACACATGTTTTATGGGATTTGTAGCTTCGATCTATAAAAGCTCCAAATCCTGAATTTTACATTAAAATATGCCTCAGATCCACTGCAAACTTCATTTAAACAAGATTTAATTGAAGGATTTAACCCCTTTATAAGAGAAGAGAGCATTTATTGTCCAGCTTAACTGAAATAAATGGCTGACAGCCACATGACGTATGAGAAAAACACCACGTTTACTTTAAAAACGGTGAAATGTTGGAAACGGATCCATCCCAAAGATTCTACTGGGATCAAGGGGTCACATGGAGGACGAATGAGAAATTCCAAAAAACAAAAATTTGAATCAAGAACTGACTTGAACAGTTTGTTCCGGGTCTGTTTGATGCGTTTTACTTTTTTTTTTTTTTTTTTTCTTTTTTTTCTTCTTTTTTTTTTCTTTTTTTTAGTGTCTTTTTTATCTTTATTGAAATTGTTATTATTATTATTATTATTGTGCGTTTTACTTTGAAACAACAAGTAAAATTTCAGACATTGAATTTCATGTTGCCATTTTATCGATGCAATTAATGACATTATATATTGATTTTTTTTTAATATAAATTGAAAATTTCATGTTTATTCAATTTATTTCAAATTCTAAGCCGCATATACGATAAGAGATTACTGCCGTTTTGGTCAGTTGAATAGTTTCCAGCTCATTTTGCAACTATTCAATTGTCCTATAATGTTAAATTGTCATCAAATTGACCATTTGCAGGTCGTTTAATACAGTATTATGTCTTAAAATGTCTTCTAACAGCACCGACATGGTGAAACGAACCATTTGCAGGTAGTTTAAAGGGTTTCAATCCCTTAAAGACCTTGTATTAGAATACAGACTGAAGAACAGCTGCTGTTTTACACCAAATATGAAGAAAACATGTCAGAAACTTAAATAAGTGGCGACACAACGCTGGTGTGACCTTTAAAAACCGAAATGGATGACGTCGTTTCAGAAGGTAGAAACACTGAAAATCCACCCGAACCTTCCGAGATCTGAACACGAATTAAAATACAACGATGGAAGAAGAGGCTGTCGGCTACAGGAGCGTTTAGTTTAGTTTGATTTATGGTCACTTGGCGTCAAATATCACATGATCAGATTATTATTAGATTATTATTAGATTATTTCTATAAACAGTGAAAAAGACGTGAATTCTTGTCAACTGTTTTCACTTTTTGCATAACACTTTTGCTGTGTGTGTGTGTGTGTGTGTGTGTGTGTGTGTGTGTGTGTGTGTGTGTGTGTGTGTGTGTGTGTGTGTGTGTGCATTCGTCTCCACAACAATTTAAGGATCAGTTTTCACGTTCCCACAATCCCAGCTGTGAATGCAAAACCTGTACAGGGACAAAACACGCACACACACACACACACACACACACACACACACACACACACACACACACACACACACACACACACACGGTGGCGGTTTGTTCACCTGTTTTTCTGCTGTGAGGTTTTCACCTTTGAGACGCGGAGCTGCAGATACCAGGTGTGTGATCGAGAGCTTCTTCCTCGGGGAGCACGGGGTGCCTGCTGTCATGGCCACCAGCGCAGGTGTGTGTGTGTGCGTGTGTGTGTGTGTGTGTGTGTGTGTGTGTGTGTGTGTGTGTGTGTGTGTGTGTGTGTGGCCAGCACCCCCGGGGAGCTGGTCAGCTGTTGTTTCATGCAGAAGATTACACAGCTTAATCAGGCAGCCTCATCAGGTGCAGCTGATGCTGTTGAGTGTTTCACACACACACACACACACACACACACACACACACACACACACACACACACACACACACACGGTCCCTCCCTTTACACCTAATTAGCCCCGTTACCAGGGTCTCACACTGAGGGACTCTGGACACACCTACCATGTGCAGGTAAGCAGTGCAGGCCTGTACATGTAGCGTAACACACACACACACACACACACACACACACACACACACACACACACACACACACACACACACACACACACAAACAATGTATATGTAATGTATGCCCAGTAATTGTGTTGATTTGTTCCCATTAAAAAAAAAAAAAAAAGAAAAACGAGTTTCATGTATTCAGTGTTGTTTCTCTTCTAACAGTCGAGACACGGTTTCATTAATTAACTCGCTTCTTGATGAATCATCAGCTGGTTTTCTCACACATCCCCCCCCCCCCCCCCCCTCCAAATAAAAATTGTTTTTTGAGTGAAGTCTTGAAATTTCTTAAGAAAAAAAAAAAAAAAAGCAAAGGCCGGAGAAATAAAACAGCAATGAGCAGGTTTTAACAAGGAAAAGTGGGATTTCATTGTGACGATTCCTTTAAAACATTTTCTGCTTCACTGGAAACCTTTTTTTTGTTTTTTAACTGATAAAAGGATTATATGTGACTGCAGATATAATCCAGATTATAGAGCATCTTCCCCCATCAAAGGGCTCGTATTGTGCTACATTGACTTCCTAAAAGTTTTCCAGCAGTAATAATCGTCTCCATACTCCAGAAGTGTAGAAAGTGTGTCCTCTCTCCCCCCGGCTTGTTCCAGGTTTTAAAAAGTGTGTTGCTCCAAGCAGCC
>NC_137656.1:1763456-1823456 GCF_963422515.1 Blennius ocellaris | reverse complement strand
TGTATGACTCTTTTCATATGCAGCGAGCCGCCTCCTTTATCTGCCACAGCAGGTGAGGATCAGGCAGCACTTCTGACACCGCAGCCACGTGGGCGAGCGAGGGTTTGGGGGTGGGTTTTTTTTTTTTCCGGCTCTTTGCTGGTCTGAAAAAAACGAAATAAATATTCCACAACACTTTTGTTCATATGAGAAATCATATTATTCAGGATTATGGTGAAACTCAATCAGACGGGGTCTTGATGACTTTGAGTCACGGGGATCTTTTGTAAACTGCACATTGATGCATCGGTGAAATTAAACACAAACAGGAGTATTAAAAAGAGTATTTTTTGTAATCTATGTCTTTTAAACAGTACAGCTTATCTTTCAGTTCGCTTGTGTTCACTATGAATATGATCCGGCCTCTAAAGTGAGTGTAAAACAAATTAAAAGCCTCCCCTTGATTGTATTAATATCAGCATTAATATCTATGTTGATTTATGTCAAACGCTTAATTTGTCTGTAGTTCATCTCTCTTTCATGACAAGATTAGGAAAGATTATTTCATTACGTCGTTTTCAAAATTGTTGTCGTGTAAAACAGGAAACTTTGTTTTTCTCTGGCACATTGAGAATTTATTGATTTGGATTCTGAAAGCACATTATTATTATTATTATTATTACAATATCTTCAGTGTTATTGGTCATCAGGGCATGATGTATTTATTCTGTATATACTTTATAACTTATATAATATTGGTGTCTAATTCATTCTCTGTGACGCTGCGACTTTATGACACGTGGTCTTTTATTTTTTTAACACAAGTTTGTTTTTATTCACGTTTAATGACGTGTTTGGGCTTGAATGTGGAAACACCAACCATCAGCTCCATATTTCATCTCCTCTTTAACGTCACTCCTCCTCTTCTTCACCTCCGCCTGCGTGCATCAATTCCACTCAGCCACACAATGAGCTAAACGACGCTACATGGCGGCGGTGATGATTCTCCCGCGGTTCTGTCACACATTAGACGATCCACCGTTGACGGAAACCATCGATTGTCTGTCGTTCCTGCAGTCGTCTGTCGTTCCTGCAGTCGTCTGTCGTTCCTGCAGTCGTCTGTCGTTCCTGCAGTCGTCTGTTGTTCCTGCAGTCGTTCCTGCAGTCGTCTGTCGTTTCTGCAGTCGTTCCTGCAGTCGTCTGTCGTTCGTCTGTGGTTCCTGCAGTCGTCTGTCGTTCGTCTGTCGTTTCTGCAGTCGTTCCTGCAGTCGTCTGTCGTTCGTCTGTCATTCCTGCAGTGATTTGTCATTCCTGCAGTCGTCTGTCGTTTCTGTAGTCGTTCCTGCAGTCGTCTGTCGTTCGTCTGTCATTCCTGCAGTCGTTCCTGCAGTGATTTGTCATTCCTGCAGTCGTCTGTCGTTCGTCTGTCGTTTCTGCAGTCGTTCCTGCAGTCGTCTGTCGTTCGTCTGTCATTCCTGCAGTCGTCTGTCGTTTCTGCAGTCGTTCCTGCAGTCGTCTGTCGTTCGTCTGTCATTCCTGCAGTCGTTCCTGCAGTCGTCTGTCGTTTCTACAGTCGTTCCTGCAGTCGCCTGTCGTTCGTCTGTCGTTCCTGCAGTCATTCCTGCAGTCGTCTGTCATTCCTGCAGTCGTCTGTCGTTCGTCTGTCGTTCCTGCAGTCGTCTGTCATTCCTGCAGTCGTCTGTCGTTCGTCTGTCGTTCGTCTGTCGTTCCTGCAGTCGTGTGAAATGCAATAAATAAGAGGCAAATATCTTTTCTTTCTCTCTCCCTCTCTCTACCTCTACCTCTCTCTACCTCTACCTCTCTCCCTCTCTCTCCCTCTCTCTACCTCTCTCTCTCTCTCTCTCTCTCTCTCTCTCTGTGAATAACAGTATTATAAAGCCAGGTTGGTTTGACAGACGCTCTGCAGTGGCCTCTCTCAGCTTCGGCTTAATTAAACCAGCTCTCATTTCTCACTGTGTAGCGTCTCTCCCTCCCTCCCTCCCTCCCTCCCTCCCTCCCTCCATCTCTCCCCCGCCGTCCATCTTCTCCCCCTCCTCTCCTCCTCCCATCTCTCCGGCTGCTCGGAGCAAACTGAGGAAACTCCACTTGTGCATCCACAAGTGTTTTTGCACTTGAGCGTTCTGACACCATGAAGTGTTGCTGCTCTTCCACAGTTTGAACTGTTTCTTTCTTGAAAGAAAAAAGAAAGGAAAGAAAAGAAATTGGCAGATTATCAAATGTTCTATGGTTCACGGGTGTTTTCTAGTTTTTACTTGAGTTTTTGGAATAAGTACAACTTGTGTGAGGAGGAAAGTGTTTGAGCAGCACAAGATATAAAATGTGGGGAGAAATGAGGAGAAAACAAGTTTAATTCAAAGAAATGAATCCAGCGTTTTTATTTAAGACTTAAAGATCCTGCAATACGAGGAATTATGTTACTATTTCACTAAAATCTTGTTTACTGGACAAATTATTATTCATTCTGAATTCGCCAGTGACATTTTCCTCCAACAAACTGCTGGAAATACAGTGAGCATCCAGATTATTGAGCATCTTCCTCCTCAAACATCCAGATTATAGAGCATCTTCCTCCTCTAACATCCAGATTATAGAGCATCTTCCTCCTCTAACATCCAGATTATAGAGCATCTTCCTCCTCTAATGTCCAGATTATAGAGCATCTTCCACCTCTAACATCAGATTATAGAGCATCTTCCTCCTGTAACGCTTAGATTATAGAGCATCTTCCTCCTCTAACGTCCAGATTATAGAGCATCTTCCTCCTCTAACATCCAGATTATAGAGCGTCTTCCTCCTCTAACATCAGATTATAGAGCATATTCCTCCTGTAACGCTTAGATTATAGAGCATCTTCCTCCTCTAACATCAGATTATAGAGCATCTTCCCCCTCTAACATCCAGATTATAGAGCATCTTCCACCTCTAACATCAGATTATAGAGCATCTTCCTCCTGTAACACTTAGATTATAGAGCACCGTCCTCCTCTAACGTCCAGATTATAGAGCATCTTCCTCCTCTAACATCAGATTATAGAGCATCTTCCTCCTCTAACATCCAGATTATAGAGCATCTTCCTCCTCTAACATCCAGATTATAGAGCATCTTCCTCCTATAACATCCAGATTATAGAGCATCTTCCGCCTCTAATATCAGATTATAGAGCATCGTCCTCCTCTAACATCCAGATTATAGAGCATCTTCCTCCTCTAACATCCAGATTATAGAGCATCTTCCTCCTCTAACGTCCAGATTACAGAGCATCTTCCTCCTAACGCCCAGATTATAGAGCATCTTCCTCTTAAATTCAGATTATAGAGCATCTTCCTCCCACAGACGAGACTCCAGCTGTACAAACGCGAGATTAAGCGCTAATCTCCCCCGGCAACCAATCCCTTTCAAAGTAACTCCACCCCTTCCTGGAGACGCGACGCCATTATAAAACCGGCGGATCTTCGCTCGTCTCCACGACGACGGAGTCGTTTCTCCGTCGTTAGGGCCGACGGAGTCGTTTTTCCCCGGCGTCTATTAATAACGGTGATGAAACACCGTGGCTGATAATGAGCTGCAACACTGTGTGAGATTTCATAACGATCCGGCACCTGCAAACCAATATATGGTCCTAACCCTGATGTCCACCCCCACCCACCACCACCACCACCAGCAGCAGCAGCACCTCCACCACCCGTCTCTGACTGGCGCGGAGCCATTTGGCCGGGCTTTGTCAGCTCCTCTTGACTAATTAGCTCTGTTGTTCTCCTCCTCCCCAGATTCCCTCTGTTTCAAGTACAGACAAACAGCGCTGGGCTTTCATGTTCACCTCTGCAACTCCTCTATTATACAGCTGTGAACAAAGCCTGGCTGGATGTAGCCACCACCCACCCCCCCACCCCCTCCACCTGCACCCCGTCACCCCCTGCTGGGAGCAGGGGGGGGGGGGTTCTGCAGACTGGACTCAAGAAAGTCTTGTGGTGTCGTTTGTCGTTAGCGTCTGAGATGATTAGCGGGTTTTTTTTAACGTGGAGTTGGAGGTTATGTTGCCTTAAGGCGACGCTGAAAGAAGCCAACTTTTAAATTTAATTGCTCAATTGGTTACTTAACCTTAAAAAAAAAAAGAAGAAGAAGAAGAAGAAGGAGCCACAAAGCGGAGCTGCCAGAGCTGATTGTTGATTTGAAAAATGGGAATTAAAAAAAAAAAAAAAAGGAGTGGATTTGTCTGGATGCACAAGTCTGAGGTTAAAAAATCAGGAAAACAAGCCTTCGTGTGACTCGTCCGGCTTTGAAAAGGTTTAAAAGTTGTGAAGAACTCACAGTTGTGAGCAAATATTTGGATTTATTGAGGGAAAAAACAAAACAAAAACATCAATGATCCGAGTTCTGCTGCATCAAAACCATCAACTTATAGTTTGATGTCACATCCGGGGGAAAATATTTAAATCGATGTTGAATAAAGTGGAACAGGTAAACCAGCTGTCGTCCTTCCTCACGGCGGTTACTATGGCAACGTGCTGCAATGCCAACAAAACAAACAAACTTTAATACAGAACCAACAAATCCACAAATGATCAAAAAATACAAAATAAAACATCAAATTTGTTGATTTCAGGATTCAGTTCTGGAGTAATTAAGTACGTAAACATTTTGAAGAGAAAACAGTTTCTTGTTTTGTTTTCGTTTCAGAGACGTTTGGTATTCTCACTGCAGTGTTTTGAAAACAATGTCCGTTTGTATGGAAACTAAAAAACAAAACAAAGGTGTAGTTTTCATGGCCAGGAGTTGGCGCTGTTTAATTTAATTTAATTTAATTTAATTTAATTTAATTTAATTTAATTTAATTATTTTACATTAAATTATTTTAAAATAAATTAAATCATTTTTAAATAAATTTAATTATTTTAAAGTAAAGTTAAGTAAAATAAAGCAAAAATAAAAATTTTATTAAATTAAATTGAATTGAATTGAATTGAATTGAATTGAATTGAATTAAAATGACCATATAAAATGTTTCTTTTTTGTTTTTTATTATTCAAGGTCGTGACATGCAGAGAAAGAGTTTTGAAACTATTTGAATCACATTTAAAACTTTGAAACTGGAACAGAAAGTCTCAGTGTTCAGCCACTGTCGGTGTAATCTGATTACATCCGCAGCTGCTTTAATTCTCCCACTGTAACTTAATAGAGAACACGTCAGAAGAAGTAGAAATGTACCTTCATGTGACTGTAAAAAAAAATAAAAGGAGAAAGAAAACGTCTACAGTGACAATCTGTGTTTATTGGATTAAAATATTATAAATGAAAGTTTAACAGGAGCCGGGGAAGAAAATCTACTATCATTTGTACATTCGTGTGAAATACCCTACTTTTCAAGCATTTATAATTTTAATAACATAAATACTAAATATTTCAGTATAATTCTAAATTACAAGCCACTTTCAGTCAAATTATATCTTTTTTTTTTGGCATTTTGCAGAATAATTCAATTTCCTGTGCATTCAGTCACACTGCTGACGGGAACCTCGGGCTCTTCTGGACGAATCTTGATCAATGTTTTTATGGAAAAGCAGAAAAATGAACAGAGAAATATCACGAACTTGTAACTTTCTTTTTATAGACGCGTAGCTGCAGCTTGTAGTGTGTGTGTGTGTGTGTGTGTGTGTGTGTGTGTGTGTGTGTGTGTGTGTGTGTGTGTGTGTGTGTGTGTGTGTGTGTGTGTGTGTGTGTGTGTGTGTGTGTGCATGTATATCTATGTATCGGTGGGCTGGGGGATCCTCTCCTGCAGGTCTAATTACTTTAATGAGGGATGTCTCCCTCTCCATCAGCTCCACCCAAGGGTGCACATTAACATTCCCCCCACATACCGACACACACACACACACACACACACACACACACACACACACACACACACACACACACACACACACACACACACACACACACACACACACACACACACACACACACACACACACACTCACAATTAACCACAGACTCATCAGCAGAGTAAATACTCTCTCTCTCTCTCTCTGGCTGTGTGAAACTTATCCCTCTCTTAAACTCTTACTTCCGTGAGAAAGCCGCCCTCCTCTTCTCCTCCTCCTCCTCCTCCTCCTCCTCCTCCTCCTCCTCCCTCCATTCACCCCCTCCAGTCAAGTGATTCAGCCCCGAGTCGACTTGATTCCTGAGGTACTTTCAGTCTGTCTGCCTTCACTTCCAGCAGACACTTAAAGGTGAGAAGACACCGGGGTGTTTCTTTCTTTCTCTCTCTCTCTCTCTCTCTCTTTTTCCCTTTTCCTTTCTCTCTTCTTTAAACAGATCAGACAATATGCGATGGAGTCATTACTCGGCGCCGCTGAATCACTCTCATCCACTCGTCCAATTTAGACTCGGAGGAAGTGTCTGACAGCTGGATTTCTAATGATGTTTCTGTTGTGACCCGTGTGCGTGTGCGTGTGTGTGTGTGTGTGTGTGTGTGTGTGTGTGTGTGTGTGTGTGTGTGTGTGTGTGTGTGTGTGTGTGTGTGTGTGTGTGTGTGTGTGTGTGTGTGTGTGTGTGTGTGTGTGTGTGTGTGTGTGTGTGTGTGTGGTTGCCAGGAGACAGCAGCACTAAGGGCCACAGCTTTATTCATGAGAAGCTGCAGGTTCGTTATTTAAACTGATCTGATGAGTCCAGAATGAGGAAGGAAATAAACATGGTGGAAGTTGGGATATGAACTTCTGTAGACTCCCCCTCCTCCCCTCCTCTCCCCCTCCCTCCCTCCCTCCCTCCCTCCCTCCCTCTCTCTCCCCCCTCTTCTTCGTACCTCCTTCCCTCGCTCTCTCCTGCTTCCTTCCCTCCCTCCTTCCTTCCTTCCCCTCCCCTCTCCCTCCTCTATCCCCCCTCCCTATTTATCCCCTCTCTCCCTCCATCCCTCCATCCCTCCCTCCTGATTTTTTCCTCCCTCCTTCCCTCCCTCTCTCCTGCTTCCTTCCATCCCTCCTTCCTTCCCTCCCTCCCTCCCTCCCCCTGCGCTCCTTCCTGCTTCTTTCCTTTCCTCCCTCCCTCCCTCCCTTCCCTTCCTCCTACTTTCCTCCCTTCCTTCCTTCCCTCCCTCCTACCTCCCTATCCTCTCCTTCCTTCCCTCCCTCCCCCTGCTTCACTCCTTCCCTCCCTATATCCTCCTTCCTGCTTCCCTCCCTCCCTCCCTTCCCTTTTTCCTACCTCCCTATGACCTCCCTACTCCCTCCCTCTTTCTTCCCTCCTATTTCCTTCCCTTCCTCCTACTTTCCTCCCTTCCTTCCTTCCTCCCCATCCTCTCCTTCCTCCCTCCCTTCCCTTCCTCCTACCATCCTCCCTTCCCCCTTCCCTCCCTCCTGCCTCCCTCTGTCTTCCCTCCTATTTCCTTCCCTTCCTCCTACCTTCCTCCCTCCCTTCCTTCCTTCCTTCCCTCACTCCTACCTCCCTATCCTCTCCTTCCTCCCTCCCTTCCCTTCCTCCTACCATCCTCCCTTCCCTCCTCCCTCCCTCCCTCTGTCTTCCCTCCTATTTCCTTCCCTTCCTCCCTCCCTTCCTTCCTTCCTTCCCTCACTCCTACCTCCCTATCCTCTCCTTCCTCCCTCCCTTCCCTTCCTCCTACCATCCTCCCTTCCCTCCCTCCTGCCTCCCTCTGTCTTCCCTCCTATTTCCTTCCCTTCCTCCTACCTTCCTCCCTCCCTTCCTTCCTTCCTTCCCTCACTCCTACCTCCCTATCCTCTCCTTCCTCCCTCCCTTCCCCGGGAGCTGCAGCCTGTGTCTGCCCTCTGCTGGCCGAGACGGGGAACTGCAGCACAGATATTTTTTTTATCTTCACGTTGTGAAGCAGAAGATTTTTTTTTTTATTATTATTATTTTGGTTGGAGTTTGATTCGTCTCACAACTTTTCACAGTCAAAGTGAAACGAGCGGTTAAATCAACCGGTGAACTTGTGCTGAGATTCAGCAGAAACAAATGAACCTGGCGTCCCTGAAAGCCTTGAAGCTCAGAGAATAAACTTTTTTTAATTAAGAAAAAATCTCAATAATATCAATAATAACAATAACAATAAACATATACATACAAAATGCATACGAATTTTACTCTGAAATACATAAAAAGAATCCAGATAAGACAAGAAGGGAACAAACATTTTATTTTATGTCTGTTTTGTTTGTGTTTCTCTTTCATCTTTTTCCATCCCTTTGTAGTCATTTATGCCTCTTTTTTGCTTATTCAGCATGTTTTGTGGGAATTTTGAGCCTTTTTGTGATTTGTCTTTCCGTTTGTTTCACGTGACGTCGCTTCGTCGTCACTGTGAGTCTCGTTTGTCGGTTTAGTGTCTCTGTGGACATTTTGTGCATCGTATTGATGATAATCCGTCTTTTCTTTGTTATTTTTGTATTTCTTTTTGTATTCAATCTCTGTGGGGTTTTTTTCTCCATTGATGCCAGAAAAAAATTCCATTTAAATTAAAATCTGTTTGATAGAACTTTCTTTTTTTTTTTTTTTTTCTTTTTCCCTTTGTGTCGTCTTTGTTGTTCTTTGTCGTCGTTTGAAATCCCTCTGTGGTCTGAATGCATCTCCCAGGTATCGTTTTGTGTCCCTCCGTCGTCCCCCGGCGTCTCTTTTGTGTCTTTTCTTATTACTGTTCATTTCTTTTGAAGTCATTGTCAATCCCACGGCATTCATTGGCCATTTTGTTTCCTCATGTTGACATTTTCAGTGATTCTCATTGCATTTGTGATCATTTTGATTCCCCCGCGGTCCTTTTGTGTCGCTTTTTAGATCATTCTGCATCCCTCCGTCGTCAATTTCGGATTATCCGTGAACATTTTACACCATTTGCTGGCTTTTTGTAGTAAGATATTTTGTCCTTATGAATATCTGAGGTGTGATTTTCCATCCCTCTGTTGTCCTTTTCAAGTTTATTGGTGAGGTTTTTGCACGTTTTGTGGAGCTTTTCTTCCTTTTTCATCTCCGTCTTGCTCATTTTGCTCCCAACTTTCCTCATTTTGTGGTTATTTTGCGTTGAAAATTATTTGCTCGTGTAAAACATACAAACAGACGCGCTTGCATCCAAAAAAATGATGAGTAAAAAGCTTGAAATAAAGTAATACAGAAAACTGTGGAAAGAATGTGCAAATTAGGCAACGATTGCAACACACATGTTGTATTTAGACTTTTTTTTTTTAACTTAAATATAATATTTTGGTGTCCAATGGGAAGAAAAAAAATCAAACCTAATTCTTTGGCAAAATGCGCTTTTTTTCAATCAAAAATATTCAAAAAATAACAAATCTTTCGATTCTGCCGAGGAATCCAAAGTCAACAAGCTAACCAGCGAGCGACTTGTAATACCACTTTATACCACAAGGTGGTGCAGTGACTTATTCTTACTGTCTTACCTTTGGAGCAAAAATACATCCTCAGGCAGATTTGATTGAAAATAATTTTTTTTAATATGACGACGCTTTTACCCGGAGGAACAAAGACTCACCGCTGCCACCTGGTGCACGGGAGTAGAATTTCATTCATCTTACGTACTGCACCTTTAAA
Organism: Blennius ocellaris; assembly: GCF_963422515.1. NCBI lineage: Eukaryota > Metazoa > Chordata > Actinopteri > Blenniiformes > Blenniidae > Blennius > Blennius ocellaris. The sequence goes on along the minus strand of NC_137656.1, from coordinate 1,813,909 downwards.
CGTGTGGGACGTTTCTTGTCTTCAGGACCACAATTAGACACAAAAAGCCACGGTTGAAGTTTTTCGCGGACTGATTCTGACCGATAATGTCCAGACGTCTTCAGTTTTCTCATGTAACGCAGAAATATACTTAATTATTTAATTATTTGACTCGTTATCGGTATCAACGATTAAAATGTTTTTGGCTGTGGTGCACAATCAGCGTTATTTTAGAGATACGATTACCATTCAGCTTGGATGAGGATGAGCATTAGCATTAGCATTAGCCTGAGGGTTGGATTGGGGTTAGGATTAGGATGAAATTCGGTCTCTGGCGTCCTTCCCACAGAAAACCAATATCTGTGCAGTTAGTCTCCTCTCTTCATACCTATAGGCCTGACGTATGTGTTACATTATTTTGAAAAGTAAACACGGATATTTCCCGTGTGGACCGTGCAACTTTTTAAGAACGACGGTGGGAAAAGTTAATTTTTGCTCATGTGGGCGGGGCCTCAGTGCAACTTGGTGAGCTGATGGATAAGTGGGTTAACTTTAATTAAACATGAATATATATATTGGTTTTTTTACAGAATAATTAACATATAGTTATGCATTTAAGACATTCAATGTTCAGCTTTAATCTTGATGAATCAAACAATCTCCTGGGTGAAAATAAAGGTATGTTTTTACTTTTTTTTTAGGGGGGGGGGGGATTTTATATGTATGACTACATGACCCACACTTCTCTATTTTTACTAGAATAAAATGCAGCGTGTTGCGTTTGAATGGCGGCACTTATTGAATAAAACACTGATGTATGTGCAGACAATGGAGAAAGAGAATTTGTGTGAAGGGTGGAGGTGGGTGGAGGTGGAGGGGTGGGGGGGGTTGGGGGGTCTGTGAAGCAGCCTTTGTGAGGCGGAGTCGAGAGTTTCCAGCGAGCCTACCTGGCTAAATGAAGCGGCGGCGTTGTCGGGGGTTTAGGGGAGTCGGTGGGCTGCGAGGCCGCCGCTGTCAGCGCTGACAACTCTCAGAAACACACACCTCTAATCTCACCCCCCCCCCCCCCCCCCCCTTCCCTCCATACCCCCCCCCCCTCCCTCCACCCCACCCCCCATTCAGCCGTAACACTCGGGGAGAAACAAAAAAAAAATGACATCCCGCGCAAATATTAAACATCTTCCAAAGCCTATGCCTATCCCAACACCCCACCCCCCCCCATACCCCCCCCCACGTCGCTCTCCCACCGTGTCTTGTCCTTGTCTCCTCAGAAGCCCTGGCAGCCGGATCATCTCCGTCTCTTAGTGTCAATTAAAAGTGAAATATCTGCATTTGTCAACATATCATTTGCGGCGGGGCCCCGCCATGCACCGCTGATTTGTCGGGGGGCCGACTCCTGACACCGGGGAGGGGGGAGGGGGGGTGGGGGGGGACATCCGAGGCGGCAGTCTCCCTCATTAGACCTGGAGCTGGCACCGTGATGGCTGACACCGCCGGGAGGCTTCGCTCCCCGCCGACACCACGCCAGCCCAGGAACAGGCCTCGTCTGTCAGGCCTGTCACTTGCCAGCCAGCCATCCAGTCGGGGAGAGAGAGAGAGAGAGAGAGCGAGCGAGGGGCCGACGGGTGGATGGAAAGGGGAGGGTGGATTGCTTCACGTGCACACACACACACACACACACACACACACACGTGCGCGCACACGCCGACTGTCACGGCGTTTGTTTGTTGCGGCGGCGTGTCGATTGCACGCGTGGCGAGAGAAACCGTCTCATAATCACCCGGGAGCTGAGATAAACCGATCAGATTGTGACACAAACGCGTCACCTGGAGCGACACGAAGGAAAGGGGGAGGGGGGGGGGGTGGTAGTGATGGGGGGGTAACCGTGGTAACCGCTCGTCTCATTAAAGGGCCACTTGAGGGTCATTCACGTAATGATTTGTGCTTTTTTTTTTAGGGTGTATTTTTTTTTGTTTGTTTCAGAAACATTTTCAAACGTTTTGAAAACAACGTCCATTTACATGTAAACGGCAGAAACGATGAAAGAAAATTTAAAAAAAATAATTTACGAATATTTACTAACAATTCACTAATATTTACTAACAATTTATTAACATTTACTCAAATTTACTAACATTTACTAACAATTTATTAACATTTACTAACATATACTAACAATTTATTAACATTTACTAACAATTTATTAACAATTTATTAACATTTACAAACATTTCTTAACATTTACTAACATTCACTAACAATTTACAAACATTTACTAACAATTTATTAACATTCACTAACAATTTACTAACATTTTCTAACAATGTATTAACATTTATTAACATTTACTAAAATCTACTAAAATTTACTCAGATTTACTAACAATTTATTAACATTTACTAAAATGTACTAACATTTACTAACAATTTATTAACAAGAAAATAAAAAATAATAATTTAAATGCCGTTAGCCTTACCTGGTCACAAGTTGATGCTTTCGCTTGTTTCTAAAATGGAACCACAGCAGAGAACAACACGTTTTCAGCGTTGACGATGGAAGAACACTGACATTCTGGTGAAGACAACATGAAGATGGATTGTTATTACGATGACTGTCAAAATAAAAGTACCATGTCCTTGGACAATGTGGAGATTCACTAACAATTTACTAACATTTACTCGCATTCACTAACATTTACTAACAATTTATTAACATTTACTAAAGTTTACTAACATTTACTAACAATTTATTAACATTTACTAAAATTTACTAACATATACTAACAATTTATTAACATTTACTAAAATTTACTAACATTTATTAACATTTACTAAAATGTACTAACATTTACTAACAATTTATTAACATTTACTAACATTTACTAACATTTACTAACAATTTATTAACATTTACTAAAATTTACTAACATTTACAGACAACTTACTAACATTTACTAACATTTACTAACAATTTACTAACACTTCGGTTGTTTCTAAATTGGAACGACGTGCAGCAGAGAACAACACGTTTTAAGCGTTGACGATGGAAGAACACTGACATTCTGGCGAAGAGACCATGAAGATGGATTGTATTTACGATGACTGTCAAAATAAAAGTACCATGTCCCTGGACAATGTGGAGATGGACTCTGGAGGAAAACATTGTTTGAGTCACATTCAAAGGTCAAGTGCACATTTAATTGTCTCATATATATATATATATATATATATATATATATATATATATATATATATATATTTTTTTTTTTTTTTTTTTTTTTTTTTTTTTTTAATTATTATTATTATTATTTTTTGGGGGACATTTACTAACATTTTACTGACATTTACTAAAAATGTACAAACATTTACTAAGATTTCACTAAAAAATAATAAATAATAATGCTAAGCCAGGTAGTTTAGCATATTAGCATATTAGCATATTAGATAAGACCAGGTCAGGGACCCCTGGGGACGAACCGGGGGGCCTAATGAGGAAGCCAGGGTTACGAATCACTAGCGAACTAGCTGGGTCCCACCCAACTTTTGACCCTCTATTTTTCAAAATAAAAGTCATTTTTTTGGTTATAAAACCTTCAAAATTGATATTTGATGAATATCTAAAAGGGGCCAGAGGCCATGATTGGTCCAGAGTCTCGCCGGGCGCCAGGTCCCAACCAACGCTGCTTGTAGCTTTAACTTTTTTTCTTTTTTTAAAATTTTGTCTGTGAACTTTGAGCTGTTGGAGCAAAACAAGCCACTTTTGAGTTTAGTGCCAACATTCCTAACTCCTCCACCCCCACACCGGAGGAGGAGGAGGAGGAGGAGGAGGGGGAGGACTGACCAGCAGCCTGGCTGGGGAGGAGTCGCTCTGAGACACAAAGGAATTCTCCATCAGAGAGTCAAAGCTGGTGGGGGGGGGGGGGGGGGGGCGTTAAAGGAAAGTAGAAAAATAAGATGTTTATTTCCCAACAGGAGCACAACCGTTCAACTAATTTCTGTTTCAGCACTGATTTTTAATCTAAAAATATTAAAACAAAGAAATATTTGATTTTCTCTTGTATAGTTTTGTGAAAGATACAGGATGCAATATCCCTGCAATACCGCCTATGGCCACTGGACGGCAGTGGTGAGTTTCATTTCATCTTTAATCTGCACCTTTTTTTAAATCAAGAAGAATTTAGACCAACACACTTTCAAGTTGTTGTTTTTTTTTACATTTTTCAATGATTGTCTAAAATACTGTACCTAAAGTGACTAGAGTAGTATAGCATAAACATTATAAATAAAAAAAATACAAATAAAAAAACTAGTCATTACAGTCAAATACAATTTTAAAAGTACTACTACTTACTATTTTTTTATTATTATTAAAAAATGTTGGTTTGTTGTAATAATATTTAAACAAAATAACAGAGTGAATGAATACATATTTAAGTACCACCTAATTAACCAGGTAAGTAAATTAAATAGCAAATATCCATGGGTTAAGACATTAAATAATGAAATTACAAACTCACAGTACATGAAAGTAAAAGTTGCAGTCATTGTTATACATAAATTGATGTGGTGTGCATTAATGCAGTGAGATGCATGTTTACATTCATTGAGCATTTAATTTCAGAAACTAAAACAATTTTATTTTTAACTGATGAGCTGGACGATTCGATCTGGCAGAAAAGAAATATATATAATTCCAACATGTCCAACTATAGATAGAGTATCTGGAGTATTTGGTTTTGGCTTCTATCATGATAATAAAAGTAAACCACAAAAAACAAATAGAACCTGCGACTGAATCTATATTTAAGGGTGTAAATATCAACAGGTATCGTCAGCATAGAATCTGACTTTGCATTTATTTATTTTTTTATTTTGCCATATAAGCTAATTTTTATTTCGTCAGGCTGCGTTCTACTTTGGTTCCAGCAGAGAAAAGCCTTTGTAGATATTAGTGACGCCTCAGCTAAGACCCTAAACGATCCTCCCAGATGTGTTCACACATGGAGCGTTTCCTCCACGCTCCTTAAAACGGTTTCCATTCAGCAGGTCATTCCAGAGTTCGTCTGGCACAAACGTTTCACCTCTTGAAGGCTTTTATTAATGTGCAGAAAGCCTTTAAAAAAAAAATCTAGAGCGAGAATAATTCAACTACTGACAATAAATGAGGCCACCCCCCCCCCCCCCCCCTTTTTTTATTTTGTCCCTTTCCTGGATTTCATTATCGTGAAACTAGAAATAATAGTTTTCTTCAGTATTTACCGGCTTAATCACAACAATGCGAAGCAGTAAAAGTCTTCAAGCGTCTAAATTTAAAGATTTTCTAAAAAGAACATTGCGTTCTTTTTTGGGGGGGTCACTTTTTTTTTTTTTGTATTTTACCAAAAAGCATGAAATGAGTTCATCCATGTCGATCAAGTTGTTTTTTTGTTTAGTTTTTTTTATTTTATTTTCACTTGAACACCGTTTAAGACACATTTCAACTCGATTCCCTCCTAAATATACACAAACTGGGCTGAAAGTTTACATCCTGCTTCACACACAAATCTTCATTTAGACTCGGGTGAGAAGTTTTACTCTGAAAAAACCAAACGGCGGCAACGACGTGAAACTTCGATGGCAGCGGAGAGAAAAAAGACAAAAAAAATACAAAGTGAGACCTTTAAATATCCTGACAGGTGTGTGTGTGTGTGTGTGTGTGTGTGTGTGTGTGTGTGTGTGTGTGTGTGTGTGTGTGTGTGTGTGTGTGTGTGTGTGTGATGTCTCAGAGTAACACTCCTCACCCGCAGTGAAGCTGTACACAGTACAGCTTCAGCAAAATTACCACAAAAACAAATACAAAATAAAAAAAACAATCCCTCCAGTGTAAAATCACTACCGACCTGTACATAACGCTGACATGTTGACCTTTTCCTGTTAATACTGAAGACGCATGTTTATTTACAGAGAAGCTTTGACAGGAAGCGGAGCATGACGACTTAAAAAAAAAAAATTGGTCAAAAAAGTGCCACTGGAATTGTTTGTTTCTGCAAACTAACTGAAAAAATTAACAAATAAACAAAAAAAAACAATAAATCGTTCAGATTCACAAATGAAGTTAATCTGCACGTCCAGCATTCAACAATTAGCATTAACGGTTTTCCATTAGCCCCCGAAGCTAACAAGCTAACATGCTAACAAGTCAGTGTTTGTAAACCTTTTAGGCCCGGAGGATCTATAAATAACTTTAAATGTACGTTTGGTTTTTTGGGGGGGGGTTTTTTGGACTGTTGGGGGAGGAAAACCGGATCCAGATTTGAACCCACAACCTTCGTCGCCATGTTGGACGCGGCAAACGCCCACAACCACCGACCGACAACTTCTCACCGACGTTTTTTTAAAAGTTCAGCATATTTTAATGGGTTTTAGTTTTGTGACGTGGCGTTAAAAGTGCATCGACACTCGATGAGGTTGGGATCGATTTTTTTTTTTACTCCACCGAATTCGGCAGAAATCAACGAATCGCACCGATCAGTGTAAACCCCCCCCCCCCCGACGTCGACGTGAGCACCTCGGACCACATCTGGAACAAATCGACAATTAAATACAGATTCCCTTCACGAAAAAAAAAATTACAGTGACGCGACACGAAACAGAAAACGACAATAGAAACACTAATTTAACAAAATAAAAAATAAAAATGAAAAAACCAGTGCATATGGACATTATAATACAGCAGTGAAGGCTTGCGACTCCTGCAGTGTGAGGATGAGGAGGAAGACGAAGATGAAGGCAGACTTCAGCCTTCAAGCTGCTCTCCTGTGGGACTTCCTGTCGGATATTTGCATATCAACCAACCCCCCCCCCCCGCCCCCCCAAAAAAAAAAAAAACATTCGCTTGAGGCAACGACGTTCAAATCCTCCGAATTCTGATTCAGCAAAGAAAAACATGACGTGTGACTGAAGTTCATCAACAGAGAAGAAAAAAGGTTAAAATCACACATTTGTGGATTTTTTTTATTTAAAATCCCCCCTCGGGTTGTTATTTAACTTCCTTTCATTGCTCTTGTCTGGGAGCCGCTTCTTCATCCTCCTGTTGTCTTTTTATTCTATTTCATCCTTTTTTTTTTCCACCTCAAAAATGGCCTGAATGTTTCCCTGCTGTGTTTCAATGGAAGTCAACGGAATTATTTCTATATTCATTTAATCACGTGCCGCTTTTTTTTTTAAACAGTTTTCTGACTGAAGTTTGATTTTAGATTTTTTTTGCATCTGATCAAATCGATTGTGAAATAATTCAACAATAGAGCTTCATTTTCATTGAAAATTAGACATATTCTCATTTGAATGAAGCGTATAGAATCATATCTCACAAAAATTGACTGTGATTGAAGTTAAAAAGTTGAAACAAATCTTTAAAAAGGATGATTTTGCACTTTTTTGTTGTTTAAAGCATATAAAATATTATCAGATTGAACGAAAAAAGAAAATTCTACTTGATTTTTTTTCCCCCAATTGTCAGTTTAGTTTTAATCCGATTTTATTTGATCAATTTTACAATTTTAAAAGTGTGCTCACATTCTTGAATTCCTGTTCCACTGTTTTAAAATTGGCTTCAAATCATAAAATTTTTTTTTAATGATTTAGTCCCATAATGATAATTGTTTTTCTATTTCAGGCCTCGTTTCAGAAAAGTTTCACGTTCACATGATAACACAGCCGTGGTTTATTTCCCCGCCGTTTCCATGGAGATGGAGCGTTTTCAAAAACTGGGGGGGGGGTGGGGGGGGGGGGGTTGAACCACGGCTGTGTTATCGTGTGAACGTGAAACTTTTCTGAAACGAGGCCTGAAATAGAAAAAACGATTATCATCACGGGTGTAAATCCTTAAAAAAATGTTAGGATTTGAAGCCAATTTTAAAAAACCGGAACAGGAAATCAAGAATTTAAGCACACTTTTCAAAGTAAAATTGGTAAAATAAAATTGGAAGTAAAACTAAACTGACAATTAAAAAAAAATTAAAAAATCAAGTAGAATTTTCTTTTTTCATTCAATCTGATAATATTTGATCCGGGGGGGGGGGGGGGGGGGGGGTTGTATTATAAGAAAAGCTGCATTTTTTTAGCACAGCGGTTGTGAAAACACATAAACGTTTTATGTTTTCACATGGAAAGCGGGCTTTTTTTTTTTTTTTTTTTGCTGAATCAGCGTTTTGTGATTGTCCTCCACGTCGCTCAAAAGGATTTTTGTTTTTGTTTATTTAAAATCTTCAGTGCATCCCTTTGAACAACCTTTGTTTTTTCAGGTCTGTCGGGTCGAGTCCTCCCTCCGTCCCGCCGTCCCTCCGTCCCTCCGTCCCTCGCCGACTCCTCGCCACCCGGCGGCGGTCGCGGTGGGGGGGTGGGGGGGGGAAGGGGGCGTGGCCTCCTGCTCAGATCAGCCTCTCCTCGGGGGGCACTTTGAGCACGCTGCCCATCTCCAGCCGGGCGCCGGCCACCTCCTGCGAGCTGGGGCTGTACGTGCCCTCCGACTGGCGCTTCTTGCGGCAGGTCATGACGAGGAAGAAGGCGGTGAGGATGGCGAGCAGCACGCACAGCGTGGTGAGGGGGATGGTGACCGCCAGCCAGGGGATCAGCTCCCGGTGCTCGCCTTTCTGCAGGACGCAGGGGGGGGGGGGAAACGGCTTTAATGTGAAAAACACGCCGATTTTATCGCTGGTTTTTAACACCAGCGACGTTTGAAACCATGCGACTCGACGTAAATAATTATCATTATTATCCTCATGAGAATAATAATAATAATTTGTATTGCACTTTACAGTCAAAATGCAAAAAAACCCAGCAAAATAAGACATTTGAGAAACGGCAATAAAATCAATAAGGACATTCTTAAAACACATTACTGGAAAAAATCTTTAAAATAAACCTGAAACACCAAAATAAGACCATCATCACTCATGTCCAACCTCCAGTTTAACAAATCAATCAAACCAAAGTCGAAACTGTAAAACTGATTCTTAAATATTTAAAATTTTCACATGTGGATTCTAGAAACAGCAATTAAATGTCACAAGAGCTGTGAAATACAAGCGTTTTAGTCCCGTTTTAAAAGGAAAGCTCTGGCACATGGCACCACGAGCATAGATATAAAACACTAGATGCCTCACGGCGCCACCTGTCACATGCCTACAGCCGCCGCCATCTTGGGTGGGTCACCCGCGCGTGCTAAACATATAGATCCCCGGTTAGAAAATCCACAAAAACATGCGTAGCTCGCTTGCTAGCCCACGTAGCAAAGCAAATAATACGTCATTTGAAAGCCGAGGAAAAACTCTACCCTGTGGAAGACTTTCTCCTCATGGAAAAAATATTGGGACGGTGAAAAAGTCTTTAACTTTTAATGTTTTTGCAGATTTTCTCGTGTGAGATTGATATCTTTAGCGCGAGCAGGTGACCTATCCAAGATGGCGGCTCTGCAGGCACGTCACGGCATCAAGTGTTCCAAAATAAATAATAATAAATAAAGCAAATAATACCTCATTTTAAATTTTATATTTTCTCCTCAAGGATAAAATATTGGGACGGTCACTCACGTTGCTGTCACACAGCTCGCCGCTGTATCCCGGCGCACACACACACTGGAAGTGGTTTAGTCTGTCCAGACAGGTGGCGCCGTGGAGACACGGGCCCGACGCACACTCGTCTATCTCCACCTCACACCTGAAACACACCAGCGGGGTTTAGAACACACACACACACACCAACACACAAACACACACACACGCACTCACACAGACACACATGCAGACACACACATGCAGACGCAGAGACACACACACACACACACACACACATGCAGACGCAGACACACACACACACACATGCAGACACACACATGCAGACGCAGAGACACACACACACACACACACACACACACATATGCAGACGCAGACACACACACACACACACACACATATGCAGACACACACACACACACACACACACACACACACACACACACACACACACACACACACACACACGCAGACACACACACACACACACACACACACACACACACACACACACACAGACACCCACACCCACACTCACACACGCAGACACACACATGCAGATGCAGACACACACACACACACACACACACACACACACACACACACACACACACACACACACACACACACACACACACACACCAGGCCCCGGTGTATCCCGGCTTGCAGGTGCAGTTGCCCCCCGAGTCGCCCCCGATACACACTCCCCCGTTCAGGCACACGGTGTTTGCGTCGCACGTCACCGGAGGAAAGCGCCACCTGGTGGAGGAACACGTTAAAGTTCATTCAATCTCATTTAACACTTCAGGTAAACGACTCGGCATTAATGTTTTAATTTGATAAACACATTTCAACAAGAACAGAAACATTTAACCTGCAACTTCTGGTATTTATATTCATGTAAATATTGAAACTTCATCCAGATTATTACTTCTTTGAAATATGAACATTTATAATCCTCAAGTTTTTATCCTGTAAGTAAGTATATTTAGTAACGTCTGCATTTCATACTGTTTATTTTAAACTAATAATTGCTTTCTCAGTTTCTCAAACTTGATGCTCATTGTAAAATCATAATATCGCAGCACAGCGTCACTCAATGACGTTTAGTTCATCATTCACAGAAACACAGAACATCTTTGCTCTATAGATACTCTATAATCTGGATGTTAGAGGCGGAAGATAGTCTATAATCTGGATGTTAGTGGAGGAAGATGCTCTATAATCTGGAATAGAGGAGGAAGATCCTCTATAATCTGATGTTAGGGGAGGAAGATGCTCTATAGTCTGATGTTAGTGGAGGATGACGCTCTATAATCTGGATGTTAGTGGAGGAAGATGCTCTAGAATCTGGATGTTAGTGGAGGAAGATGCTCTATAATCTGGATGTTAGTGGAGGAAGATGCTCTATAATCTGGATGTTAGAGGAGTAAGATGCTCTATAATCTGATGTTAGAGGAGGACGATGCTCTATAATCTGATGTTAGAGGAGGAAGATGCTCTATAATCTGGATATCAGAGGAGGAATATGCTCTATAATCTGGATGTTAGAGGAGGACGATGCTCTATAATCTGGATATCAGAGGAGGAAGATGCTCTATAATCTGGATGTTAGAGGAGGAAGATGCTCTATAATCTGGATATTAGAGGAGGAAGATGCTCTATAATCTGGATGTTAGAGGAGGAAGATGCTCTATAATCTGGATATTAGAGGAGGAAGATGCTCTATAATCTGGATGTTAGAGGAGAAAGATGCTCAATAATCTGATGTTAGAGGAGGAAGATGCTCTATAATCTGATGTTAGAGGAGGAAGATGCTCTATAATCTGGATGTTAGAGGAGGAAGACGCTCTATAATCTGGATTAGAGGAGGAAGATGCTCTATAATCTGGATATTAGAGGAGGACGATGCTCTATAATCTGGATTAGAGGAGGAAGATGCTCTATAATCTGGATTAGAGGAGGAAGATGCTCTATAATCTGGGTGTTAGACGAGGAAGATGCTCTATAATCTGGATACAATCTAGACGAGGTTTTTTCCGCTCAACCGTCCACTCACTGGCAGCGTTTCCCGACGTATCCGTCGGGACAGGAGCAGGTGTGCGTCCCCGCCGTCTCCGCGCACCGTCCCCCGTTCACGCAGGCGAACTGCAGGCAGTCGTCCACCTCGTCCGCGCAGTCCTTCCCCTCGTAGCCGGGCTCGCAGGCGCACTCGTAGTCCGCCGCCAGGTCTTTGCAGGCGCCGTGCCGGCAGGGCGCCGCCGCGCACTCGTCCGTCTCCGTCTCGCACAGCGCCCCCTGCCAGCCGGGGACGCAGCTGCAGTTGAACTCGTTGAACTGGTCCCGGCACTCGCCGCCGTTCAGGCACGGCTGCGAGTCGCAGATCGGGGCGCCCTGGCAGCCGACGATGGGCTCGTGGCCGCCCAGCCGGGAGAAGCGGGGGCCCCGGGGGGCGGCGGCGGCGGCGTCCGGCACGCCGACCAGCGGCAGGTAGACGCCGCCCACCCTCACCTCGCCCAGGCACCCGGTGTACTTCTCCGCCAGCCACACCTCGGTGTGGTTCAGGAAGTCCAGGTTGCCGTTGAGGCCGAAGCTGCCGCCGGCGCGCCGCCCGTCCACCGTGAGGCGCCAGCGGGACGCCGGCTGGTCGGGGTCCACCATGCTGAGCTGGACGCGGTGCCACGCGCCGTCCGCCACCGGCCGGTCGCTGGTGAAGGCCAGCAGCTCCGCCCCCTCGCCGCTGTCCAGCTTGACCAGCAGGCTGGAGTTGAGCAGGGCCAGGCAGAAGACCGAGGCCCGGCCGGCGGCGCGGAGCAGCGTGGCCTCCTCGTCCCGCGAGCGCAGCTCCACGCTGACGCTGGTGACGGCGCCCAGCAGGGAGCCGTTGGCGGCGTAGCGCAGCGCGTTGTCCTGGAAGATCGCCTCGGTCAGACCTGCAGGACGACCACGATGCAAACGCTCAGTTAAAGAAAACGAAATAAAACCGTGACTTTTTTTTCGCCCCTTTTCCAGTTTAATTTCATTTTATTTATTTTTATTTTTATTTAATTAATTCGATTTTTTTATTTTTTTATGTCTCTTTTCAACTTTAACTTTTACTTGTTATGTAGAATAGGTAAGAAAGGGGAGATTTACACACAAAAATGCCAAAAATAGTATTGAAATTAGTTAAAACTGGTCACATTAATTATTATTATTATTATTATTATTGTTATTATTATCATTATTATAATATTTATATTATTTTATTTATAATCATAATATAATATAAATACAACAATAATAATAATAACAATAATAATAATAATTAAAATAAATTATTATTATTATCATTCTTATATAATTATAATAATATTTATATATTTTATCTATAATCATAATATAATATAAATACAACTATAATACTACTACTAATAATAATAATAAGAAGAAGAAGAAGAATTCAAATAAATTATTATTATTATTATTATTATTATATTCATAATCATTATAATAGAATAACAAATAAACCAAAGACAATAATAATAATAATAATAATATTCCATTTTATTTTAAGGCACCTTTCTGTGAGTTAAAATCGCACATTAAAAAAAACATTCAAAAAGAGAAGAAAAAATTACAGATGTCTTTAGAGATCTTTTTGATAGATGTAACAGTGAGAAAAGTAAGTAACAGTAATAAAACAATAATAAAAGTAAAATTACATCGAACAAAAACGCAGTAAAGCAAAGACGGCGTCACACCAAGATATCTGTTTTCTTTCACTTTTAATTACTTCTTTAAAGTCTAATTAAGAAATTAGCGGCTAAACTATCCGACCTGACGCGACTCGACTCGACGAGACGGGGGGGGGGGGGGGGGGGGGGCGACTCACACTCATAGCCGTCCTGCAGGTCCACGCAGCGGACGCCGGCGGGACACGGCCTGTCCACGCACCACAGCCGCGTCTCGCACAGCCGGCCTGAGAAGTTGACGGGGCAGTCGCACCTGAAGTCGTTCCAGGTGACCCGGCAGCGCCCGGCGTTGAGGCAGGGATCATCCTGCACACACACACACACACACACACAGACAGATGGATGATTGGATGAGGCGCCGGTGAAATCTGTCACCTGGAGCGACTGCCAAGACGACTGATCCGTTCACAGACAGATTTAATAATGCAAGTTCAACAGCGTCACAGCTTCCAGTCAGGTGTTTTACCTGGAGCTTCTCTTCTAGATGCTGTTTGAGATCTACGTCAGGCTGAAAAGTAGGGCTCCTGACACCACCGCGCCACACGCCACACGCTAGACCAGTGTTTTTCAACCTTTTTTTGAGCCAAGGAACACTTTTTGTCTTTGGAAAAGACACCACCAGGAGGCACACCACCACCCGATAATGGTAAAATGTGAAACTCTGTAGCCTCCATTAACAATATAAAGTCTCCTCTGAGATTGACAACTACACAACTACACAACCGCACAACTCCTCTCCTACCTTGCAGGTGTCGTCGCTGTGGCATCCCGACAGCAGGTTCTCCTCCACGCTGGCCCGGTATACCTCCGCCCCCTGGTGGCCGTCCTCCGAGGTCAGCAGCCGGTGGTCCAGCCGGAGGTCCTGCAGGCAGCCCTTGAAGCCCCCGCCCCAAGCGTTGGTGTCCATCCTCGCCGGGAGCCCCCCGACGTACACCACGTCCCCCTCCTCCACGCTCACGTTCCCCAGCGCCCGGTGGTGCCCCGCCTTGGGGAAGACCACGTGTCCGTAGCGCACCCTGACCGTCACCAGGTTGGCGTTGCCGTCGGTGACCCAGCGGGCCTCGGACAGCAGGGTGGTGTAGGGGCTGTAGATGGCCACCGTGCCCTCCTTCAGGTAGATGGTCAGGTAGGGCCTCCCCTCCCGGTGGAACTGCAGCAGCAGGCCGTTGCGTTTGAGGGAGCGCATCAGGAAGGACACGGTGAAGTTGTCCCCGTGGGCCTGGGAGACGTTGAAGGCGGAGAAGCTGGTGGTGTTCTCGTGGCCAAACGTCCAGGAGGGAAACTCTGTGGTGGGGCGGGGTGGGGGGAGGGGTGGAGGAGAAAGTTCTGGATTATCTTGTCGCCTGCAGCTTTAGAGCCACACGGGGGTTCCACAAGGCTCTAGATTGGGAGCCCAAACTATTTACCGTCGACATAAATGATGCATGTAGGATTCTGGAATAAAGCTAAATTGTACACAATATGCTGATGACACCAGCCTCTTTTGCTCAAGAAAGGATCTGCAAATGCTCATAGTAGGAAACGAGATCACAGTATTAAAAAGACGTTTCAATGAAATAAAAATGTGAAATTGGATCATTTCCAACGGCACACCTGACTAGATCTCGCGGAAACACCAGTGTGCCGCGGCGCAGTGGTTGAAAAACACTGTTATAGAGCACTGTCGTCCCCAGTAGGCCGCTCGGTTTTAAGTACGCAGGGTGTCGAGGGTGCAGGTACCTCTTTCGCAGTGCTCTCCGTAGTTGGGCCGGTGACACTGGCAGCTGGCTCGCACCCACATGTCCACGCACTCCCCGCGCTGCCTGCAGGGGTCGTCCCGGCACCAGTCCCGCTTGCTGCAGCCCAGCTCCAGGCCGCCGTGCTCCTCCCTCAGGAGGTCCTGGGGCAGCAGCAGCTTGTGGTCCACCGCCAGGTCCTCCATGCAGCCCACGAAGCCCCTCCCGCTGGACGAGCCGGCCAGGTGGTCCGGCGGCGCCCCGCCCACGTACAGCCGCTGGAAGGAGGCGGGCTGCAGGAACATCAGGTGGTTGTAGCCCTGGTTCTTCACCTGGCAGCCGCCCTCGCAGCCCGGCCCCGTCACCGTCAGCAGCAGCCGCTCGTCCATACTGGCGGTCACCTGGTGCCACTCCCCGTCGTTCAGCGGGCCGGGGTGGACGGCCGTCAGGGTCTTGCCCGACCTCACCCTGGCCTGGACGGCGCCGCCCACCAGCTCCAGGGAGAAGAAGCGGTCGGCGGTGCCGCGGTGGAGCAGCAGCATGTCGGGCAGCGTGCTCCGGAAGCGCAGCCGCACGTGGAGGCCGTGGTCGTCGCCCCGCCGCTCGGTCCCGTTCCCCGACGGCGGCGGCGGCAACGGCGACGGCGGCGGCGGCAGCAGCATGCGGACGAAGCCCTCGGAGCCGAAGGAGAAGGTGGTGGAGGTGTTGCAGCGCTCGCCGCTCCAGCCCGCCGGGCACCGGCAGGCGTAGCCGTGCTCGCCCCCGGGGCCCAGCGCCGGGACGCAGCCCGCCCCGTGCTGACACTGGTGCCGCCGGCAGCCCTCCAGCGCCACGTCGCAGTCCCGCCCCCCCCACGGCTCCCGGCCGGGCTCCGGCGCCGGGCAGTGGCACCGGTAGGAGTTGGCGGCGTCTTGGCACGTGGCGCCGTTCCGGCAGGGGTCGCTGTCGCACTCGTTGACGTCCACCTCGCAGTGGACGCCTGCAAGAAGAGACACCGACGTTCAGGCCACAAACATCAAACGCCCGACTCACAAGGTGGAAATGTCAAAGGAACAAACAACAGGAGCTTTTTTCCTGCGGACCTCGGGAGGAAATGGCCTCCCGAGGAAACCGTCATTGAACCGATTAGCCGTCAATTAGAAGTAATTGTCATAAGTTAATGAGCGGATCTTTGAGATACGGCGTCCAGATAGATTCGCAGGCCGGAGAGTCGAGCGGCGGGTCGGCGCCGCCCCGTCAAACGCCACTCGACATTAAGCCCCTGGCAGCAGCAGTCAGCTCGCATTAACATCGTCCTCCCAGAACACTGCACACCCCCGGGGGGAAAGCTGCTCGCCCAGCCGGTGCCCGAGGCTCCACCCTCGCAACACACCGGCACGCAACTTTCCTCCACTGCGACGGAGCTTTGAAACAGTTCTGCACCGGACGGTACCTGTCAGCCAGCAGCTCAGCAGCAGCAGCAGCAGCAGCAGCAGCAGCGACGGCGACGGCGGCGGCGGCGGCCTGCGTCCCCCCATGATCCTCTCTGCTGCTGGACGAGTGACACCGCCGGGTCCTCTCTCTCTCTCTCTCTCTCTCTCTCTCTCTCTTGCTTGCACAGCACAAGTCCCTGCACTCCTCCGCTCTGTACCAGCCGGGCAGGCAGGAGTGATTACAACGCAGCCCTGCCCACCTTTTTTTTTTTTTTTTACTCCCTCCCTCCTCCATCACCACCCCCCCCAACCCCACCCCCTCCACCCCTCCCTCCCCTCCGCCCTCAGAGCGCTAAGCCTCCAGCCTCCAGCTGGCTCCTGTCAGTGTCTGACACGAGGAATGTCTCTGCTGCAGTCCCTCCCTGACCGCCGCTGCAGGACGGAGCCAGCAGGAGGTGCTGCGGGTTCGAGGCCCGAGGTGAACCCCAGGTGCCCACGAGCAATGCTTGAAGCGAGCGGACGCAGAAGTCTAACGGGGATGTTAAGAAACTAATAAAATCAGCTCTGTGCCATGTGGAAATTACTGCGAACGAGACGCGGAGAAACTTGCGTTTATTTTTACGGCGCTGGATTATTGGGATGGTTTCAGAGCTTCGTCGACACCGTCAGGGTGGAGCAGATTACCTGCTCTCTTATTCTGGTCTCTAAAACTCCTGTGTGTCTGTTTACATGACAACGGTGGTCGGAGTCACTGAAAACACCGGGTTTTTTTTGAAAATGCTCCGACCGAAAACGCAAACAAAGTTTCCTCCGTCGTGTCACGACTCCATACTCCCCTGGGATTGGGTGCTTTTATTTTGACAGTCACCGTAGTAACAATCCAACGGTCCGCTAGCGCGTCTCCCATTGTTAACGTTTATGGCGTATTGTTCTCTCCTGCCTGTGTGCGTGTGTGTGTGTGTGTGAGTGGTTTTCATTACAAAAAACAAAGAAGCAGCGCCCACTAGTGGCCTGTCAATGTCACTACAGCCTTCAGTTCCTACGTTCCTCACATGTGAAGCAAACTTCCTGAAACACACTTCTTATAAATCAATGAGAACACTATTATTTGTTCACGTTTACGTACTTTATCACCTTTATCTCACTTTCACTTTATTGATTTTCCTTCCTGAACGGTTTTTACAGAAATAAACTTCATTGTTACTTTCTACAAGATGACATTTGTCTGGATCCACAAAAAATGTGGATCTATATAGGAATTGTATTTTTTCTGCTTTTTTTCGGTATCAGTTCAAGCTTGTTTTTGTTTTTAATTTTCAGTTATCTGAAGTATTATATTAAACATTATAGCCATTATTATTAAACATGAAATATGAAAACAAAACACCCACAATGTATATATAATGAAGCATTTTAGAAATACGTCCACAGCTTGTTCAGGTCAGGAATAATGGAGAAGAAATCAATATTTTCTCACCTGAAACACTGAGAAAAGTCTGAGAATTGCTGCAATACAGATTTATTACTTGTTAGTTTCTCTCCACCTATCAAACGCTCTGTTTTTTTTTTCTTTATTTGGATTTAACTTTCCAACTATGCATATTTAAAAAAAAAAAAAAAATGTTTTTAACCAGTAACTATTGTCTGCAGGAAACTTTTCTTCTTCTGCAACAAATGTTTAATACCTTTATGAACATGCATGTCTGTGTGAGAGCTGCAGGAAGTGACGAAAGAGGTGCTGAAGACACTTTAAACGGCGAGAAAAGAAAAAAGGGGGACGTTTTTCACGAACTGGGGGCTTTTCAGGGTTCGAACCAGCAGGGGGCGCTGCGGGTTCGAGGCTTAAAAGTGAGCAAGGCCCCCCTTGTGGACGGGCGTCACAGCGACTTAATCCCGTCATATTCTGGAGGCAGATGACATCATGAGGCCCGACGGAGGAAGACCCTTGTTTTGCCCGCACCCCTTCGTGCATCACCCTTTTTTTTTTTTTTTTCCTCCATCGGGCTTTTAATTAGGCTCCTTAAGCAGCTTTCCTGTAATCCCTCCACCCCCTGACAAATTTCTAAGGAAGACCCTCCGTTTAAAACCCAAGATGACATATGGCACCTTTTATTGGCTTTGTTATTCTGCACGATGCTCCTCCATACCATATGCCCCCCCACCCACCACCACCACCACCACCCTCTCATCACACATCCTCATCCTCCTCACGTCATCAAATTAGCCTCTCGCCACCTTGACGGGAGCTTTTTGGCCGAATTCCTCTCGTCCAAAGTCCAGATATTCGTCTCAAGGTCACTTTTTTTTTTGCCGCCGCTCCTGTTTTGACCGCCGCCGTGACAAATCTCCTCTAATGAGGAATTAATACCTCGGCTGGCCACGAGGAACCATCAGCAGGAGGAGGATTAGGCCTTTATTGTTTGGCTCCCGACGCGTAAACAGAAGCACATGTGATTAAAACCCGGCGACGAATAACCCATCGGCGAGACGGAGCGCGGCGCAAAACGACGGGGGAAATCGCCACATCATCACTTTTCGTCGATAGATTATTTAAGTTTCATAAAATGATGACCTGTATCAGCACTCGCATCAATCTGATATAATTGTCGTGGTATTTAGTCATCGGACTGCTTAAGAAACGGTTAAATTTGATGTAGTTTGCTGAAATATGTCCTATTAGCAGCAATGACCGTGTTTTATTTTCAGAACTAAAACAACCACACATCTTAATAATCATTATATCAAACATGTTATAAAATACCTGAGAGCATATACTGTAGAAATTCAACCGAGACACAGGGAGAGATCTTTAATTTATTAGTACAATGATTGTACTAATTAATACTATTGGAAAAAAGTCTCTACCCCATTTCTGATCTTTGATTTATATATATAAGGAAAAAAAAAAGCTTTGGATTCTTCTTATGTACCAACAATCATTAAGTGTTGAAGGATTTTCATTTAAGTTGCTCAACCATGAAGCAGTGAATTCTGTGGGCGGCCATTGTTAGTCAATATCTCAACAATAACGACAAAGTTTCAAATGAAAATGCATTGAAACCAGTTTGGTATCGCCCACATGGAAAGAACCTCTACGAGGATATATGTGCATATATGAAACCTATAAGCAGTTTATATGCACATATATGCTGCATATATATGTCACATATAGGCAAAATTGAGGTGCATATATGTGAATATACAGGCCATATAGGTCTCCTGTACTGATTCTTTATTTCCACATATATATAGCCCATATCTCACTTTGGCAACTGTCATACATTATCAAGGCAATAACTAAGAACTAACTAAAAAACAATTATGTAAGAAGAACATATAGGTGCATATATGAACACATATATACGTGCATATATGTACCTGTATAGGTGCCTGTATGCACATATATGTGTACATATGTGCATTTATGTACATATAATATAGGAAAACGGCCAATTTTATACATGTCACATATTTTTAAAAACCTATATCAAAACCTATATTAAAACATATATGTTTATATAGGTTCTTTCCATGTGGGCGACCCGATAACCAAGTAAACACAGGGCCGGTGTCGCCGGTACTGATCCAAATTCAAAACTTTAGTTTTTTTTTTTTTTCATATTTGTGAAAAACTATCAGTGAGAACAAAGTATTTTGCCGGGTGGAGTTCAGGACGGAGGACGTGGTGTCGGGAGGCGAGAGGCTCCTCCTACCTGTGAAGCCGCCGGGACACAAACACCGGTAGGAGTTGACCAGGTCCTCACAGCTTCCGCCATGTTGACACGGAGACGACCTGCACTCGTCCACGTTCACAGAGCAGTTGTCCCCTGCAGGGACGGAGACAGGAAGGACACTCAGATCCACGACGGCGTCAATCCACCAAGAGCTCGTTCCAAAAAAACACGATTCTGATTCAGATGACTGGGTTTGGAAATTAATCACTGACGTTTCATCGGTTTGTGGAGGAAGATGCTCTATAATCTGGTGTTAGAGGAGGAAGATGCTCTATAATCTGGATGTTAGAGGAGGAAGATGCTCTATAATCTGGTGTTAGAGGAGGAAGATGCTCTATAATCTGGATGTTAGTGGAGAAAGATGCTCTATAATCTGGATGTTAGAGGAGTAAGATGCTCTATAATCTAATGTTAGTGGAGGAAGATGCTCTATAATCTGGATGTTAGTGGAGGAAGATGCTCTATAATCTGATGTTAGTGGAGGAAGATGCTCTATAATCTGGATGTTAGTGGAGTAAGATGCTCTATAATCTAATGTTAGTGGAGGAAGATGCTCTATACTCTGATGTTAAAGGAGGAAGATGCTCTATACTCTGATGTTAGAGAAGTAAGATGCTCTATAATATAATGTTAGTGGAGGAAGATGCTCTATAATCTGATGTTAGAGGAGGAAGATGCTCTATAATCTGGATTGCATTAGATTATACGTTCCTTCAGTAAACAGGAGTGGAGAATAATAGTAACAAAGCGACTCTTCATTGAATTTGAATATTATTAATGCTGACAGGCACATCGCCGCTCTACAACTCCCCCTCCCCCCCCCCTCCCCCCCCCCTCCCCCCCCCCAGTAAAATGACTGCCGCCATGTTCCTGACGTGGTGAAAAACACGTGACGTGACGTCCAGAGCGACGCTCACCGGTGAATCCGGCCAGGCAGCGGCAGACGAAGCCGGCCGCCTCTTCGTAGCCGACGTCCGGTAGTTGTGAGCGCTGAGCACACTGGCCGCCGTTCTCACACGGGTCCTGCTCGCACTCGTCGACGTCGACCTCGCAGTTCCGCCCCTCGTATCCTGGACACGCGTACGAATCAAGTTTTAGTCAGCGACGCTTTGAAATCGAGGTCGGTTCCCACAGAAATGACTAAAATAGTAAAGTAAGTAAGTAAAGTTTATTTACAGAGCGCTTTTCACAGATAAAATCACAAAGTGCCGTACAGGAGAAAAGGTAAAAACAACAATATAAAATGTATATGCATGTGTAGAATTAAAGTGACACTAGTGAAAACCCCATCAACCAAAAGCTCCTAAATAAACATGTTTTCAGATTTTTTTTAAACGAGACGACAGAGTCTGCCAGGGGCAGAGCGTTCCACCGTCTAGGGCAGCGGTGCTCAATACGTCGATCGCGATCTACCAGTCGATCGCAAAGGTAGTAATAATAGATCGCATGACATTAGGAAAAAAATAGACGCTGGTGTAATGAAACTGATTTACCTTTCCGAATTACGAGTACGATCGAACGCAGCGTCAGATGACGGCGGAATTTTTCTGACCTTCAGGTCACCGCACACGTGCAAACAACGACGCTAAGTGTGGCAAAGCTAACAAGCTAGTCAAGCGAGTTACCGCAAATTTGAAGCCCTTGCTTTTTTCTTTTAAACTAGAGAAAGCTTTGGTCGTCAAACATGAGTTGGGGGAGCTGGACCAAGTGAGAAGACGAAGATGTGTCACTTTCATGAGGAATGAGAGGTGGACTTTTTTTTCACAATGTCATTTTCGAAGTGCGTTTTTCTCGTCTGCCAGTCGACCGTCGCAATACCAAAGAAGGGTCGTCAGAGTAAACTCACGTAATTACAACAAATGTTCATAGTTAACTACGTCGTGTTGCACAATATTGGCTCGTACGGTTTTACAAGGTACATCATTATACATTGTACATATAAAGAATCCTCAATATATTTGAAAATAAATATATGTTTTGCATTTTTGTAGTGGGTAGATCACTTTGACTTGGTCGTTTTGTAAGTAGCTCGTATGCTGAAAAAGTGTGGGCACCCCTGGTCTAGGGGCAACAGACTGAAAAGACGGGTCCCCTAGGGTCTTATAATGAGTCTTAGGGACCACAAGCAGGTTCTGGCCATACGACTGAAGAGTTCGGCCAGAGGAGTGCAAAAGGTCCAGGACGTACTGTGGGGCCGGACCGTTTAAGGCTCTGAAAGTCACGAGGACCTTAAAATCAATTGGAGAGCCGATAAGACTGGAGTGATACGAGACCTTCGGGGTGCACCTGTTAGAGGGCTAGCAGCAGAACTTTGAACGATTTTCAGTTTGTTCAGCGCAGACTTATCCAGACAGGTAAGAACAGAGTTGCAATAATGAAGTCTTGTAGATATGAAAGCATGAAAGAGATGTTTAGAGATGTTCCTTCGGTGATAAAAGCATATTTCGCACAAGCTGTTTTGAGCGTGTCTCCAAAGACTTGGCCTGGTCAAACACAACCCCCAGGTTTGTGAGGCTGGATTTGACAGAGGAGCCAAGAGAGCCAAGGTGCTCTCTTGGCTCCTCTGATAATGTCTTTGTGGTTCTGTTTGGGTTCCAAATGGGGGGGGGTCAAGGCGTGTACCTGGCCAGCAGAGGCACTCGTACTCGTTGACGCCCTCCAGACACGTGGCTCCATGCTGGCAGGGGTCGGACGCACACTCGGGGATATCCTCCTCGCAGTGCCGTCCCACGAAGCCCGTCCCGTCACAGTCGCACTGGAAGCTACGGACAAGCAGAAGAGGCAACAAACGGGACTTTTTTTTAAAAACGTGAACCCGGAACGAGGCGTCTCCGTCACCTCACCCCCCCTCGACTCGCCACCGCTTCCAAATCGGGAGCCGGCGACTGCGAACCGGGTCTTCGCGGCGCCTCCCGACTCGTCACCCTGACTCACCGCCGCGGCCGACGCTAAGTGGATTAATTCTTATCCCCCGGTCAACTTTAATGTCTGCCATGCAGACGTGAGGCTGGATGACAGGAGGCTCAGCGGGAGGCGACTGTAAACAAGGACAGCGATTACTGCTGGGCTCGCCGTCAAGCAGCTCCTCAAGTCCCTTGGACGTCTTCGCGCCGACATTAAAGGTGTATAATGATAAGTAACTCAGATTTATGTACTTTTGATAAACAGCATCCTCAGTAGGGTAAAACATAACAATGCTAATCCAGGAACTGTGATAATGTAATAAATCTCTGTTTCGGTATCGGTCTTGGCTCAGCTGCATCACTGTTTGGAGTTTATCTGACTATAATCCAGGTTAAATTGCAAGGCAGCGCCTCGTTAATCCCAACCCAAATCAGTTTTCCTCGACAGGAACACAAAGGCAACAGTAGCATTAGCCTGTGATTAGCGTTAGCATGTGTTGAAATATGTCGGCAGTTTTATCTCAACCGTTTTTGTTGCTGCACATTCTAGTCCAGGGGCGTCAAACTGATTTTAGTTGAGGGTCTTCATCAACCTGATCTGACCTCTGGAGGGCCGGACAAGTCAAACATAACATTAAACTACAGATCTGGACAAATGTCAAAGTCTTTCCTTCTTTTAATCCTTTCGTAACTGCAAGAATTCGCCAGTCTATTCTGAAATATACATATTAAAGTTAATCAGATATTACTATATTTGAAAAAGAAAACACAATATCTGTACCTGGATATCATATTTTTATTCAGGATTAAAACAATTTGTCATCATCTGGAAAAAAAATGTGAGTTTACGTGTCTAAAGTATCACGTCACATAAATTGGCCACCTTTATTGTGAAAGGCGTTGCGTTATGTGACCTCCACAGATTGCATTAATGAATTCTGACCAAGGGCGGCTTTGAATGTCATTTTTGCCAATCGAGTGTTTTTTAGATCAGCCTCTTGTCAGTTTTCATATTTAAACTTAAAAAAAAAAAAGAAATCACATGGCGCGCCGCATGTTTGACACCCCTGTTCTAGTCACTCGCTGCTGGTACCAGTCAGAGGCCGGACCAGTGTGTGTGTGTGTGTATGTGTGTGTGTGTATGTGTGTGGTCTACCTGTCGACCCCGTCGAGGCACCGGCCCTCGTTCAGACAGGGCGCGCTGGCGCACTCGTCAATGTTGACCTCGCAGTCGCCGCCCTGGAAGCCGGCCAGGCACTCGCACGTGTACGTGGCGACGTGGTCCCGGCAGGTGGCGCCGTTCCGACAGGGAAGCTCCTCGCACTCGTCGATCTCCACCTCGCAGTTAATCCCTGCGGGAGACAGAGCCGGCGGCGATGGCGGCGGGCCAAGAGGCGTCAGATTGGCAACGCGTCTAATTATCTTAGCACACGTCCTGCAACAGTATCGCCGAATGAGAGCGGGAGCTGCCAGGAGCTCCGCGGGACAGACGGGGGGGGGGCAACACGGACCAGAACAGCAGATTCTTATATTCTGAGAGGTACTTGGAAGGCCCCTCGGAACAGACGGCCAAACATTTAGGAAACCACGTATTAAGGAATGGCTGTTTTCGCAGGTGATGGAAGAATGACGAGTCATTTTTAGCACATCTGAAGCAGTTTTGATTTGAAATTACTGTATTACTGCATTTGTTCGTCCTGAAAAGAAACCAAATTTATGGATATTGATCAAATTAGACACATAACATCCATTCTTTTCTTTTTTTTTTTCATGAACCCAAATTTGGGCCTTTAGCAGTGAGGAGGGCACTTCTGGGATCTCATAATGGATGAATTCCAATCAAATAAGCAGAATTTATGAGAATCCAGTTAATCCTTTATATCACTCAGTAGCTCCAGGTCTGGTAGGACCTCTGAGGAGTGGACCCGGCGAGAGTGGACACCCTGTACTCGGCGGACACATTGCAATGAGCTAACCTGCCGTACGCAGACAACGGACAGGTTTAGCGGACAATAAAAACATGTCAGTGTTTGCAACGTCCAAGGCCGTCTAGAATTCCTTCTTTGTCTTCTTCTTCGATGATCTTGGCAGACTAAACACATCCCTGGTGTATTACTGCCCTCTACTGGATGATAAAATCTTGGATTTCCCTGCCTGGTTGGAAAGTGCATGCGGGGAGTGATCGGTTCACATTTGAAAAATATTGAATAGTTATATTTATTCAACTGCGAATACTTCTATACATTTTATCAGTAGCGTTTTATGACCTGTATTATTACTGTACTGGATGTACTTATTCTATTTAGAATTTTATATAAATTTTTTTCATGTCTATCTTATACATTATATATAAATACACCTGTACCTGCATTTATATTTCATTTAATTTTGTTGTATTATCTTGTATGCATTTCTTTATGTATATATAGCAGATCAGGAGAGATTTCTACTCAAAAGAGACATTGTGTACATGCCACTTTACTGTTTATATGATTATATGGTGTATATATTTTTAAATCTTTAAATTGTTATTTTTAATATTATTGTTACATGCCTTTTGCACTGTGGGTCTGAGAGGACTGAATTTCATCTGTGCTGTATGTCATGCATATTAGCACACTTGACAATAAAGCTGACTTTGACTTTGATTTCTTGTGAGAATCTGTCTCAATCTGTCTCGTTTCACTTTCAGGACTCCTATCAAAAACAATCATACTTGAAATCAGTTTCTAAGTCACCCTCAAGCTCCCTGCACAAAAAGAAGAGTCAGTGCTCAATATTACCTTTAAACCCGGGAGCACAGTCGCACTCGTAGTGGTCCACCTCGTCCAGGCAGGTGCCGTTGTTGTGGCACGGTCGGGAGGCGCACTCGTTGATGTCCAAGTCGCAGTGGTAGCCTTGAAATCCGGGCACACAGAAGCACTGGTAGGCACTGACGCCATCTTTGCAGATGGCTCCGTTCTGGCAGGGCCCAGACGAGCACTCGTCTATGTTCTCCTCACAGCCGGGCCCCTGGTACCCCGCGGCGCACCGGCACCGAGGCCCCGAGTCGGGGACGTCGACGCACGTGCCGCCGTTGTCGCAAGTTTGATCTGCGCAAGTGGTCACGTTATCCTGGCAGTCGTCCCCTCCCGATCCGATGGGACAGTGGCAGGAGTATCCGTTCGGACCGTCCACGCAGTGCGACCTCGTACCCTGGCAGGGATCGCTGGCGCACTCGTCCACGTCTTGGGTACAGTTGAGGCCCGTGAAGCCGTCCGGGCAGAGGCAGGTGAAGTCTCCCGTCCCCGGCGTGCTGGTGCAGTTGGCGCAGGGCGCCGTTAAGCAGGCGTCGTACAGCTCGTCGCAGTTCTCGCCCATGTACCACACGGAGCCTTTCGGGCACAGGCACACGTAGTCGCCCATGTGTTCCAGACACGTGGCTCCATTACTGCAGGGCGAGGACAAACACTTGTCTGCTGCAGCTGTGCAAAGGAGACCTGGGACAGAAGGGAATGCACAAGTCTGATCAATGCGACGGCTTAAACAGAGCCAAAAGACGCTTGAAGAGTCAGAAACGTACCCAGACGGGAGTTCAAACCAAATCACAACAAGCACAAGAATAAAGATAACCGATAGATTTTTATATCCTTCCGAAACCTGGAGTATATACAGTCACAGAGGTTGTGTATACACCATATAGAGGATCTGTCGGCCGCGGAGAGCTTCTAGACCACAAGACTATCACCTTCCCCCGATAAGCTTTAGCTGGACAACCGAGGGGCTTCTGACGACCCTGACCTCTAAAGTGCTTAGGAACCAATCAGGTGATGAAGAGTAACAAGCCCCCTTTTTTTCCCCTCTGGACTTAAGGTCGCAGCAGATGGTTTAAAAAGTAAACTTATTACACCTCCGAGGTGGCAGCTGTCAGAGGCGTCAATGAAAGTGCGACTCGTCTCGTAGCTCAGGACTTCAGACTGTGAGGATTTAAGCAAGTCGTCTCTGGAGTAGAGATTTCCGTCATTCTCTGGAGAAGCCCGGCTTAAATAATTTGATGTCAGCTACTCGGTCCATCTGTCGGGAGTCCTAAGCTCGGCAACTAATGCCCGAGAAAGTCACGGGAGGCTCACGGGGCCCGACGGTGGTCCGGCCCCTGAACCGAAGGTGGGTCTTCCACGACGGGGATTCCCCAGATCAATCGGACGCTGTGCAAAATGAAACCTGGGAGTTTTCTAATCTTTTAGTCACTCTTATGGGCAGAAAGTATTGTTAATGGGAATCTCCACCTCGAAGCACTGTTAACAAATAAATTACGGAGAACGATTAGCATGAATTGTGCCAGAAGATTGTCAACAAGAACTGATTTCTTCATTGTGATTTGAAAGTAATACAAAGTTAGAGAAGTTCTCCTCAGTTGTTGATTCTGTCGTTGGTGGTCGCAGTTGCAGCTGCTAGCATTAGCATTGTCCTTGCGCCTGATGCCGCCTCCTTGGGCACAGAAGTTCCGCTACTATTCAACTAAAAAAATTAAGAATTAAGAATCAGTCTACACCAAAATCTAATGGATTGGTCCTTGGATGATGACAAATCATAGAGTAGTTTTTGCGAAAAGTTGGTCAAATACATACTGTAGAGACATGCATACACACCAATAAAGAAATACACGCAGACGAAAATCCTCCGTTTTCAAAAAGTTGCATTTCCAGTGGCTCCGACCATCGTTGTTGTGTCAAAAAAACCCGAAACGCCACAGAAGTTTTGCTTTTTTTTCACGTGACAATGTCACACAGAAGTGGCCCCGACAGTGACAGCAGCATGGAAGATGTCCCACTGTGATTAGCATTAGCGTTAGCCTGCATGCACAGAAGCCGCGATTAGCGTTAGCATGCTTGAGGAAGAGAGGATGTGAGCGAGCCGATCTCGTTCCCTCTGTAGAATTGGATGAAAAGCTTCGGGGACTTCAGTTATTTGCAGACTTGTGCTTTATTGTCAGGCTTCTGTCGGAGACGTAACACCGAGATGCTCATTTCTCCCAGAAGTTACAGACAATAGGCGGCTGTTATCAGCTTCTTAGTGATGAAAACACCTGGATGTGGAGCGGACCACCACTCCTCCTCCTCCTCACACCTTCCTCCTCTGAGCCTCCTAACAAGCCGTTTGATTTTCACCCTCAGAAAACAAAACAAAACAAAAAAACAAAGAAAAGAAAGGTACGCAGTCACATCTCGGTGAGGCTCTGCATGAAAAACAGGTTGCCAACGACAACGTCGCACTAACGACGTGTTTGGATCTGCCTCCTTCCCCACCGTTTCCACGCCGACACCCCCGGTTCCTCTCACATGCAGCTGCTATCGCCTCCTTTATCTGAGCCTCCTCCTCCTCCTCCTCCTCCTCCTCCCAACATCTCACCTCTCCCACCACCTCCTCCGCCTCTGCTTTCCATAACCTGATAGATCCTGAGAAGGGCGGTGTTGTTTGAAGGGGCTTCCTCTCGTTTAACTTGTGACAAAACCCAGCGTGGCGTCGGCAAACCAAATCTCACCGACAAGAAAGTTACTCTTCTCTGGAGCACTTTTAATTTGTATTTTCTCCTCTCGGATGTAAATATGCTCATTACATCTAAAGAAAAAACAAGTGATGGACTGAGGTTAAATCCATCTTTCATATCGACCTGTGGTCAAGGACCATGCAGTGTTGGTGCCAACCCTGTGGTGGCGCTGTAACAACAAAAACACTAGACATGTTGGTCAGTTCAGCACATGCAGGCGAAGGTAGAGGGAAGGCTAAACACAGAGATGCTGACTCAGCAATTAATTTATTTTTTTAGACTCATCCAATCTGATAGCTGGTTTTGAAAAATTTCCCATTTGGCACCAAATGATAGTTTTTGGGGGATTTTTTTTTTTTTTATTGTTTTAATTGTCTAATTTTATTTTATTTTATTATTTATTTTCAGTTTTGTTTGGATGGAACACAGGCCAAAGAATCCTTCATTAATTTATCAACTAAATTACAGTGAAACGAGCTAAAACAGCTTTAACTGTTGAAAACAATAATACAACTTTATATGGCTATATATATATATAAAGAGAGAGAGAGAGAGAGAGAGAGAGAGAGAGAGAAATATTCAAATGGTGCGTGGGCTGCTTCAAAATGACCGATCCATACTGGATCTGGCACATTTCACTTATTTACATATTAATTATTGCTAATACTTTTTCAAATAATTTCGCATTTGGCACCAAATGTTAGTATTTTGCGGGATTTAAAAAAAAACATATACATTTTTTATTCTAATTTTATTTAATTTGATCATTTATTTCATTATTTGATTTATTATTAATTTTCGGTTTTGCTTGGATGGAACGCGCAGGCCAAAGAATCCTTCATTAATTTATTTAATTAATCAACTAAATTACAGCGAAACGAGCTAAAACAGCTTTAAATGTTGAAAACAATAACAACTTTTTCTGGCTAAATATATATATATATACATATATGTCGTTGGCAACATGCTTTTCATGCAGAGCCTCACAGAGATGTGATTGAGTACCTTTCTTTTCTTAGTTTTTTTGTTTGTTTTGTATATATATAAATATTCAAACGAGGCGTGGGGCTGCTTCAAAATGACCGATTCATACTGGATCTGGCACATTTTACTTATTTACATACTAATTATTGCTAATACTGTGCTTTTTCGTCTTAATAAAGGCCGACTTGGGCAAAAACCTCCTAATTGCGACGCGTTTACAGCCGCATGTGGAAGACAGGGTGTGAACATCATGTTTGCCAGAGTGTGTGGCCTCACGCAGGGCGGAGGTGAAGGTTTAGCATCTTTCTCCTCTCTGTTTATTCTGAAAGCGTCACTTCCTGTCTCCTCTCCTCCGCCTCCCTTCTCTTTCGGCTCCAGCTGGCACCGACACCACATTCACTGTTTCACCTCCTTCACATCTCCCCCGAAACTCCAAATACAACACAAGTACTTTTGTAGTGTCATCAGTCTTCATGCTGGAGGAGAAACGCAGACAAGAAACTGAAGAAACGTCTTATTTTGAGTCGATTCATTTACAAAAAATAAGTCATTCTCAATGTGTCTTTATGGTTTAAGTCTTTAAGTTGGTGAAATATAAGTCATCTTTTATGAATTCTGAAAAAAAGTTCACAAATTATTAAAATATCCTTTTATAATAAACATTTTAAAAGAAATTCACTGTTTACTGAAAAGCAAACAAAACGTTTATCTAAAAAGATGCTTTTTGTTTTAGCCGATCTTTAATTGTACAACGTCAATTCAGAATTAAATACTTCCAGATAATTCGTTTTAATTAATTCATGAAACACTTTCCTTGGGATTAATGAATCATTTCTATTCTATTTAAAATTGCTTAATTCACTGTTTGACCAAAGTAAAAATAGTGTTCATACCTTTTACATAATGATATAAATAGAATTAAATAAAAATACATTGTTTGGAAAAATACAAATTTAAATAATCGTGAGAAAAATCTAAATGTAGATAAAATAAATGTAATTTAGTGTAATTAAATTAAATAGAACAAGATGAATAAAATAGTTAAAATTAAGTAGTTTTTAAACTCTTCCTAAACATCATTTAGATGTTGTTTGCCAGCAAAAATTGCAGGTAAAAACTTATTTTATTTAGTAAAACGGTCGGATTCCTTGTGGTGCGTCACTCTCACTCCTCCCAACTCTGTTTTTAAAGAGTGATGTTCCATCCTCCTCCTCATGCTTGACCTGTGAAGCTGCTCTCCATCACGTCGGACCCTTTCACCCCCCCCCAATAACCCCCCATACCCCCCCCCCCCCCCCCCTTCACCCCCCCCATTAATCCACGATTCCTGCTGAAGGGGCCAAACAGGGACAGTGAGGGTCTTCTCACTCTTCACCCCTTCATCCAAATCTAATCAAGCCCTCACACATTCCTGGGGGCTGATAGCGGCCCCCTCCCACACACACACACACACACACACACACACACACACACACACACACACACACACACACACACACACACACACACACACACACACACACACACACACACACACACACACCATCCATCAGGCCCTGGTCCCGGCTCTGACTGGTACCAGCAGCTCAGCCCGACACAAACACTGAGCAGAGCCGTCGGCAGGTAGACGGTGTCAGGACGCTCTCCAGAGACCTCCGATGGGGGGGGGGGGGGGGGGGGGGGGGGGTGGGTGGGTGGAGGAGGGTGGAGGGTGGGGTTCTCTGTGACGGGAAGCAGCGATTCAACCTCCTCCGTTCCTCTTTAGATAAAAAAAAAAAACTTGGCGGTGACCTGAAAGTTAAAAAGCTCAACTGAACAACTGAAAAAAGTTGTTTTGTGTAGAATTCACAAAGTCATCAGCGAGTCAGCGGGTCGGTGAAGCTGAAGCCCACTGAATCATAGAGACCCCCACCCCTTACCCCTACCCCTTACCCCTACCCCTTACCCCCGCCCTCCCTCCACCCCGACTAACGCACAAGTTGAGCCCAGAGGAATTTTATTGAAGAGTCTGGCAGCTCCGCCGGCTCGGCTTTGTGCCCCTGAGGCTCCTCGGCAGGTGGCTGCTGCCCTGGACAAACCCCCACCCCCACCCACCACCATAACCCCCCCCCTTGACTCAGTGCAGCCGGAGACGTGCAGCTTTTTGTCTCCTCACAAAGGCTGCGTCACGTCAGCAAGTGTCCCGGGGCCTCGTTTGGAGACGAAATACGTCCCGATAAAACTGGTGGGGGTTTGGAGCAGAGAGGGTCCGTGACTCACCCAGATCAAAGCTCAAAGCTTTGATCTAACGCCTCATTCTGGTCACCGAGGCCAAGCTTTCTACGTTTTTTTTTTGTTTGTTTTTGTTTTTTAAGTGAAAACACAAAACTTCCACGGCGTTTTGGGAATCCGTTGACGTGACGCCTGACTCCGTCTCCATGGAAACAAGAGGAAAAGTCAAAAACTTTCCACGGTTTCCATTGAAACGAACGTCGTTTTCATGTAAATGACAACATTTACTGAAACTAAAAAAGAGAAAAAGATATGGTTTCCCTTAAAAAAAAACTTGAATTGTTGTGTTTTGTTCCAACAGAACATCAACAGACCAAAAGATTTTATTATTTCCTCAATGAAAAAACTCGACTTGAGTTGTTGAGACCAGTTTTAAGAATTTCCTCACAAAGCCTGAGATGTGACCTCGAAGGTCTTCATCCATCATTTAAAACCAAAATACATCCAGTTGTTATTAATGTAGATAGCTTTGTTCTTTAAATTGATAGCAAATGGTTCAAATGTGTTTCTTAAAGTTGAAAAAGTTGACAGAAATGTCAAAAACTGGTGATTACGACTTATTTTCTCGATAAATTGATTTTATTTTGGAGCTTTAAAAAGCTCATAATAGCTGATTTGAAGCCGAAGACAAATGAGATTATTTAGACCAACAGTAGAACTTGAATATATTCATTTGTTACACTGATTCCGATTCGGTCTTTATAATGTAAAAAAGTGAAAAATGTTCTCAAGACTAAGAAAAACACGTCTATTTTTGTGTGAAAACAAACTTTTCAGCTCCCAGGAAGGAGAATTCTCCTTGAATGAGTCAGTTTTACCCCGACAGCTCGTAAAACTGCCCCGAACAACACACTGGTTTCATAATGGACGCATCATCTGGAGGTGACGGAGCTGAGGAGGAGCTGAGGAGGAGCTGAGGAGGAGCTGAGGAGGTGAAGAGGAGGTAAAGAGAAAGTACTGAGGGGAAGAGGGGGAACTGAGGAGGTGAAGAGGAGTAGCTGAGGAGGTGGTGAGGAGGAGCTGAGGAGGTGAAGAGGAGGAGCTGGGGAGGTGGTGAGGGGGTGAAGAGGAGGAGCTGAGAAGTTACTGAGGAGGTGAAGAGGAGGAGCTGAGGAGGTGAAGAAGAGGAGATTGTGAGGAGGTGAAGAGGAGGAGCTGAGAAGTTACTGAGGAGGTGAAGAGGAGGAGCTGAGGAGGTGAAGAGGAGGTGGTGAGGAGGTGAAGAGGAGGTGGTGAGGAGGTGAAGAGGAGGCCAAGACTCTTCATTTACTACATTTCAGAAAGTTGTAAACTAAACACTTTCGCCTGCTCTCTCTCTTTGCTGTGTGTGTGTGTGTGTGTGTGTGTGTGTGTGTGTGTGTGTGTGTGTGTGTGTGTGTGTGTGTGTGTGTGTGTGTGTGTGTGTGTGTGTGTGTGTGTGTGTGTGTGTGTGTGTGTGTGTGTGTGTGTGTGTGTGTGTGTGTGTGTGTGTGTGTCCTGCCAGCTCTCTTGCCACACTCCTTAATACCCATCACCCCTCCATTCAAAGCTGGGAACAAAAAAAAAAAAAAAAAAAAGAAGCAGTGCAGCCGGACGCTCAGCTCGTTTCCACGGCGACGGGTAATAATGCCACCAGCAGCCAATGGCTGAGCTCTGAAAGGAGCCTCCAACGCTGCCGCGCTGAATGAAGGTCGCGGGAAAAATGGGTCACTGTGAGGTTTCATGAAGTGTCGGGGGTGCACTGTGCTAACACACCCAGACACACCCCGACACACACACACACACACACACACACACACACACACACACACACACACACACACACACACACACACACACACACACACACACACACACACACACACACACACACACACACACACACACACACACACAGAACTGGGTAGTAAACTTAAACCAGGAATTCAAACCAAGTTAATTCAGTTTCTCATCCCAGTGTGAAGCAGATATGCACATAAAATACACCTAATTCATGTTGTTCCCGTGCTGCACATACTCATATATATATATAGATATATATATAGAAGCCCAGTTGTCATGTAAACGTAACTGAAAACTCTTAATGTATAAACTGAACATTATTTCTGATCCAATGCCGGAATTTAGGAGTCAAACCTGGAAAATAAAGTAAAAAGCAGGTTATCCTCTCGTTGCATCCAACACTCAATGCACAATAAATAAAACATGCATGCGCACTATTATGCAGTGTTGTAGAATAGTATTATAGTGTAAAGTACTGGGTAATGGGAACTACACTGCCTGACCCCCCAAAAAAAGAAAAGCTTTTTCGTTTGTTT
Organism: Blennius ocellaris; assembly: GCF_963422515.1. Lineage (NCBI taxonomy): Eukaryota > Metazoa > Chordata > Actinopteri > Blenniiformes > Blenniidae > Blennius > Blennius ocellaris. The sequence continues at coordinate 1,779,803 of NC_137656.1, read as the reverse complement.
GGGTTTTTTTAGAAAAACGCTCCCAATAAAATAAAATTAAATACAATTAAATTAAATTAAATTAAATTAAATTTACAATTTTATTTTTATTTTTATTTTAAAATTTTAAAAAATATATTAAAAAATTTACAAAAAATTTCAATTTAAAATACAATTTTTTTTTTTTAAAAAAAATAAAATACAAAATACAAAATAAAAAATAACAAATAAAAAAATTAATTAAAAATGTAAAATTTTAAATGTAAAATTTTAAATTTTAAATGTAAAATTAAAAATAGAATAGAATAGAATAGAATAGAATAGAATAGAATAGAATGGTTGTTCAGTAGATCCAGGAAGTCAGCTGACCTCATTCTTTGGGGGTCATAATGTTACTGAACCTAAACCTGACCAGCTGCAGAAACTCCACATGGCAGCATGATGGGTGCATCCCTTCATCTTTTTCACCCTGACGGACCAATCGCTCTGGAACTCTCTGGAACTCTCTGGAACTCTGGAACGCTCTGGAACTCTCTGGAACAGTGTAAATCTGGATCATCAGACCACATGACGTTCCTCAGTCGCTCCCGGATTCCAGTCTTCAAGCTCCCTCGCAAACCGAAGCCCTTCCTTTCTCCGACTATCCTCACTGACCAACGGTTTTCTCAGGAACACAAAGCTGTTCAGTCCCAGTAATGCTGGAATGTTGGACGGTTCGGGACCCAGTTTCACTGGTTTCTGACCAGTTTTCTCTGCTTCACGCACGACAATGACTGGAACCTTCTCAAACATACTCAAATCCATTAGATTTTGGGACGTTAGCGGCTGAATAAGTCCCAAGAAACTGTGAGAATATTTCCTATATAAAGCGGACGGGAGCGGCAACTCATGGAGGCGATCAAAGGAGATCAGGGTCTGTTGCCATGGAGACAGTTACCCATCTTCTGAGTTAAGTCCAGGTGGTGACTTTTCCTTGAGCCAGGCACTGTAGTTTTTCCATCAGTACATTATTTCTGATTTAATGCAGGATTCTTTTCTATTTCTTTCAAGCAAATGTTGCTGCCACACTATTATTCACTTCTACAGAGCCCATGGTTGTACACGGTTGTACATAGTTGTACACGGTTGTACACAGTTGTACACGGTTGTACATGGTTGTACATGGTTGTACACAGTTGTACACAGTTGTACAGAGTTGTACATGGTTGTACATGGTTGTACACAGTTGTACACAGTTGTACAGAGTTGTACATGGTTGTACACGGTTGTACACGGTTGTACACGGTTGTACACGGTTGTACAGAGTTGTACAGAGTTGTACATGGTTGTACATGGTTGTACACAGTTGTACATGGTTGTACATGGTTGTACAAGGTTGTACACAGTTGTACATGGTTGTACAAGGTTGTACACAGTTGTACAGAGTTGTACATGGTTGTACATGGTTGTACATGGTTGTACATAGTTGTACACGGTTGTACATGGTTGTACATGGTTGTACATGGTTGTACACGGTTGTACATAGTTGTACATGGTTGTACACAGTTGTACAGAGTTGTACATGGTTGTACACGGTTGTACACAGTTGTACAGAGTTGTACATGGTTGTACATGGTTGTACACAGTTGTACACAGTTGTACACAGTTGTACACGGTTGTACATGCTTGTACACGGTTGTACACGGTTGTACAGAGTTGTACATGGTTGTACATGGTTGTACACAGTTGTACATGGTTGTACACGGTTGTACACAGTTGTACAGAGTTGTACATGGTTGTACATGGTTGTACATAGTTGTACATAGTTGTACACGGTTGTACATAGTTGTACACGGTCATACACGGTTGTACATAGTTGTACCTGGTTGTACATAGTTGTACGTGGTTGTACACAGTTGTACATAGTTGTACACAGTTGTACATGGCTATACACGGTTGTACACGGTTGTACATGGTTGTACATGGTTGTACACGGCTGTACATGGTTGTACACGGTTGTACATGGTTGTACGCGGTTGTACACAGTTGTACATGGTTGTACACAATGGTACACGGTTGTACATAGTTGTACACGGCAATACACGGTTGTACACGGCTATACACATTTGTACACGTTGTACACGGCTGTACATAGTTGTACACGGTTGTACGAGCTGCAGCCTCAATCATCCCAACTTAGACAGTTTCCCAATATTTTGATGCTGAATTCAAGAAAACATGTTCTGTGTGATTATGTCAGGAGTGAAAAAGTGTCGTCTGAACATCATTTATGATTAAACTGAATGAATTTCTGATTGAAACCAGTTCAAATCCATTTGTGTCGCCACGCCAACAAACACACTGCTGAAGAAAACTAATTAAAAACTAATACAAACAAATTTAGGTCAAGCGATTTAACAGTAATCCAAATACGTCATTACAACTAAAACTGCAGGTAAATGTTCTATTTGTCGCTTCATAATGAACAAAAACATCCTCTGCAGTTTCAAATAATCAAAACTTTATAGTCACTTTTTCCCCCTAAAAAGTTATTTAAAAAAAAAAACAGCTTTACGATAATATCTTGGTATTTTTTTTTGGCCATATTTTGCCAAGTAGACTTAAATAAAATGGATCAAATGAAGATCATGTGCAACGTATAACTACAACTCCCTGTACAAGTTATTATTTATTGGTATTTATTCAACTTTAACCTGTCAGATTGACTTTAATTCTGTATTTGTCTCTGTTCTTTCTGTGTTTTAGCTACGTCGAAAGAATTTACCCCAGAGAGTAATAAAGTATTTCTATTCTACTCTATTCCACGTGCACGAATTTGTGATAAAATCGAGTGAAATAAAGGAAAGAAAACTACCATTTCCTCCGCGTGCACACAATCGAGCAGGCGTGTGCACGTCTCACATCCACATCCACACAAATCACCGCAAATATACACATAAAACACTGCAATGCTTTAAATGACATGTAAACAAACATAGAAAAGTTGGAGCCGTTGCTTTACAGTAAAGTAAAGTTGCAACTTTTGTTGCAACTTAATTAAAATGATTAAACTGAGGATCACCTGTGATCTATTTGCGTGTGTTGATTATTATTATTTGCTAAATACAGCAAATAAGACTATTTACTTCACAGGTGTTGCATGTACACACAAACAAACACTAATATCACCATAATATTTTGCTTTTTATGTCGTGTGCTGTTTCAAAAAACAACATCAATCACGTGTTCCGCTCTGTTTTATGTCCATTTCAGCAGGAAAGTTTCTTAAAAGTGTATAAACTGACCATTGGGAGGATTTGACTATCAATAGGAGTGTAATAGCGCTACGACGTCCCCCTCCCAGGGTGGAGCTGTGAGGTTTGGAGGTCAGCTCCATCAGTGGTGGAGGTTTTTTTTTTTTCCCCCCCTCCGCTCCGACTCACCCAGTTTGAACATCATCATGGTGATGAGCACCGTCCTCTGGTATCTGGACCAGACTCTTCCAAACTCCATGGCGAAGGCGGTCTGCTGGGGGTCTCACTCAGGGGGTTCTCCATCCACCCAGTCAGCTGCTGCTGCTGCTCCTCCTGGTCCTCCTGCTCCTCCTGCTGCTCCTCCTGATGGCGGGGAGCGCTGCCACCTCCATGCCGGACCCCGGAGACTCTGGGAATAACGGTGAGAGCCCAGTGAGTGTGTGTGTGTGTGTGTCTCTGGGGTAAAGCAGAGTAATCACCCCAGCAGCAGGGTGGAGAGTGGAGGAGGGGGGGGGGGGTAAAACGCGGGGTGGATTCCTGGAGCGGATCCATTCCACTCGCTGTGCTCTGAAGAGGCTCTCAACATGTGGCGGCAGTGGGTCGGTTGCTGGAACCGGGTGTCCGGAGGTTGCAGGTTCAATTCCACCCCTACCCCCTGCCCCCCCGGCCACATGTTGACATGCCCTTGAGCAAGAATGGATGGATGGATGGATCCAATGCCACAACCACAATTATTTGCACCACTTGCTTTAAAAAAAACAAGTGTTATACATTTGTTTTGGGGGTGGGGGGGGGGGGGGGGGGGGGGGTTAAACAAGTGTTATCCATTTGTTTTGGGGTTTTTTTTTTGGGGGGGGGGGGTTTGGTTTTTCTTTTAAAAACAAGTGTTATGCATTTGTTTTGGGGTTTTGGGGGGTTTTTTGTTTGTTTTTTAAAAACAAGTGTTATACATCCGGATAAGCGGCAGAAAATGGATGGATGGATGGAAGTGTTATACATTAGTTACATCAAGCAGAAAGTACTTTACCTTCTTCAGTGACAACTGAAGTGAAGAAATTCAACTTCTCTGCCAGAAATGCTGTGATCAGATTGGAGTTACTGAAAGACGGTGGTCGGGAATGTTTATTGTTTATTGTTGCATCGCTTCACTAGTTACTCCAAATAAAAGTGTAATTAGTTTCTTGTTTCCCAATTAGTGGAGGGAAGATGCTCTATAGTACGGATGTTAGACGGGACGTCAGTTCGTGGCAGGAAGTCAAAGGAAAGCTAACCGCTAACCCAGCGTGCTAACGCCGACAGGAGCCACTGTGAATACGAGCTAACGCTAACGCTAATGTCCCTTACAGCTTCACAGCTTATATGTGAGCGTCAGGAGTGACTGAGATGGTTGAGGATTAATGATACACTGCAAGTAAACGGAGTTTTAGGACTGAAGAATCCAAAGTAGGGACAATAACTTTTATCGATCGAGAGAGAGAGAGAGAGCGTTAGCGCTATAGCATCGTAGCAGCCACACAGAATGCGGAGCTGAACGGAAAAAATATAGTAGAAACGGTAGATTACACGGTGTAACTTGCAATCGAGAAGAAAATCGCCAAGTACTCAGTTAATCGCAGTAACGGGAGTATTTGTGAGGGATCCTCCAGGAGGTGTAATCAAAGTATGAGGATGACGTGTCCAGATCGGAGTCTGGAGTCCAGTCCAGGATTATGACCAGAGTCAGGGTGGGATCACTGGACTGTTCCCCCTCGTCACCCCCCCCACTTATTGAGGGAGCTTACCCACCACCTATCTGGTTGGCGGAGGTCGCTAAACGAATGCCCCCCCCCCCCACCCACCCACCAACCCACCCCACTCACCCCCACCACACACACACACACACCCAGCACCACCCTCCCCCCGTCCCCCGCCTGCAGACCCCAGCCCTGAGCCCAGCGCGAGGCTTAACTCCAACCTGCTGCGTGCACAACAACAGAAAAAGTTTTAATTAAACACTTGGCCGGACAGACGGGGGGAGAGGGGGCGAGGGAGGGGGAGGGGAGGGGGGGGGAGGAGGCGCTGAGGAGACAGGCCTCCTCTCTTCAAGCACCTGCAACCCAGCGACATGTGAACGTGTGAAGGAGTGACTCTCTGCAGCGCCACATTCCTCAGTGACGCTCAAACACAATGGGAACAGAAAGCAGCCTGAACGCCTCACGGAGGTCCTGAACGCCTCACGGAGGTCCTCAACGCAACGCCGGGGTCCTGAATGCCTTGCAGGGTCCTGAACGCCTCGCAGGGTCCTGAACGCCTAGCAGGGTCCTGAACGCCTAGCCGAGATCCTGAACGCAACGCCGAGGTCCTGAACGCATCGTTTAGGTCCTGAACGCCTCGCCGGGATCCTGAACGCCTCATCAAGGTCCTAAATGCCTCGTCAAGGTCCTGAACGCCTCACTCACGTCCTGAACACCTCACTCACGTCCTGAACACCTAGCCGGGGTCCTGAACGCATCGCCGGGGTCCTGAACACATCACCGGGGTCCCGAACGGCTCGCTAAGGTCCTCAAAGCATCGCTGAGGTCTGAGCGCATCGCTGAGGTCCTGAATGCCTCACTGAGGTCTTGAACGCCTCATGAAGAGTTTTCCCGTTTTCATTTCAGAAAGATTTCCTGTTTACACAGCAATGTTTTAAAAATGACACCTGTTTCTATGGAAACAGCAGAAACAGTGACAACGATGCAGTTCACATGCCAGGCCACCAGTTGGCACTGCTTTTGTTTTCTTTAAATGAAGTTGATTACTGGAGGAGGATCATCTCATTATTCCTGAACTAACTCCTCTTGACAGCAACACGAAAGATGCTCGGATTTAAGCGGCATTAGCATTAGCTTGTGTTCACCGTAGTTGTGATTAGCTTGCGTTAACAAAAGCAATTTTCCCTGTTCTATAGAGTCAAACTTACTCAACTATTTAGTTTCTAACTGTTGGTATTAAATATTATTGGGTCCATACGCCAAACACATTTTGAAAAGAGTGGTCAGCATTTATATGTATATATATATAAAAAAGAACCACAACACCTCACAAACACATTAGTTTGGTCAGATTATCAGTTGGGAGGGGAGAACTGGGTGGGGGGGGGTCTGTTCCTGGGATTCCTCCGTCCACACTCACAGCTATCTGCCTCGTCTCAGAGCCCGGAGAGAAACATCACTGGACAGTTTATAGAGGTGAAAAGTGGCCAAGCTCTCTGTGTGGGCAGCGGTTGATTTACGGCAGGGAACCCAACACAGAGGTATTCACCTCCGAGGAGTCGGCCCCCGGTATCCGCGGAAAGCACGCGTCACTCTATGCTAATGGGCAAGATGTTGTGAGATGCATGTTTGGGCTGCGTTATCTGGCAAATCCCGTTTCAGCCGGGGCGCAGACACAACCGTGACGGGGGTGTGTGTGTGTGTGTGTGTGTGTGGGGGGGGGGGGGGGTTGTCTTCACGTCTGCAAACAAATACTGTCCAGATTACCAGAGACAATCCGTCTCTGCGTGGCGGCGGATTACCGCTAACCGCAGCCGTGGAGTGACCGGTTCAAACTTCAGGACGCCCTCTGCTTCACGCCTGCCCTGCGATGTCAATCCCGAGGAACGGCGAGCCTAGCTTGCGCGACACCACAGCTGTAGTAAATAGTTTCCACCGCGGGACTCGACGGACAATAACAACAATGGCCGCCTCCAGAGTGCCGTAGACTCCTGAGTCACCCGTAGCAGCGGGGCCAACTCGGTGGCCGGTCCAAAAGAATGTTGCCGTCGCCGGTTGTTGGGAAGTAGCATTGCATCTACTGTTGCCATGACAACGCGTATCTGGTTTGCCAAACGCCCGGCACTCTTGTGTACAAATAAACGAGTGCCGACGGTTGTTCTGTCTGCCTGATGGTCCCACTCAAAGCGGTGGGGTGGGGTGGGGGGGGGGGTCCCTGGTTTCCAGTAGAGGAAACAGCGCTGGTGGTATTTTACGAGCTGTGGGAAGAACAACAGCTGTCCGCTAATGGGCCGCTAATGCTAATGCCGCCATTGAATGCTAATAAAGGCTCATAGCAGCCGAGACACTGCCCACATAGACGCTCCTGATACCGTGAATTTGCTCCAGTTGGAGCAACGTTGATGTGTTTTCTGAAACTTCTGGAGGAGGAGGAGGAGGAGGAGGAGGAGGAGGAGGAGGAGGGAGGAGGAGGAGGAGGAGAGAGAATTTGAGTGTCCTGTTTTTTCACCTTTTCCCCAGAAAAAAAACAAATAAATCCACAACACGGCTTATAATTTATGAGTGTTCTTATAAAGTACCAGACAGGAGATATGCAGAGGGTAGTCCATCCATACCTCACACTCCCTATCCCTTCATGTGTGTGTGTGTGTGTACACCCCCCCCCCCACCCCCCCCCACACACACACACACATTCCCCTCCCACAACTTCACATCCATTCCTGTCCGACCCTCCAAAACAATGGCATCTTAAAAGGCCTCCAATTGCCTTGTGACCCTTAACTTCACCCCCCATCCTCCCTCTTTTTCTCTCTTTAAAAACTCTGCCAACAAAGAATGGTGGTGGTGAGGGGGGGGGGTTAAACAAGCCAGTCCACCATCACTCACATCCACGATCACGCGCTCACAGCAGCACAAATGTTTTTCATTCACTGTGAAAACCGGGAATGCCGACACTCTCTCAAGTACCCTCTCTTTTCCAGGCCCAATATCTTAATCATTCCATTCCATTTTCAATGTAAAGTCAATAATGGTAACAATAAAACAGGAACAAGGTAGCACAGCACATAGTGTGTATCCTCAACGGGCACAAATACTGCTTAACTAGGGGTTCCAGACCAAAACCAGGACCAGAGAATCCCAAGACCAAGACTTAAAGGAGCCGAGACCAAATCAAGAACAAGCGCTTGGGAATGTGGTCTCAGGACCAAGACTGCTCTCCACTAAAACACTATTTTCAAATGTGTTGTTTTTTTTTATCTTAACACCAAGACTAAATCATTGGCAAAATCTTGAAATATTAGCTAAAATTACTACATTACTGGTTTTTAATAATAATGGATATTTGTAGTGAGTCACTGGAAATGGAACCCGTCCGACACGTCTGATTGTCGTCTACTGAGCACGCGCAGAACAACTTAGTTACGACACACGTTGTTGCATCCTCAACCCGTTTCCACGGCAACGGAGTTGAGGTAATTTTTCCCCCAAAGTCCGTCGGGCGCCGCCGAGTGAAGCGTCTCGTGTGTGTGATAACCACAACAGTGCAGTTTTTCCTCCGTGTTGGGGGGGGTGGGGGGTGAGGGGGGGGGCTTTGGGTGGTGGTGGGGCGGGCGGGGGAGGGGGGGGGTTTAAAGCTTGGATACCCAGAGTAAGAGGATTCCGGCCCGCCGGAGGCATCGGCTGTGGACGACCAAATCCCCAGAGATTTCTCATTGAAGAGGCGCTTCAACAACAACAAAAAACAAAAAAACAACAAATCTCCGTTGCGTCGTCGCTAATTGCCTCTAATACCCGATTAGCACAATAAAGTGATTTCCACGCCGCCAATCGGGGGGGGGGGGGGTGTTTCCTCTTGCTACCATCGTCTGCGTGAGGGTCTCGGCTTTGCCGACTCAGACGTCAGACTGCCGCCTCACTTTATTTCCAATAACGTGTGCAGGATGAGGCGGGGATCGGCGAGCTTCGCGATGTCTGCGGTTCACAGAGCGGCCGACGCTCGTCTAATGATATTTTGTCTGTCGGCTCTGGGGAGATTTTCGGGGCCTTCAAGTCTGTCCTCCTGTCCTCCAGGCTTCTTGTCCGCCATAATCTTGATGAGGGGGCTAATAAGCCTGAAAGACAAGAGGCTACCCAGCAATATCCCCCCCCCCCCCCCCCCCCCCCCACACACCCCCTGACACCCCCCCTCCTCCAGCCCCAGCGGGTGCCCTCGACCTCTCCAAAACATCCGCCATTAACCCCTTCGGCACCCGAGCGTGGCCTCAAGTATGTCCGCTCAAAGGCCCAAGTAATGAAAGGGATTAGGGGCAGAGCCGGGAGAGACCAAAGCGAGCGTCCTTGCCGTAAGACAAGAAAAAGTAAATAGCAAGGCAGAAACGGTGCAGCTGTGCGGGTCGTGTCGGTCCGTCAGGAATTCACAGCGGGGGGGGGGGGGGGCGCGGGCCAGACAGGTATGATTCTCTCTCTTCTGGCGATGCAATTTCCCCCCCGAGTTATGAAGGGACCGCCAGGAATTTCTCCAGGTTTAACCGCGCAAGGGGGCACAGGCAAGTAGCTTGTTCGGGCATCAGGGACTCTTCAAGAGGAAGCGTCGGGACAATATGACCATATAAGCGCATCACAAAAAGTGTTTTGCAAATGACTCGGCTCCTCGTGTACACCACGGCGAACACGGGAGGAACCGTCGAGAGCCTGCTGACGTCGGCATCTCCATCTGGTCTGGGAACTGCAAGGCCTCGGACTGGAAGTCTCTGCAGCGGGTGGTGAGGACAGCGGAGAAGATCATTGGGACCCCACTACCACCCATCAAGGACATTGCAGACACACGCTGCCTCACCGGAGCTCGCCGGACCCTTTCTGACCACACCCACCCCCCATCATGGACCCGTTCACACCTCCCGGCAAGAGGTTCCGCAGCGTCCGCTGCGGGACAAACAGACTGAAGAACAGCTTCTTTCCCCCGGCCATCAGGCTTCTAAATGCCAAATAACATTATAACGTCATACTGTGCAACATCACACTGTGCAATTATTCAATTTTAATCTATCCCATGTCTCATCCTGCTCTTTTATTTATCGTTCATATGCACCGTAATTTTAACTGTTTGACTGTTTGCACTACTTTTTTAAATATATTAAACACGTTGTTTTTTTAATGCCTTTTTCACCCGGTTGCTAAGCAACGACATTTCGTTGCCAGTTCCTCACTGTGTGATGTACTGTGCAATGACAATAAAGAAATTCTAAGTCTAAGTCTAAGGTGAGTTTTCACACAGCGCCAGTGTGCAGACGCACTGTATCTGCAAGGTTTTCTAATGTGTAATTCTTTTTTCACGGTCAGCTATTCCCTCCTGCAGAGACAGATGAGGCGATGTTGTAAACAAACATGTTGTAAACAAACATGGCGGCCGGAGTGGCGTAACCCACGTCCGTATTCTAGTTTTATTGTCCATGTCAGTAGTTTTATAATCGACACTCACCCCTGATAGTGTCCGATGATCTCCATTTTCTTCACGTTTATAGCGTTTTCTCTCTATTTACACACTGGATGCCGATCAGCGCCTGTGGACGTGACGTGACGTAGCCACAGCGCCGCCATCTTGGATAGGTCTCCGGCTCTCCTCAACTTATAGATTCCAGGGCTAGAAAATCCACACAAACATTCGTAGCTCACTTGCAAGTCCACGAAGCAACACAAAAAAAAAACCTAATTTTAAAACTGAGTTAAAGCTCTATATCACGTGGAAGCATCATGGAATATACAACACTGTGATTAATATTAATAATATACAATTTGTCGACATTACCTTCAGACAGAAGCGCCACAGACCTGGATCAGGCTTCTGTTAATCCTCCCTCAGAATTCTCCAGCTTGTGTTTTTATAATTAGGAAATCCGAAATGTTACGAGGTTTTCCCTGTTTGAAATTGAGCACCTGTCGAGTGACGTTTGAGACTAGCGCCCCCCACACGCCGATGGTGAGGACTGGAACTGCATGCAGGCCGGCAGCATTATTAAAGTGAAAGAGTGAAGATTCTCCCTCATGCACAAATGAAAAATAAAATAAAAATGGATACATTTTACAAAACAAACAAACAACAAGGAAATGCATGAGGAAAAAACTATATTAGAGCCCCCCCCCCCCCCCCCCCCCCCCCACACACACACACAAAAATGCACAAATCATGTTTATAGGATTGTATTTGTTTGTTGTTTTTGGTATAAAGCATTTTATCTTTGACTTTTCGGTCGTCTGACCTGCAGCTCTGATCGCTGGATCCCAGATTTAGTCATAACAATGTGAAATCATTATATATTCTGGCTGGATTATCCCCTCGGGGAGCTTTTTTTTTCTTCAGATGACCCCACGCAGGGTTTTTTTTTGGCAGGCAGGCAGGCAGCTTCACTTTCCTTTTCTCCAATTTTTCCAACAAATCAATTTTCCCCCCCGACAGAGAGAGCGTCTCCTGTCCCGGGTCTGCCGTGAGTCAGCTCGCCTGTGCAGATCTGAGCAAAATGCAAAAAAAACCACAGTGCTGGAGATGTGGAAGGACGTGTAGGGATGCGAGAGCGTGCAGTTCAGGGGGGTGGAGGGGGGGGGGTGGCTGCTTAAAGAGGCCTGCTGGAAGTGGAGCCAGTGGAGCTCTGGGAGGATTCGCATGAGAAGGCCGAGTGTCTTCAGTGTGGGAGGTGAACGGCGGCATGCAAATGAGCGGCGCCGAGTTTGAAGCCAGGAGGCCGCTCCGCTCAGCGGAGGCCACTTCTGCCTGTTTTCAACATCTGAGACATGAAAGGAGAAAACAAAAAACAACAAAAAAAAGAAACAAGCTTCCTCCCGGGGCTCAAACCGGAGCTCAGCGCAGGAAGACGGCGTTTAAGTTGAAATTGCGCTGAAATTAATACCAAGTTATTATTGTGGTGGAGGTGAATTTTTAGCCTTTAGCTGGCGATTCCTTCCTACAATTATCTTTTAACATCATTAAGGTGCAGTGACTTTCTGTTTTATTTATATATATTATTAATGTTTACATATTATATTAAATCATTTAATACTTAAAACCAGTTTTTTTTCTGGTGGATTTTTATTTTTATTTCCTTTTTCCCTGTGGATTTATATTATATGTACATTTCTACTCATCAGTCATTGAACTAAGATCTATTTGATTTGGTTTTTTTTATTATTATTATTTTTTGGTCTATTTATTTTATTGATGTAAATACTTTGGTTCATGTTGTTCCTGCATATTCTTTAAATATGTTTCTACTATATTTTATTCAATAAAGGCTTTTTTAAAATTTAATTCAAAATCAATTTCTTAGGTTTTCTCTCCATTTTATCTCATTCTGTTTTATTGAATTACATTTTTTTTTGCATTATTTTGAATATTAGTTTTTTCCTTATTAGGTATTTCGTTTATTTATTATTATTATTGTTGTTGTTATTATTAATAATATGTTTTTATATTAGTAGTATTAGTAGTAGTGGTGGTAGTAAATCCAAACTGAACCAGATTAATCCTGAAAGATTAATTGTGAACATAACATTACTACTACTACCAATCTAAATATATGACACAGAAAAGAAACAATCAAAGCCACTAAAATGACTTTTGAACCTTTAAATCGGCTGCAAAGGCTAAAATAATGTCATTATTTCATCACCGGGGATAATTGTACATTATATTAGCATTTAATGTCATCTGAAACCGCTACAGAAACAAAACGGAGAAAGAAATGATCAAATTGTCGGTGATTTAATGACAAAAACATAAATAATGAATGTTGATTGTGTCTAAAGTTGATTAGATTTTAAAAAAATAATAATAATAAAAACAGTCATTGTTGACGAGCTATGAGTTGAGAGAAGGTTCCAGAAGCTTCAGGACTCCTCCCACCAGGTACAGGCTTCCAGTCACCAGCACGGAGGTTCTGCAGGACCCCCGGAGCGCCGCCAGGGGGGGCTGCTGCTTCACCCCGCTGATCCACTGGAGGGCGCTCACGATGCAGGGAAACACCAGGCTGCAGGGACCAGCGCCGGCCGCCAGGGGGCGACAGAGCTGCTGCTGCTGCTGCTGCTGCTGCTGCTGCTGCTGCTGCTGCTGGGGGGCCTTCAGGTTCTCCCAGATGTTCTGGTTCTCTCTGCAGCGAGCCAACATCTGTGCACTGAGGCTGTGCTGAGCTGCCGGCACACACACACACACACACACACACACACACACACACACACACGCACGCACACACGCACACACACACACACACACACACACACACACACACACACACACACACACACACACACACACACACACACACAAAGTGGAACTTCTCTTTATTTTCTTTTTTATCAAAATAATCACTTCTACTGCACTTTGAAAGATGAAAATAAACAACAAGAAGCAGAAGGTGTTTTAAAAACTATTTACACAAGCAGCCAAGAAATTACTTTTCTTTTTTTTTCTTTTTTCTTTTTTTTTTAAAGTAAATATTCAGAAAATACATGAGCATCGATGCAACACGTCTGAACAGAGAGACGTCTTACCGGCAGGAGATTCAGAGACGTTGGGGCAGAAGACAGCGATGTGGAACCCACAAGTCTGTGGACACACACACACACGCACACACACACACACACACACACACACACACACACACACACACACACACACACACACACACACACTGAGGGTGTGTTGCAGTAGAGTGGGGAGTCGTGGTGTTTCACTCACCACCAGCAGACTCAGTAGAGCTGCAGCGTCTCGTTCTCCGGTCGTGTTGAAGAGCAAAACTTTAAGATGTCTGGAAGACACAAGGAACATTTCATTCATTCATTCATTCATTCATTCATTCATTCATTCCACCTGGACAGGTAAATCAATAAAATTTTGTTTGCCCGTATGGATCCATTTAGAAACAATTATTATTATTATTATTATTATTATTATTATTATTATTACTATTATCATTATTATTATTATCATTTTTATTATTATTAAAAATATATCATGTTATTATATTCCTTGCTTGTTGTTAATAATCTATTTTAAAATGTATTTATTGTTCTTATTTAATTTTCTTACTGCATCCTCAATATTTTTTTCATTTATTGATTTATTTAGATTTATTTATTTATGTTTACTTAAATTATTCACGTAAGGTTTTTTTTTTTTCTTACTTATTGTAAAACTGCTTCTTTGTTATTCAGGGATTTTTTTCCCCCCTATTTTCTTTGAAATTGTTGGAAATTGTTCCTTTAAATACATTTCAACTGCTTGGGTTCTATTCTAGTTCATTGGACTGCGTTGCCCTGCTGCTAATCAACCTCATCAAACTCCTGATCTTCATTTTGTCGCGTCACATTGTTAAAAAGTGCGTCGGGCGCTGGACGGTGTCGGCGTCGTACTGCGGCTCAGAGTCGCGCGGCGTCTCCTGCGTGAACCAGCTGATGCAGGCCTGCATGCTCTCCGGGGTGTGGGCGCCGTCCAGGTAGTAGGTGAGCGGGCCGCGGCGCAGCGTCTGGCCCCGCCCCCGCCACTCCGCCTCCCGCAGGCCTGCGGGCGGCGGAGAACGTCAACAACAACAACAGCATTCCACGTGTACGAGAAGGAATTCTGTTCACGACGTTTCATTTGGAAAAAAACATGTTTTTTGTGTGTGTTTTCGTTGTTTTAGCGGTGAAAACAATGCAGTTCACATGTTGGGCCACTAGTCGGAGCTGTTGTTTGTAAAACTACGACGATAATTAATGTATACGGGAAGAACGGGGGAAATTAAGATGATAAGAATTTCTTGTGGGGCTTTTCTTTCCTCGACAAAGTAAAAGGAAAAAAGGAAATGCAAATGTATCTATAGAGCAATATTCAAACCAGTTCACTGTGATTTTCAAAGAAATAGAGAAGAAGAATTTGAATCTTGACCTCCAGATCTTTTGTATTTCCCACAACCAGCGCCTGACAAAAGCTCAAAAATAGCAACAAAAAGAAAGAAAATTTAAATCTGACGTGGCTAAAGTGGGAAAATCAATGAAAAAGACAAGAGGAAATGTCTATAAATGTCTACAAAAGTGGGAAATGTAATAATATATATCTAGTTTTTGTATATTTGGCTTTTCTTTTAGATGTTTTTTACTCCTCCGTTTCAGGTCATTAGCATTAGCGTAGCTCCCAACAAATTTTATTTGGGGTGGAAAATCAAAATAAAAGTATCGAGTCCCAGGAGAACATGGAGTCGTACTGTCCGTCTACTGAGCATGTGCAGAACAATGGTTACCGCGCAGTTTTGTTTTCACATTCGTAGCATTTTAATCTGTTTGTCTGTGACTTGCCTCGCAGCATCGCCACGCCGGGCTGGAAAGAGACAGTCTGGGAGTTCAGACCACCAGAATCGTCTGCAAGAAAGACGCACGAGAAAAACATTTTACGATAATTTTTTTTGTTTTTTAACAATTTCTACACACAGGAGTGACAAATGCACATCGAATTCAGCAAAACTGCCTTTGTACTGCTGAACGGCGCCACTGGAACGGCGCCATGAACGATTACAAGTCAAAAACCATCAAAAAGCAACTGAAAAAGGACACCAGCCGTAAAAAGGCAAGTTGTAATTCACGTTTGTGCCACACGATGGTGTCATGAGTCAAGTCGCTTCTTCTCCTGCCTTCAGGCAGAGAAGAAAAAGAAGATGACGCTGTAACTTAAAAGTAGCATTACTTATATGTTACATGATTAATCTAAAGAAAGACAAACGTATACATTTCCAAATAAAGAAACAAGAGAAAGAGTGAAAAAAGACACATATTCTACATATTCATCTCAATACTAACGTCGCATCTCCTGATCGTATCTCGTATATAAAGTTGCTGTCGGCAAATTTCGCCAGAACGTCTCAGAAATCTATCAAAATGTGTTTAGAAATCAAAATAAATGGAACAAAAACTGTATTTAAGTTCACGTTATTCTACAAAATATTGAATTTTTGTTATAGAACTGCAATTTTTTCTATTTTTTTTGACATAGGGTAAATGTCACTCCAGGTTTCAGTTTGTAAGTTTAAGATAAGATTTTTTTTTTTTAAAGCATTATGGATTTTTTTCGTTTGTTTGTTTGTTTAACTGCCACTATCTTGTCCCAGGTTGATCTTTGCTTGATTGAACCGACAGTCTCCATGGCGTCCTTACCCGCCCGGTGGGCGTGGCGCCGCTGCAGCCAGCTGTGGCTCAGCTGCAGCGCCAGCGATGCGTTCAGGCGCTGGTGGTTTCCCGCCAGTCCCAGACTCACGGGACCAGACTGCCGCCTCCACCTGGTCCAGCCCAGGACAGACCAGCAGGGGGCACTGCAGACACAGGGACTCATGAATCAGGCGTTTTTTTTAGTTTCTAGTTTTTGAGGAAGTTTGAGTCGCCTCCTC
>NC_137656.1:1665956-1758456 GCF_963422515.1 Blennius ocellaris | reverse complement strand
CCATGAACACTAATGAACATTAAATACCTGCTCTGGCACCAGCGGCTGTAATGACCGTGTGTCTGTGGCTCAGTGAGAAGGACACTATCGACCTGCGCTATCTGACACACACACACACACACACACACACACACACACACACACACACACACACACACACACACACACACACACACACACACACACACACACACACACACACACACACACACAGGAGCTGGAGTGCGGCTGTTACAACCAGATGTAAAGCCTCATAAATGCACCTGCAGAAGCAACACACACACACACACACACACACACACACACACACACACACACACACACACACACACACGTCAGTCCCTAATGAGACCCGGGTGTGCAGTACCACCTCCGCCCTCTTGAGGCGCTGTCACACCTGTTAATGTGAGATTTTTTTCTAAAATTTGCTCATTGTTTGTTTGTTTTTTTGTTTTTGTTTTTTAGCATTTTCATTTCGGATGACTTCTGCGTTTACACGGCAAGCATTATGAAGAAAAAAAACCAATGTCTGTTTCCATGGCAACAGCAGAAAACGCTGAAATTTGAAAAAGGAAAATAGGCGGAAAATATTTGGATCAGTGCTGCAGACCTGGAAATATTATTGATTTATTTTGTATTGACAGACATATTGGTTTCATTTATAAATATCTTGTGTTTCTTTAATGGCTTAAGTAAAAAAAAAATAATCGTAAAACATATTATTTTGAGTGCGACAGAGCGATGCTAATCTGTTTCAACGGCAGTTGAAACTGATTGTTTTATGTGGAACGTGGATTGTGACGGAATGAAACTCATGTTTCACTGCTGTGGAAAGAAATGTTTTTAAAAAATTAAAAATAAAAAAAATCCAGCTCCAGGGCAAATAATGTGGATACATGAAAAAAAGGTTTGTGCTTTTTTTGGGAAAGCAACTGCAACTTAATTAAACTGCTTCAATTAAGTTCCTCCAAATATCTCCAACTATTTTCGTTTCTTTTTTTTCAGTGTCGTTACCATGCCACGCCACCAGGAGGTGCTGTTGTTTGCTTTTGTGATCACAACTACACACAGATGCAGCAGAGAACATATAATGGGAGAACACAGACGTTCTAGTGGACAAACGACCAAGTTGGATTGTTGTTATGGTGACTGCCAAAATAAAAGTACCAAGTCCCAGGAGAACCTGGAGTCATGACACAGAATTACACGTCATTCTTTCTGAGACCAAACAATACGATGTGTGTTAAATGTGTACGTAGGTGACATGTTATATGCCTAAAACTAATACAAGATATATTTTTTAAAGGTATAAACGTTCTGTGTGATTGTGGTCATTTATACGATATAATTGTTTGTACTTGTGAGCATTACTTTATTCATATAAGATATTTTTCGATGTATTTGCATTTTAATGGTCAAGTTCTGTCTTTTTCTAACTGTTGTCTCTTTGCATATTCACTTCTTTTACTAATTTCCTGCTTTTTTTAATCGGATTTCCTCATTTTTTTTGGCCTTTTTGCTGCGTTTTTAACGTCTTTTCTTTGTTTTTTAACCACTTCGGTCGTGCAGACTTGGCTGTAGTGATAAAATAGCGTCGCCGTGGCGTCTGAACGTCACATGACAGGAGCTTCGCTGCGTCCGGTGTCAGTTTCCGCGGCGCTGGACAGACAGGATGTGGACGGCGGGACGCCCGTGGTCCCCTTTCCTGTACACACATTCCATACGTGTTCATTACCGCAGAGGAAAACGTAAAGCGCCGCCCGCACATGACAAACAACATCCAAATTGCACGTTACGAGCTGTAAATACCACCAGGGCTTGTTTTTATATTTTTAATAGAGTCTGAGAATGCTTTTGAAATTTTAGGCTCTTAAACTCAGTTGGGAAACTTCAAGAAGATGCAGACCTGTAGTTTCACGTGTTCCCTAAACATGCAAAGCGGCCGGACGAGTCCGGCCCCGCTTTGGCCTGAAAAAAGTAGCTTTTAAGTCAAAATTGGTCTAAAGCACCTCTGAGAGATTTCAAACAGCTGGTTTACACCTGCAAGAGCTTTGGCTTCTTTTAAGCAGTTTACAGCAGTTTGAGTAAAAAATAAAACCAAACGAACGGACTAAAACGGAAACTAACGCACATTTTCCCTGCTAATGCATCAAACCACTGGTGGTTTCAAGCCGAGGTGTGAGAAGGATTCTCACCTTGGTGAACTGGAGCCAGAACAACCTTTCAATTCAAGCTTTTTTTCTTTTTGGTTGTGCAGAATTTAAGAATTTACCAGAAAATGTGTTTTTTCCCTGTGTATTATCTATCTATCTATCTGTCTATCTATCTATCTATCTATCTATCTATCTATCTATCTATCTATCTATCTATCTATCTGTCTGTCTATCTGTCTATCTGTCTGTCTATCTGTCTGTCTATCTATCTGTCTATCCATCCATCCATCCATCCATCCATCCATCCATCCATCCATCCATCCATCCATCCATCCATCCATCTATCTATCTATCTATCTATCTATCTATCTATCTATCTATCTATCTATCCATCCATCCATCCATCCGTCTATCTATCTATCTATCTATCTATCTATCTATCCATCCATCCATCCATCCATCCATCCATCCATCCATCTATCTATCTATCCATCTATCTATCTATCCATCTATCCATCTATCTATCTATCCATCTATCTATCTATCGTAGTTTGTCGCTGGCAGAGTTTCCGTAGTTCATATTGCCTGAGATCTTCTCGGCAGGTGTTGGCACAAGCCCCGCCCCCCTCGGACATGTAAAAACACCTGCAGCTGAATAGAACAGAGGGCAGCGCGTCATGCTTGTGGGCGGGGCTTAGTGAGGGTCTACCTGGACTGGGGTTGGCTAAAAACCCGGGGTTTGTTCTGATTGGCTCCTCAGAGCAACATGTCAGAAACAATGGAGTGTCATCTGCAGGTGTGGCGACGAAGTTTATACTGTAGTAAGTTTGTCCCCCGTTTATAAAGGAATAAAGGAATAAAGGAAATAAAGGAATCAATTCCTTCATTTCAGCACCAGCTGAGCCGTCACGCTAACAGCTGCCATTTCCTACATCTTGATATCGATTAATCAAAGTGAATAATCAAAATGTTGGATTTCGAGCAGATTTTGTGAATAATCGAATTATTCTTGATTAAAAAAGAAGTCAAACATTGATGAGAACACATGTAGAAACATTCTAAACAGAAAAGAAGTTTACTTTCTTGTTAATTAAACCAAAACGTGGCTGAGGATGTGGCGGTTGTGTGAAAAATGAAGGTGGTTGATTCCTGCTGTTAATCCGTGGCTTCGTCTGCAAAGAGGAAATCATAACGGTCTTAATTGCCGAGTCCCTGCGGTACCAACTCCTGCAATAAAAAGACGTTATGAGCAGCGTCTCACCGGTTAAACAATCATATGGAATCTTTTTTTTAAATTTTATTTGAATATTTGAGGCTTTTTTTCTCCCTGATTAAAGAAAAATTTCATTCATAAAAAAAAAAATTAAGAGTAAACCTGACATCTCCTTCATGCTGGGTCAGCATCAACCACGCCCCCCCCCCCCCCCCCCCCCCCCACAGCCCGGAGGCCCCCCAGGTCTGAATACCAGAGTCTTTAATGAGGCTGTAACCTGGAGTCACGACAGAGCTGCTCTCTAATCTCACTCTCAGTCACACTCTGCTGACTGAGGCGTCTTTAACTGGGAGGAAGAGGCCAGATGTTCCTCATCTGCACGTTCAACCACTGAGGTTCTAGCGTTTTTTTTTTATTAATGAATGTATGTATTTATTTTTGTCATTCTTTTTTCTTTTTCAGTTTGTCTTCAACTTCTTCAGATGTGTTTTTTGTAGAAATCTTGTAGAAAATGTTCATAAAATAATAGCAATTCTTTAAATAATCGAGACATGAGCGGAGGTAGATTTATATAAACCCAAGAATGAACCTTTTCTTTAAAAAAAATTAATAAATTGCAAAACACACATCTGAAATACAAATACAAAAATAAATTAATGAATTATTATTAAATAAATTCATGAATTTAATTTAAAAAAAATATAAATTCATTATTAAATTAAAATGTATATTTTTTTTTTATTTATTTATTTATTTTTGTCAGTCTTTTTTTTTAGTTTTTCTCCAACTTCTTCAGATGTGTTTTTTGTAAAAAAAAAAATAAATAAATAAATTTGGAAAATGTTCACAAAAATAGCAATTCTTTAAATAATCGAGACCTGAGCGGAGGTAGATTTATATAAACCGAAGAAAGAATGAACACACACCAAAAAAAGGAAATCACAAAACACACATCCAAAGGAGACTGACAAAAAATAATTAATTAATTAAATTTTAAAAATATACATATAAATTAATATACATATAAATTAATCAATTAATGAAAATATGTTTTTTTTAATTAAATATATTTCTTTATTTTTGTGAGTCTTTTTTTCAGTTTTTCTTCAACTTCTTCAGATGTGTTTTTTGTAATTTATTTTTTTATTTATTTATTCTTTCTTCGGTTTATATAAATGGCCATCTAATCTACCTCCGCTCGTCTCGATTATTTAAAGAATTGCTATTTTTTTTATGATATCAAAATGGTATTCTTGTTAGTGTATCTGCAGGAGTCAGCTGGAATTGCGTAAGAGAAACATGCATATATTGCAATAATTCTTCTTTATTTAGAAATACATATAACTATATAAATAATTCAGTGATTTTTTTTTAAAATCAGTTTTATTCCAACTCACAAGAATAATTAATAATTTGTGTTATTTATTTAATCATTTATTTATGTCCATCTGTGTAGCTACAGTATTTGTCTTGTCTATTAATTTTTACATTTTTGAATTTATTTATACATTTATCTGCCACTTTTCTGTTTAAAGCCTCATAGAAGTGTTGAGTTTGCATGTTTCCCCCTGTGCCTGCAGCGTTTTTTTTTTCCTGTTGCCTCTGATTTCTTCTCTAAAATAAACCTTTGGGTTTAACTAATGACTCTGAATGTGCAGCAGGACAAAATGTCCATCTGCTTTCTTTACATCCTGCAGAAGACAAAAGCTTTTTGCTTCAATAGTGTCCAACTTTTATTTTGTTTGGGGTTTTTTTTTTGTTTTTTTTGTTCCTTTAAGAGGTTTCCCTCCATGTGCAGCGGTCTGTTTGCCTGCCCCTCCTCTGTTTTCTCACCGGTTTTATCATCTGCAGCCGTTCCCCCGGTTGGAGGAGCGGCCCTGAGACACAAAGCTTCCCCAGTTTCACAGCAATGCATCACAAGGCTGTAAAACTGTGGAGAAGATTGCGAAACCGACTTGTCGTACGCTGTTAAAACAAAACTGGTAACTTCACTCTTGTCTCCCATTTCAAACATATTTCATAAAGCGTTGACATTTGGTGTTAAATCAATATAGCGTTGAACAGGTATTGAGGATTATTCGTACATTTGTCAGGCTATTTATGCATCCTGGTTAGACGTTTGGGTTAGGGTTAGATAACAAATGTATCAATGAATAAAATAATTTTTACAAATTAATAGACAAGACAAATACTGTGGATAGACAGATGGACATTAATAAATAATAAAATAAATAAAATAAATAAAATAAATAAAATAAATAAAATAAATAAAATAAATAAAATAAATAAAATAAATAAAATAAATTCAATAAAATAAATTAATAAAATAAATAAATTAAGTAATTATTCTTGCGAGTTGGGACCAAACTCATTAAAAAAAATCACTGAATTATTTACATAGTTATATGTATTTCTAAATAAAGAAAAATTGTTGCAATATACACATGTTTCTCTTACGGAATTCTACAGATGTGTGTTGTGAAGAGTGATTCTAATAATAATAATGCATTGGTTTTATATAGCGCTCAAAGACGCTTTACATTGCATTATTCATTTATTCCATCCTGGACGGTGGTGAACTACGTCTGTAGACGCAGACTGACGGAAGCGAGGCGGCCATTTTGCACCATCAGCCCCTCCGACCACCACCAGCCGTTCACTCTCACAGGGTTCAGTGTCTTGCCCAAGGACACTTCGGCATGTGGGCAGGCAGAGATGGGATCGAACCTGCAACCTCCCGATTGGGGAGACGACGGAATGGCTCTACCGACCGAGCCATACCGCCACACTTCTGCAGTACAACGTGAAAAAGATTCAATAATAACAGACTGGAACAAGAGGAGAGCGACGGCGGCCCTCAAGTAGCTGCTGTTCCTGGTTCGTCCACCGGGGACCGGGGACCTGGGACCGGGGACCAGGGACCTGGGACCTGGGACCTGGGACCGGGGACCGGGGACCAGGGACCAGGGGACCAGAGACTGGGGACTGGGGACAGGGGACCAAGAACCAGGGGACCGGGGACCGGGGAACAGGGACCAAGGACCAGGGACCGGGGACCGGGGACCAGGGACCTGGGACCGGGGACCAGGGGACCGGGGACCAGGGACCGGGGAACAGGGGACCGGGGACCAGGGACCGGGGAACAGGGACCTGGGACCTGGGACCGGGGACCGGGGACTGGGGACCGGGGACCAGGGACCGGGGAACAGCGACCGGGGACCAGGGAACAGGGACCGGGGACCAGGGGACCGGGGACCAGGGAACAGAGTCCTGGGACCAGGGACTGGGGACCGAGGACCAGGGGACCAGGGATCGGGGACCGGGGACCGGGGACCAGGGACCGGGGGTCTGGTCCTCACTTTGAGTCAGTCTCATCAGAAGTTCTTGGAATTGACTCAAATATGCAAATCATCTCTGTGGACCGTTCTTAAAAAAAAAACTAGGATTAAAAGTCTCTTTGAAGTCGTGAAACATGCGGATTGTGTGTTTGGAGAAAAGTGACAGCAGAGCTTCACCCCTCCCCCTCCCCCACCCCCCAAACCCCCCCGGGGGCCAAAGCTTAACCTCAACGCCGTCTCAAACAGTTTTGCGTGTGACGGTAATGACAGGGTCCACCGCCGCTCCTCCGAGACGTTAAAACTCCGAAGGCAAATCAAAACAGGCTCCGTCGCACGTCTATATGCAAATCACATCTTCTGTCTGAACGACTCCGGCGGCCGTCAGACGATCCGCCGTCTCGTCTGGGGGAGAAACAACAATCCAACGCGAAGAGTTGGGTTTTCACCCGTCCATCAGTCGTTCGTCCATTCACACGTCCATCCATCCATCTATCTACACATCCATCCACTCATCAATTATCATCCATGGACACATTCATTCATTCATTCATTCATTCATTCATCCTTCCAATGGACATACCCATCATCCATGCAACTATCGTCCATCCAGCCATCATCCATCCATTCATTCATCTATCATGCATGAACATGTCCATTCATTCATTAATTTGTTCATTCATTCATTCATTCATCCATCCACTCATTCATTCATCTTCCCAATGAACACATCCATCGTCCATGCAACTATCATCCATCCACCCATCATTCATCCATTCATTCATTCATTCATTCATTCATATATCCATCCATCCTTCCATTGACATACCCTCCATAAACCCATCATCCATTCATCCATCCACCCATCATCCATTCATCCACCCACCCATCATTCATCCATTCATTCATACAGTATATCCATCCATCCTTCCATTAACATACCATCCATCCACCCATCATCCATCCATCCATCCACCCATCACTCATCCGTCGCTCCCTCCATCCGACTATCTGCACATCAATCATTTCCCTCCCTGCTTTATTGACTCATGTTACAGTAAGTGTGTGTGTGTGTGTGTGTGTGTGTGTGTGTGTGTGTGTGTGTGTGTGTGTGTGTGTGTGTGTGTGTACTGAAACAGTGTTGACAGGTAAAGAATATGATTCACTGAAAACAGTGTTCCAGCAGTGAAACACCCATGAAGAACAGCAGAGATTAAGAGTCTCTGAGCTGTAAATCCAATTAATCCAATAAATCCGATAAATCCAGTGAATCCAATAAATCCAGTGGATCCAGTGAATCCAGTGAATCCAGTGAGTGTGTTCGCTGGTCGACGGCGTGTCCTGCTCTTCGTGAAAATACATCAAATCCAACGTTAAGTCTTTGGATACATGCGATTTAACAATTATATGATCAAAATATGAACATACTCCTATTTGTCTTCCAACAGAAACCCAGCTATGTAAAACAGAGTTGCTCTTGTTGCGTCGTCACCCGGGGCAACATTTGTCTGTGAGCCGTTCCCTTCATTGCTCAACAGAGTTGCTTTACAGTGTGAGTGATGTGGGAATGTGGAGACGTGACGACCTGTCAGTGGAGCCTTTTGACTGCTGGAGGGATTAACGCTGACGGCGCTTCATTCAGCAGTGCTGCTGGCAGGAGATCCATCCTCCACACTGCTGACACTCCCAGGACACCAGTCCACCAGTACAGGTCACCAGTCCACCAGTACGGGTCACCAGGACCCCAGTCCACCAGCACAGTTCACTGGTTCACCAGTACAGGTCACCTGTCCACCAGTCCACCAGCACAGGTCACCGGTTCACCAGTACAGGTCACTAGTTCACCAATACAGTTCACCAGTACAGGTCACCAGTACAGGTCACCAGTCCACCAATACAGGTCACCAGTATAGGTCACCAGTTCACCAGTACAGGTCACCAGTTCACCAATACAGTTCACCAGTACAGGTCACCAGTCCACCAGTACAGGTCACCAGTTCACCAATACAGTTCACCAGTACAGGTCACCAGTACAGGTCACCAGTCCACCAATACAGGTCACCAGTACAGGTCACCAGTCCACCAGTACAGGTCACCAGTTCACCAATACAGTTCACCAGTACAGGTCACCAGTCGACCAGTACAGGTCACCAGTTCACTAATACAGTTCACCAGTACAGGTCACCAGTCCACCAATACAGGTCACCAGTCCACCAGTACAGGTCACCTGTCCACCAGTACAGGTCACCAGTACACCAGTCCACCAGTACAGGTCACCAGTCCATGACAAGACTTACAGAGACACAGAGTTTGACCCTCATCAGTTAACTCATCAGATTCATTGTCCTGCAAGTGAAAACCTGTTTTGCTGCACAATGAAATTCTTATTTTGCTTTTCCACAGAAAAAACCAACATTAAAATGCAAAACTGTTTAGGAAAGAGTGAGAAAAGAGCAGTGCAATTAAAAAAAAAAAAAAACTGTGTGTGATTGTGTGATTTTTGTGTGCGATTGTGTGTGATTTGTGTGTGTGTGTGTGTGTGTGTGTGTGTGTGTGTGTGTGTGTGTGTGTGTGTGTGTGTGTGTGTGTGTGTGTGTGTGTGTGTGTGTGTGTGTGTGTGTGTGTGTGTGTGTGTGTGTGTGTGTGTGTGTGCATTAGCAGGGTGTGAGCAGCAAAGTTTACGGGGCGTAGATGAGCTCCAACTGCTTCTGAGGCTTTAGTTCAGGTCTCGGCTTGTTCAAACTGCAGGACGACTTTAAGAAACTTCAAGAAACTTCAAGAGACTTTAAGAGACTTCAAGAAACTTCAAGAGACTTTAAGAGACTTTGAGAAACTTCAAGAGACTTTAAGAGACTTTGAGAAACTTTAAGAGACTTTAAGAGACTTTAAGAAACTTCAAGAAACTTCAAGAGACTTTAAGAGACTTCAAGAAACTTCAAGAGACTTTAAGAGACTTTGAGAAACTTTAAGAGACTTTAAGAGACTTCAAGAAACTTCAAGAGACTTTAAGAGACTTTGAGAAACTTTAAGAGACTTTAAGAGACTTTAAGAGACTTTAAGAGACTTTAAGAGACTTCAAGAAACTTCAAGAGACTTTAAGAGACTTTAAGAAACTTTAAGAGACTTTAAGAGACTTTAAGAAACTTTAAGAGACTTTAAGAGACTTTAAGAGACTTTAAGAGACTTTAAGAGACTTTAAGAGACTTTAAGAAACTTTAAGAGACTTTAAGAGACTTTAAGAAACTTTAAGAAACTTTAAGAAGCTTTAAGAGACTTTAAGAGACTTTAAGAGACTTTAAGAGACTTTAAGAGACTTTAAGAGACTTTAAGAAACTTTAAGAGACTTTAAGAAACTTTAAGAAACTTTAAGAGACTTTAAGAGACTTTAAGAGACTTTAAGAGACTTTAAGAAACTTTAAGAAACTTTAAGAGACTTTAAGAGACTTTAAGAAACTTTAAGAAACTTTAAGAGACTTTAAGAGACTTTAAGAAACTTTAAGAGACTTTAAGAGACGTTAAGAAGCTTGAAGAGATTTTAAGTCTCCTGTTATGTTCCGGATCAAATTGACCCGTTTTGAGATTTAAAGATCAAGGAAAAATAGTTTAAAGTATTTTTTCAGTATTTCCGCATGTTTATATCACAATTTGTCAATTTGAGCCAGCAGTCAAACTGGAGGTAAAAGGGTCATAAATATAAAACAATTTCTTTATTTGCTTATATTATATTTCTTTTTAAAGTGGTGAAACATTAAAAAAAAAGTTTGAACAGGTATTTTTTTTAATGAAACACAAGTGAATTATCCTAGTTTAACCATTACCTGTGAGCGGTAAGGAACACCGTTGCTCTAAATATTGATAGAATAGTTGGCAGTGGAGTTAGTAATTAAATATTAACAATGCTTATTTGGATTTTTTGGGGTGTTTTGGACACATTGTGGATAATTAAACAAGCTGTTCCTGATAAACGAACATAACAGCCGCATGTTGCCTTTCGTGTGTTTACGGCTCATCTAATTGTGATTTTAATCCCTTAGACTCGTGAGACGAACCAGAGTCGGTTGTGAGCCGGGTAAAGAGATTCCAAAGAACTAGAAAAACAGGTTCATATTTGTGTTTGTTGGGTTTTGTTTTTTTTTTTGATGACATTTAAATTCAGGGAAGTCATTGACAATGCAAAAAAAATGGGGGAAGTCACATGAAACATGAGAAACTGACTGGTTTTGAAATGACAAGAGGCACAGAGAGGGGAAGGAGAAAGAAAAAAGAAAAAGAAAAAAGAGGCGGGCGTCTGTCTCCTCCTACATGTGAAGGTGACGGAGGAAGACGTACATAAATACCGGCGTGGAGACGGCAGGAGGACCTCGTCTTCACGGGACGTCAAGGACAGAGCAGCTTCACATCACTGATCCTCTCTCATCACTTACTGCCTTTTTGTGTTGTTCTGGTTTCAGCATCTATTAACAGCAGAGAAAATGACAGGTAAGAACCCCCCTCCCCCCCCTCCCCCTCCTCTCCCTCCTCCCCCCCCTCCATTAGCGATGTTTCCATCATAACAGCATCCTGCTGCACCTTTCCTCCGGCTTTAAGAGCTCCTCGTCACTCCCTGATGTGGGTCTCTGTTTGCAGACGCCAGCTTTCGGAAGGAGTTCCTCGACAGCCACAACGCCTACAGGGCGGCCCACGGCGTGCCGGCCCTCACCCTGAGCGACGAGGTGACGGCCGCCGCTCAGCAGTGGGCCGACCAACTGCTGCGGCAGAACAAGCTGCAGCACAGCAACACCAGCAACGGCGAGAACGTCTTCTACATGAGCAGCTCGGCGTCCGTCCACCTAACAGGTGGGTGAGGGTGAGGGTTGACGGGTTAGGGGTTGATGTGTTAGGGTGGACGGGTTAGTGTTGAAGGGTTAGGGTTAGGGTTGACGGGTTAGGGTTGAAGGGTTGGGGTTAGGGTTGATGGGTTAATGTTGAAGGGTTGGGGATAGGGTTGAAGGGTTAGGGTTGAAGGGTTAGGGTTGAAGGGTTGGGGTTAGGGTTGATGGGCTAGTGTTGATGGGTTGGGGTTGGGATGACGGGTTAGGGTTAACAGGTTGGGGTTGAAGGGTTGGGGTTAGGGTTGATGGGTTAGGGTTGATGGGTTGGGGCTAGGGTTGAAGGGTTAGGGTTGAAGGGTTGGGGTTAGGGTTGATGGGTTAGTGTTGATGGGTTGGGGTTGGGATGACGGGTTAGGGTTAACGGGTTAGGGTTGAAGGGTTGGGGTTAGGGTTGATGGGTTAGTGTTGATGGGTTGGGGTTAGGGTTGACTGGTTAGGGTTGAAGGGTTGGGGTTAGGGTTGATGGGTTAGGGTTGATGGGTTGGGGTTAGGGTTGATGGGTTAGTGTTGATGGGTTGGGGTTGGGATGACGGGTTAGGGTTAACGGGTTAGGGTTGAAGGGTTGGGGTTAGGGTTGATGGGCTAGGGTTGATGGGTTGGGGTTAGGGTTGACGGGTTAGGGTTGAAGGGTTGGGGTTAGGGTTGATGGGTTAGGGTTGATGGGTTGGGGTTAGGGTTGACGGGTTAGGGTTGAAGGGTTGGGGTTAGGGTTGATGGGTTAGGGTTGATGGGTTGGGGTTAGGGTTGACGGGTTAGGGTTGATGGGTTGGGGTTAGGGTGACGGGTTAGGGTTGATGGGTTAGTGTTGATGGGTTTGGGTTAGGTTGACAAGTTTGGGTTAGGGTTGATGGGTTAGGGTTGACGGGTTAGGGTTGAATGGTTAGGGTTG
Source organism: Blennius ocellaris (assembly GCF_963422515.1). Lineage (NCBI taxonomy): Eukaryota > Metazoa > Chordata > Actinopteri > Blenniiformes > Blenniidae > Blennius > Blennius ocellaris. The sequence goes on along the minus strand of NC_137656.1, from coordinate 1,745,995 downwards.
ATGGGTTAGTGTTGATGGGTTAGGGTTGATGGGTTAGGGTTGATGGGTTTGGGTTAGGTTGACAAGTTTGGGTTAGGGTTGATGGGTTAGGGTTGACGGGTTAGGGTTGAATGGTTAGGGTTGATGGGTTAGGGTTGAAGGGTTAGGGTTGAAGGGTTAGGGACAGGGTTGATGGGTTAGGGTTGAAGGGTTAGGGACAGGGTTGACGAGTTAGGGTTGAATGGCTAGGGTTGATGGGTTAGGGTTGAAGGGTTAGGGTTGAAGGGTTAGGGTTGAAGGGTTAGGGACAGGGTTGACGGGTTAGGGTTGAATGGTTAGGGTTGATGGGTTAGGGTTGAAGGGTTAGGGACAGGGTTTATGGGTTTGGGTTGACAGGTTTGTGTTGATGGGTTAGGGTTAGGTTTGGGTTAGTGTTAGTGTTAGGGTTAGAGTTGACGGGTTAGGGTTAGAGTTAACCCCCCCACCCCGAGTTTGGAACGTCGTTTTATAGGCGACACCTTTCAAACTGAAAAGGAAGCGAAGGCAGGAAGTGGCGGTGAACGTCTGTTTCCTTGCAGCAGGTCGGTGTGGTTAATCTGAACCTGCCGCCACGTTCAGGTTCACACTGAGGTTCAGAACCCATGTTCTCGTAAATATCATCCCAAAACTAAAATTATATTTTTGCGGAGTTCTTTTTTTTTTGTCTTTTTCTCAAGGACTTTCAAGGATTCAAGGATTTTCATTCACCATTTGTGCTTAGAAAAAAAAAAAAAGATTCCAGGCACATTGGAAATCTTGTTGCAGGGTTCAACGAGTCACAGAAGCTTCAGTATAAAAAAAATTGTATAGCTAGATATAAATAAATATACACATATGAATAAACGCAAGTGTAGAAATTATAAATGTAGAAATTGTATAAACATAGAAGATCTGCAGAAACTGAGACATCTGTATATAGATGATAGAGAGAGAGAGAGAGCGAGAGAGAGAGAGAGAGAGAGAGAGAGAGAGAGAGAGAGAGAGAGAGAGAGAGAGAGAGAGAGAGAGAGAGCAGCACTGCTGTTGTACTGTACTGTTTGTATAGTCACATTTATTAACTCTTTCTTTAGAAAAGGTTAGTTTAGTTTCGATTTTTTTTTTTTTTTTTTGGCATCCTGACGGTTCAGTCAGCCTCTCAGTACCTTCAAACACACTGTAATAATATTCCAGGTTGTTTTTTTTGCACCGCGTCTGTCAGTGGCACTGATGGTAAGCAGCCTCCACACCCAGTTTATCTGGAATTATGTGAGATTATGCAATCTGAGGTGAGGCTGCCTTTCTCCGCACGCCTCCCAGGATATACGAGTCTGGACATTTTGATCAAATCATTAGAATCTGTGATGTTTTATATATATAGATATATAGAGAGAGATTTATAGATATAAATATATGTAAAAGAGGTGATACAGATGTTTTCTTCTCCTATCACACCACCAGAGCCGCTGACATCAACCCTCCCAGACTCTTGTTTAGTCAAACGTTGTTTTTGCTGCAGACTCCACCTTCTCATTTTCGCGTTTATTTGAGTCATGTTACATTTAATTATATTTTTTTTTACGTCTGTGTGCCTGCAGGGAAAGAAGCTGTGGATTCCTGGTACAGCGAGATCAAGGATTACGTCTTCAGCAGTCCTGGATTTAAGGGCAACACTGGTAAAACGCAAAGAAAACAGATGCACACTTTGAATGTGATGTGAGAATAATCGTTGCATCTCCGGTATGTTCCTCTGCAGCACTAAGAAAAGTACTCACCTTGGGCTACTTGCCGATACCGAGTATCAATACGAGAACTTACTAAATGCCATAAAGGCTCATTTATATTTTACATATATATATATATATATATATATATACACACAGTAAGCACAGCCTCTGCATCAACACTACATGCACAGGCGGGAGGTACGTCTCCACCAGAGCAAACTTTTCTCTTTTACTACTTAAAACAAGTTCAGCGAAAAGTATTTCTGAAAACTCCAGAGGTGAGAAATTAGCTGAATCTGCCCTCGTTTTGGTGTCACTGCCCCCGATTTGCACGACAACGTTTCACGTGACAAAAACTCATCTGTTTAAAAAAAAAAAAAAAGTGTAGCGTCAGACAATGCTGTAGTTAGTATGCCGGGCCACGGGGGGGCGCTGTTGCTTGTTTTTGCAATGAAACTACACAGACATGTGCACAGAACGATACGCAATAAATGTGAACAAAAACCGAGAGAACCCGACTTTCTCGTGGGCTGATGATGAATCAGACGCTCTCAGGGAAGATTCTCAACTATTAAACTCCCGATGTGGACGATAAAACTAGAACACAGCCGGCGCCTCGTCCCACCGCGGGTCCGCCATGTTGGTTTTAACAGGCGCATGAGCGGGAGGAACGACTGTTATCATGTTTGTCATGTAGCGCCGCCGCTGTGTGAGCCCTGAAACTCTTTAGCATGTAGCATGTAGCATGTAGCATGTAGCATGTAGCATGTAGCATGTAGCATGTAGCATGTAGAACTGCTCGGAGTTGCATGTTGAGCAGTTAAAAAGCTTCTCCACTGAAATTTTTTTTCTTTTTAACGTTCCCATAAAGGGTCACATTTCTGCACAGGGAATAAACAAGACCATTACCACACTTTCCAACCCCCAGTTGTCCAAATCGATTGTGCCAAAGTTTATATTTTTGCCAAAAAAAAAAAAAAACGAATTTGTGCCCATCACACTATACATGTATGATTTGCTAACTGACGTCCTCTTGGGGAAACTTGTTGCAAGGGTTCCTGGGACACTAACGATGGCGTTGCAGCTGCAACTGACCAAAAAAGCCAAACTTTCTCGAAGAATGAGTTTTCAAGCCTCGAGAATAGAAAAGACGCGTTTATATGAGTGTGACGAGGAATTTGACAACGTAATCGAGATGGATATCAACGGCTAAAACTGTTTTTCCTGAATGTTCTCCCGTTTCGCGTCTTGATTCTGGTCGAGGAACTTCAAACTAAGTGAGCGACATTTGGCGAAACCCTACCGGTCCCAATGGTGATTAAGTTGCTGGTGTCGAGTTGGGTCTGGGAGCTCTCAGCGAGTACGAGGGCTACAGTATCGGCCCGATACCTGGCACTGGTATCGGTGCCCCCCCCCCCCCCTAACCCCCACCCTGCCGTCGCTGGCTGATGACGGGTGCACCGTTCGTCCCGCAGGTCACTTCACTCAGGTGGTGTGGAAGTCGAGCACAGAACTGGGCGTGGGCATGGCCACCGACGGCAAGAAGGCCTTCGTGGTGGGTCAGTACCGGCCGGCCGGGAACATCAGCAACCCCGGGTTCTTCCAGGACAACGTTCTACCAAAAGGTAAGGTGTCGAGGCAGTTTGAGCGTGTTTTGGGGGAGCAGGGGCGGGGGGGGGGGGGGGGGTTGTTTCTTCTGGAAATCTTAAAAGATGCAGCAAAAACTGAGCTCTCCAGCAGAGTGGGACGGTTGGTCCGTGTTGGACGTGGATCAAGTTTAACTGAGCTTCTGCAGGTACAAGTCTGCAGCTCCTGTTGTGTATCAGATGATAGTTTTTCTCTTCTTTTCTTTTTATTCCATTAATGCCTGAAGACACATTTATAAATTATCAAATAGCCAAAAAACAGACATTGGACCAAGTTAAACAAGCAACCTTGTTTTCCTGGGGCAAGTCAAGTGTGATTTATTTATTTATATTCTTTTATGTATTAATTCTTTTATTTATTCATTTATCTATTTATCTATTTATCTATTTATTTATTTATTTATAATCTTTTGCGTATTTATTTGTTTGTTTATTTATTTTTATTCTTTTATTTATATTTATTTATTATTTATTTATTCATTTATCTATCCATTTATCTATTTATCCATTTATTTATATTCTTTTATTTGTGTATTTATTTTTTATTTGTTCATTTATTTAGCTATTTATCTATTCATTTATGTATGTATTTCTATATTTGTTTATCTATCCATCTATTTAGCTTATTTATTGGTTTGTATGCGTGCATTTTACTAACTTTTCACCCGCAGTGCATGAAATCTTCAGGGAGGATTTGTCACCATCTGAAGGACGGTTCTATTAAATTCTCAGAGAAATCGGGTCAAAGGTCAAGGTCTGGGTCACGGAAAGGTCAAAAAACGATTTCTGTGGAGTTTTAATCCAAATCGCTGTCAATCCATGACCAAAGTGATCCGTTGTCAATTCCCTACTCTGATATCAGTGGGCGTAAAAACTGACTGGGTTTCCGTGACCTAGACCTTGACCTTTGACCCCGTCGCTCTCAGAAATTAATGGCATCGTCCTCTAGATAGGGACATGTGATCTCTGAAGATTTCATGCAGTTCGAGTGAATAGTTTTTGCGAAACGTTAGTAAAATACACATGTACACACAAACCAATAGATAAATAAATAAACACAGACAAAAACGTAAACTTCACCTCAACTATGTTGAAACAGTGAATGAAAATACAACTTCACTTGATTTCCCCAAGAGAGGAAAAAAAAACAACTTGCATGTGCGACTTGGTTTGTGTTTCCTCAACAGAAATGTACATAAAATATCCAATTAGTACTTATTCAGTCATTTACTTTCTGCTTTCATGCGTTTATTTTAACGTCTGTCACTTTTTATCCACGTTGTCGCCCAAAAAGTTTGTTTACCTTTAAAACTCGACGCCAAAACATGTTGAAAGCTGTTTTTGTTGGATCTAATCTTTCTTTTGCTTTATCGTACGGGACGAGGTTATATTTCGATGTTGATGTTGGGTGGGGGGGTGGGGGGTTGGGGGGAGGGGGGTCAGGATCTACTTTTCTTTGCACTAGTGTGGGCTGCATGCAGGGTTCACTGTTCACTCCGTTCAGTTGCTGCAGGTTCAGTCACAGAGGGACAAAACTGTCTTTGCCTTTCAGCCTGCTAAGCTGGATTTTATCTGCTGGGAGGTGAGCCCGCCAAAATGTGGACACCCCCCACCCCCCCCACCCCAACCCTCCACCCTCAACCCCCTCCCCGGGACCCTGGGACCCCACCCTCACCCCACGTGCAGGGTACCCCCCCTCTCTGCCTGGTGCCTCTTGCGCTTGGCGCTCACTCTCGCATGCCGCAGTTGATCCAGTCTATCTAACGTCACGTTCCGGATTGAAAGCTGTGCATTTTGTAGCCGGCAGAGGAGAGGCGGCGGCGGCGGCCGCAGGCAGCGGCTCTGCAACGACGACTGAAAAGAAGCCCGAGAAGGAGAAAACCTGCAGGCTGCTGTAGAGCTTCTCCTGACGCCTTCACACACACACACACACATTCCTGTAAAATAATTTCTCACATGAGCATGTAACACTCAAATAAAATGTGTTTTATCGACTGAAATCTTTGTATTTTGGATTTAACATGTTCAGAAAATGGTTGGGAAAATTCAAATTAATTCAATTTTACTCACGGGCATATAGCATCAAGTACTGTTAAAATTTGCTGTGAAATCCAGTTATTTACTGTATTTCTGGGAAGTTACTGTATATATATATTTTTTCAAACAGCAAAGTGTTGTACAATAAGCAGTTATTAATAAAATACTGTATGAACACCAGTAATAAATATATTGTAGAAATTCACAGTGGACCTTATTCTATGGTAAACAGTAGTTTTCTCACTATAGTATGAACGGTAAACCTTAAACTACTGTAGAAAATCCATCTCCAGATTATGTGAGAATGTTTCTAGAGCTTTTGAAACAAACATGAAAACAATGAAAGCAATGAAAGATAATTAAACCAAATCTTTCAAAAATAAATTAGGAAAATCTAAAAATGTTAAGACAAAAACGATTATCAAATTTATATCATTCGAGTTTAAACAATTTCAGGGGGGAAAAAAAAAATGTGCGTGCTGAAACATGTAAAATGTACTCCAATGAATTTAAACAAGATTACTGCTTGTGTTGCAGTTCCACAGCAAACCAGACGATGGCGCCAATGCAACAACGAAACGTTGCCTGATTGATGACGTGCGTTAAATTACCCATTTACACTCAGGAGATGAAAAAGAAGTGGTTCACAGCATTAATGCTGATTTGAAGGGGGCGAGTCAGTTTACAAAGACAAATAAGCCATAAAGTAAAACATGACATTTCCACAAAAGAGAGTAGATGAAAGAACCCCACCTCCAGACGTCGTGAGGGCCGTTTGACCAGGAAGGAGCGTGATGGAGGGCTGCCAGCCGACTCTGCCTCCTCCGTCACCGGACATGAACGCTGCATGTTTGCCTTGGAAAGTAGTATGACAACTTTGTTTTTTATAAGTTACTGTAGGATAGTTAAAGAAAACCTGGTCTGAGGGAAGGTTTTTAAAAATGCCACAATTTTAGGCTGAAATGAAGTTGTAACCGCTCAAGAGGAAACTAAAATAGAGTTTAAGAGATCTATACATTAAAGTGTAAAAACCACAACTAAACTTATTCATCAATACAAAACTGAGCAATAGCTCACCAATGAAGACTGAATTTTGCTCCTGGTCAATACAGGTATTCAGACTTTTCCCTCCAATGCCGTTTAATCTTTGATTTACCGTCAGAAGAAGAGTGGTTTAGGTGTTGCAGTGTCAGAACCGAGGGCGTTGCAACAACTAGACTGCGAGGCAGTGCCGCCTCGATCTGCAGAAAACACGCACGTCACGACGGTTGTAAACAAACGTTGACATTTTATTGTGTATTCATACAGAAATGAAACAGACGAGGAGAAGACGTGATGAGTGGCGCGGCGGCTCCGCGGGAAAATGTCTGTTGAGGATCTTTTAGCCCAGATTAAACCTCGCGCCGGACTCGTCGGGTTTTAGGCCGTCTTCTTTTGACACAGGACACGTTTCAGCTGGATGGAGGTGCTGAGGAGCAGGTTCTCCTGCCCTGCCCACTCCCACCCTCGGTGGGTCAGGAGGAGGAGGCCCGGGGGAGCGGGGGGGGGGGGGTTTAGAAGCACTTGCGGTGGACGATGGCGGGGCCGGATTCGTCGTACTCCTGCTTGCTGATCCACATCTGCTGGAAGGTGGAGAGGGAGGCCAGGATGGAGCCGCCGATCCAGACGGAGTACTTCCTCTCTGGGGGGGCGATGATCTGGAGGAGGGAGGAGAGAAGAGCTTAGACCAAACCCCAAGACATGAGTTTGTTCGTGGTCCGTACGACAGGACAACCAACCCGGGTTGGCCAAACATGTACCTTGATCTTCATGGTGGGAGGGGCCAGAGCCGTGATCTCCTTCTGCATGCGGTCGGCGATGCCGGGGTACATGGTGGTGCCGCCGGACAGCACGGTGTTGGCGTACAGGTCCTTACGGATGTCCACATCGCACTTCATGATGCTGTTGAAAGTAGTCTCTTGGATTCCGCACGACTCCATCCCTGAAAAGGAGACCAAGTCATTAAACCAACTCAATAAATCATCAACCCCCCCCCCCCCCCAGAGACACCCTACATCCGGTCTGCATACACACCGAGGAAGGCAGGCTGGAAGAGAGCCTCTGGGCAGCGGAAACGCTCGTTGCCGATGGTGATGACCTGCCCGTCGGGGAGCTCGTAGCTCTTCTCCAGGTTGGAGGACTGAGATGCCACCTGCATCTCCTGCTCGAAATCCAGGGCCACGTAGGACAGCTTCTCCTTGATGTCACGCACGATCTCACGCTCGGCTGGAGGGCAGAGGGACAGAAACCGTGAAGGGTCAGAAAGGAGGAACTCCTGCGGAAACAGAGAGACCAGTGGACGTGTGCAGTACCGGTGGTGGTGAAGCTGTAGCCTCTCTCAGTCAGGATCTTCATCAGGTAGTCTGTCAGATCTCGGCCAGCCAGGTCCAGACGCAGGATGGCGTGAGGCAGAGCGTAGCCCTCGTAGATGGGCACAGTGTGGCTGACACCGTCACCGGAGTCCAGCACAATACCTGCAAGCAAACCCACGCACCTCCTTTAACCAAAAGCTCCAATCAACACCACCTCACGAGTCCGATGCAGTTCCTTTGATGCCCACTAGATGCTGCTCAGACTGAGAGGTGGCCTCTTCAGGTCCAACCGGTTCCTGTTTCAACTCAGCTTAATGAGGACATTCCTAACACTCTGCGGTGTTGAGCAGGAGGGCGTTGGACCACCAGCCACTAGAAAATGTAATTTTCCTGATGTTCCAGCAGAGGTAGACATGGTTCTCACCTGTGGTACGACCGGAGGCATACAGGGACAGGACGGCCTGGATGGCGACGTACATGGCGGGAGTGTTGAAGGTCTCGAACATGATCTGAAACGAGGAACCACGTCAGCTGAGGCGCCACACGAAGCGCATTTAAAGGCTTCACTTTGTGAACCGCTGCCACCCGAGGGCCTGAACACACCTGGGTCATCTTCTCCCTGTTGGCTTTGGGGTTGAGCGGCGCCTCGGTGAGCAGGACTGGATGCTCCTCGGGGGCAACGCGCAGCTCGTTGTAGAAGGTGTGATGCCAGATCTGTGTGACAGAGGCAGGTTAGAGTCACTGAAATCCCACTTTTGACTCGTAAAAACACAACGACTCGAGTGTCTGTGGGTGGAACGGTTCATGCTGGGGTCATTCAGCATCAGGAATTGGTCTGAGGTTCAGACTGAAGATCGTCACCATGTTCAACTTGTTCATTACAAGGCAAGATTAAAGCGTCCTGATTTTTATCCCATTTTGCACAACTGCAATTTGAAAATGTCCCGATATTAAAGTGTTCAATGAAAACTTTGTGCTGGCTCAGCCTGGACCGTTCTGGAAGAGCTTCAACACATCAAGTTTCTCTCCATTAATGTTGAAGACAGAACTTCAAACAAACGTGTCTGGACCTTCATGCAGGATCTGATGAAGACCATTGAGCTCCAGACACATTATGGATTGTTCCGTCTAATGAAAACAACTGAATGTACAACCCCCCCCCCCCCCCCCCCCCAACCACCAAATCCTCTTCTCAAGGAGTTTTAAGTCAAGTTGGACTGAGAGACTGACTACGGTCTGAAGTCCTGTTCTTAGCAGCACCGAGCCTCAGAAACCAGCTGCACACATCAAACCTCGCTCACCTTCTCCATGTCGTCCCAGTTGGTGACGATGCCGTGCTCGATGGGGTACTTCAGGGTCAGGATGCCTCTCTTGCTCTGGGCCTCGTCTCCCACGTAGGAGTCCTTCTGTCCCATTCCCACCATCACACCCTGAAAAACATACACACCTTTAGTCTGGTACCTCACGGTGCTGAGAAACAGCAGTACCATGTTTTTTTTGGGGGGGTTCTTACCTGGTGCCTGGGGCGACCCACGATGGACGGGAAGACGGCTCGCGGGGCATCATCCCCGGCGAAACCGGCCTTGCACATACCGGAGCCGTTGTCAACGACGAGGGCGGCGATGTCTTCATCCATGTCTGAAAGCAGGAGAGGTTTCTATTAAAGACCCGCCCGGTTGTCGAGACGCCGGCTGGGCGGGGCACCAGCAGTCACAACCGGTCTGACGCGAGCTGGAAACCTTTGTGAGCACAGAGGCCCTTCAGACAAGTTTGGACAGCGTCAAACATTCCTGCCGAGACACCCGGGGGCGGAGCTACACACCGGGACCGGGAATCTGACTGGAAGTGTCAATCACTGGAAAAGTTTACGCCTGTCATTGTGTAATCATGGAAATCCAAGCCGACAGGAGCGTGTACAGGAAGGGACCGAGCGGGCGGATTCCGACGCCACTAAATACTGAAATTCAACGTTCCAGCCGAGATAAACGACCATGAAGAGCTGCTGCTCAAGCTCTTGTTGGGTTTAAACGCCACTGAACATGGAGAACATCGACTGAGCTCACATTGAAAGAGACAGGGACATGGAGGAACTTTAAAACCGAGCAAACAAAAGAGAAAAAACAATTTTGCCAGTCGTTAACCCTCCCTCCCTCCCTCAAACTGCCTGGACCCACCCACCCTCTCTTTAAGTGTTTGAACTGCGTTTCTTTGTAGATTCTGTGGAATAAAGACTTCACTCACTCCACAGACCAGCCTGGAACAATGTAATTTTGGTTCCAGGCTGTAATTTTCACTGTGGTCAGATTTCAAATGGTGTATAATGTACATTTTATCCAAATTTATCCTGAGATTAACCCTTTCACAGATTAAATCCATGGTGTAATCAATTATTCCCCAATCGGTATAAATCATCCAATTTACACATAAAACCCATTTATGAGAAGGAGAGGAAAAAAAAAGGCAAGTTCCTGCTTCAATCTAAAATAATAATTTCAGATACCCATTTAATTTTATCAAAAAAACAACATTACAAACAGCACCAGCTGCATATTTGAAGACTTGCTCTAGTTTTTAATGCAGAAAGAGCCGGAGTGAACTTCAAGAAAAGAGAGAGAGAGAGAGAGGAGGAAACCAAAGTGGCAGCCGGGGCTGCGCCCTCCTACCTGTGCAGGTGAGTTGTGGGTCTGTGTCCGGAGGTGTGAAGTCCCGCAGGTGTGTCTCTGCCCCGGAGGTGTACCTGAATGCAGCATCACCAGCGCCAGGCGCGCGGCTTTTATATCCGCGCTCGCGAGGCTGCGGCGCGTCTCCATAAAAGGCAAGGTTGTGACAGGAGCCGCGCCGATTGGCCCAGGTGTGCAGGCTCCCGCAGGTGAGCGCAGCTCGCGTCCCGATTGGCCGCTGGGGGCATCCGTCTCGTGCGGCAGGGTGGGGGTGGGGGGGGGGGCTGCAGGAATGGGAGGCCTGTGATTAGCTGCGGGCTGCAGAGGTGCGCTTGTTTGGCTCCTTTTTAGGGCTCCTGTCAAAAAGAAGAAGAAGAAAGAAAAAAAAACAAACAACAAAAAAACTGGCTGCGATTATCTGAAAGTCTTGAATTAAACTTTACTGGGTTGTTGTAGAAGCGAGGTGGAGAAGACTCGTCTGTATTAAATGAATGTGTTTTGGGCTCGTTTACACTGAGACCCTCACCTGAGACTCACCTGCATTGGAAACTATTTGAACCTGCAACGTTTTGCCTGAGCGGAATTTAATATTCACCCTCGGCATCCAAGATTTTAATGAAATGTAAATTACACACACACAAAAAAAACCCCACATGACGTCAAAGATCAGTTCCACTTTTTCTCCAGGGATTCAATTCAATGCAACATTCAATTCAATGCAACTTTATTCGTTTAGCACCAAATACAACACTGCTTTTACACAACACTGCTTTTTTTTTTTTTTTTTTTTAATACAGAGCAACACGCAACAATTCCAACATGAGGAAGCAGAAGTGACTGGAAAGGAAAACCAGGAAGAAACCTGCTGAACCAGTAGGTGGAGGCTTTCTGCGGTTCCGGTCCAGGTGAGAGGACAGAGGAGCGATAAGGACGGGACGGACAGACGGATTATTATGAGGGGTGGTGGTGGTGGTGGTGGTGGGGTGGGGTGGTGGGGTGGAGGGATTGAAAGCCTTGGAAGCCTTGGAGGAAGCTCCGGCCTGGTCTGCAGGTCTCTGCATGTCACACCTGAACCTCCCGAGGCCAAACCCGCGGTGCGGGGCCCCTGACGGGACCAGATTCCTGCTGCTGCTGCTGCTGCGGCTCCACACTGACTATATAAGGACTGGAACTCACAGGACCTGCAGCAACGTCTTCACAGAGACGTGCTCCAGTTGGAAGACGCATGCGCGCGCACACACACACACACACACACACACACACACACACACACACACACACACACACACACACACACACACACACACACACACACACACACACACACACACACACTCAAGGTGTGACAATGGACACACCTCCATTGTAGACGGATGTGATCAGAACCATCTGCATGTAAAATCAACTTAAATCTCATTTGATTTCTTCTTCTTCTTCTTTTTTTTTTTGTTGTTGTTTTTTTTTTTACACCACAGAGTCCAAATTCTGAATCAGCCAAATCAAACGGAAAAGTCGGTGTCATCCCAGATAGATGATTCCCAGATAGACGATTCCCAGATAGATGATTCCCAGGTAGACAATTCCCAGATAGACGATTCCCAGATAGACGATTCCCAGATAGATGATTCCCAGGTTGACGATTCCCAGTTAGACGATTCCCAGTTAGACGATTCCCAGATAGGTGACTCCCAGTTAGACGACTCCCAGTTGGACGATTCCCAGATAGACGATTCCCAGGTAGACAATTCCCAGATAGACGATTCCCAGATAGACGATTCCCAGATAGACGATTCCCAGATAGACGATTCCCAGATAGACGATTCCCATTTCCCCCAAAAAATACATAAAAAGCCGCGTCCCAATGTCGGACTAAAAACACATGTTCTATTGTGTAGCTTGATTCACAGATTAAATTCTGAATTAATTTTATTTTTAAAATTTTTTTCATCTTGGTGCTGCATTTTTTGACCAATGCGATAAATATATTTCTAAATTAATACAATTATTTCCTGGCTTTTTATCTGTTCTTTTCTTTCCCTGGTCATTGTTGAGCTACTTAATGTGTCTTTATAAAAAAAACAAAAATATGTTTCTTTATTTTTTTTTTCTTTTAAACTATGTGTCTTTATGAGTAAAAATATACATTACCATTCATCTAAGGTCACTGAAATGTTACAAATAATTCACTTATTATAATGAGTCGTCGAAATGGGAATCGTCTATCTGGGATGAAACCGTAAAGTCACAGATTTAAAAACCAAAAAAAAAAAAAAAAACTGCTGTAAACAAAACACAAGAATTTCCTAAAACACAGAGTAAAAGTTTGAAAAGTAGTATAGTTGAGGGCTCGGACCACGCCACACCCAGGAAGTGACACTTCACATACTAAAGTCGATTCAAATTTTTGACTGGGAGCCAACGAAAGGAAGAGACAGTGGAGGTGTGATGTGGCTCGTATCTCAACCTGCCAAACAAGTTTTGCAGATGAATTTTCATATGACCTGAAGTCTGAGCGACAGAATGTCCAGCGCTGGACCGATGACGAAAGAGAGCGAGAGTCAAAGATTACGCTCTCCGAGGTATTTTAATAGATGAGTCGCAGCTTTTTGTACTTGCCACTCCTTAAATTGCTCCTGTTGCAGGAGGTGAGTTACAGGAAGTGATTCAGTACTTCACAATCCTGCCTCACTTCTTTCGGATCGACTCGTGAAAAAAAAAAAGAAAAGAATCGTCTCTTTTTGGGGGAGTCGGTTCAATTTCATTGGCGTCAGATCGTCTCTCTTTAACGGTCTCACATAAACAATCTCTGTTCTTAAAAAAAACATCTGTGGATCTTTTCAACACCATGGAAACGACTCAAAATGATGTCGTACATTTGCCGGGCCTATAGGTGGCGCTGGAACAGAAATACACCCCCCAAAAAAATAAGACGAAACGTAAAGAAAATGAAAAATCGACAAGTCAGAAAAGGGTTTGGTTAGTAGAGCGATTAATGTGCTTAACATTCGCCCATTAATGAATGTGAATAACGCTCACGCTGTTGAAAAGCGCTATATAAGGGAAGTCCATTTATAATATAAATACATATTATAGAGATAATAATAATAATAATAATCGTGGTTTTTCTATCTCCTATTAATTAATGATGAAAGCGATTCCTTTTCTTTTCAGCAAATCCGAATCCTCCTCCCCCAAAAAATACAGTTTTAACAGAAGATTTTGACTTCTTTTCAATGTAATGTTGCAAGAAATGAGAAAAGCAGAACAGAAAAGCTTGTTTGGCTGCAGTTTTTTTTTTTTTTCATGTTTTATTAAAGAGCAGAAGTCCGTCTTGTTCCTCCGACTCAGATTTTACCGTCCCTCAATAACGAAATTCAGCAGCACTCACCGATATGAAAAATATAGAACCTAAAGAGAATTAAAAAAAAAAAAAAAAAAAAAGATTTAGTACAAGTTCCACGAAAAAAAAAAAAAAAATGTTCCCTTCACATGCAAATTTCATGAATTCCTGCAAAGGAACTCGTTTCCAAAATCCTGCACAATTTAATTTGAATTAAAAAATAATAGAATTGAAGGTTTTGAGAAAACGAGGCTGTGAAATCAGGTGGTTTTTTTGCCCCGGCGCTGGTGGAGGAGCTGATTTTGGAGGCGGCGGTGAGGCTCGCTGGAATTTCTCTGAAAACGCCGGCGCTCGTTCTCGCCCGTCCCACCAGGAAGCCTCTGGAATCAGGTCCGCCAATCAGGTCGGCCGGACTCGATCCACATTGTGTGGATCAAAGGCTTTTCCCGCCTCGCCTGCGAGCCGCCCGTCAGCTCACGCTGCTAACTCGACCGCGGCTTTTTTTGGTTTAAGGGCGTCATCACACCGAGAATAGTTGGAATGCCGGAGCTTCCAAACTGTTGGTTAAACTAGTGACAACGTCGGCCGATCGCTGTGAGATCACTCTGACTCGAGCTGAATTTAAATGACGGAGCGAGAGAGAGAGAGAGAGAGAGAGAGAGAGAGAGAGAGAGAGAGAAAACCTGTTTGTAAAGAAAACATGACGAGCGCTTCGGGGTGAATTCAGCTCAAATTACAGCAGTACTGTCACAATAACCGGGTTAGTACGGGGTTGTATTTGTGCCAAAATTCTGAGCGAGCGACGGGAAAATTTGAGCGCAAAAAAATGTATTGTGCAAGCGCACTAATAGCATTTTGACGAAATATTTAAATTGCGCAAAGAAAAACTTGAGCGCAGAATTGATTTTTGAGCGCGTTTTTCTTTGCGCAATTTAAATATTTTGTCAAAATGCTATTAGTGTGCTTGCGCAATTCTTTTTTTTTTTGGCGCTCAAATTTTCCCATCGCTCGCTCAGAATTTTGCCACAAAATATAACCGCATAGGTTAGTGGTCGACTGCCTGGTGACGGAGTTGCTCCTTCAGCAGGACAAACGTGCGCAAACTCAATACGTTGACCCCGTTTCACACGTCACTTCTTTTTTTTTTGAGTGAAATCCAGAAAAAACGGCTAACGGCTATCATGCTAGCGATGCTAACTCTGCGACTCGACAGGGTGTAGATCTAGTTTTATCTCTGCAAAATCAAAAAGCATCTCTCGGTGTTTTAAGTATTTCGAGGGTGGGACAAATGTCCCACAATTTGAAAATTGAAATCATGGACACCCCCCTCCCCCCCCCCTCCCGTGGGGACGTCAAAACCGGCGTCCGGCGTCCTACATGGTTTTAGGTGTCGTGAGGTTAAAACACACCCCGACTCCATTGTGGGTGTCGGTTTATACTAAAATGGTGCTTAGAGTCACTGAAAATGCAACTTTTTGACACGCGACAACTCTCGCCTCTGTGGAACCTGTGGTGAGACGCAACCGTTTCCGTAGAAACGGGGTATAATTTTTAAAACGCTGGCGTGTAAACGCCGAAGATTTCCGAAACGAAAAACACACGTGAAACAAATAGAATCTGATTCGCGTGTCAATATCTCATGTCATCGTCTCTCTAGTCTTTCTCTGCATTTTATTCTCTGCTCTCTCTCTCTCTCTCTCTCTCTCACTCTCTCTCTCTCTCTCTCCGTTCACGCTGCGATCGGTGCAAAGAAACAGGTCGTAAAATCCAAAACGAATGGCGTCGTCGGCCGTTCAGGTGAGCGTGAAATCAGAGCGCAGGTCATGAACGAGGCAGAACGTCCTTGAAGCGTCGGTGTCGCCACGTCTGTCGCCCAGTTTTCCCACAGGAGGAAGCGCCAGCGCCCGGTTCCTGCCTCTACCTGTGCGACTTTGCGGTCCGCATTCTCCGGCTGGTTCAGGCCTGTCGGCGTGTCCCTCCTACCTCCTAACTCCTGCCTCCTGCCTCCTGCCTCCTGCCTCCTAACTCCTGACAGCAACACCAAAAAAGGTGCGAGCACACGCAGCAGGGAACTTCCTGTGGAGGCCGGACGTCGCCCTGGGCCGAGGAGGAAGGATAGTTCTGCTCCCTGAGCTAAAAGGACCTGCAAAGACTTTGAAACCTGGGGCAGGGAGACGCCCCCTGCTGGCAGAACGGGAATCTGATGGCGGTTCAACGGCCACAGGAACGTTCATTGTGAGGAATTATTGACGAGCCAATGAGGGAACAAAGGGTCACCTTGTACCGACCATCGGGACCGTGAGAACAGGAAGGACCAGTCGACCAGAGGAATCTTTATTTATTTATTTATTTATCTTTTTAGTCATTTATATAATAATTTTTTATTTACCTTTTTAATTATTTATGTATTCATTTGTATTTATGATCTATCTTTTTTATATATTTATCTTTTTATTTATTTATTTGTCTTTTTTTATATATTTATCATTTTATTCATTTATGTATTCATTTTTATTTATTTAATATTTATCTTTTTTATATATTTATCTTTTTATTCATTGATGTATTCATTTTTTATTTTTTATTTACCGTTTTAATTATTTATGTATTCATTTTTTTATTATTATTAATCATTTTTATATTTTTATTCATTTATGTATTCATTTTTTATTTATCCTTTTGTTTATATATATTAATTTTTATTTATTTATCCTTTTATTCATTTATGTATTCATTGTTTATTTATTTATCCTTTTAATTATTTATGTATTAATTTTTATTAATTTCTTATTTATCTTTTTTATGTATTTATCTTTTTGTTAATTTATGTATTAATTTGTTTATTTATCCTTTTGTTTATATATATAAATTTTTATTTATTTATCCTTTTATGTATTAATTTGTATTTATTGATTTATGTAGCTATATTTTCTTTATTTATTTCTGTATTTTATTTATTCATGGTACATTTACTCCTCCATAGTTTTTATCACCTGCGATGAGTTGCAAGTTCTTGATGGTTTCACCATGTCGTCGTAAATTTGGAGTTGTTCACCGGGGATCCGACGATTTAGTTTCCCGCCATTTCCTTCCTGCACTCCGTCGTCGCCTCTTCGGTCTTGACGTTTCCTCGGTTCTCTGCAAAATTTTGTTTTGTTTTTTAGTCTGAGAATCCAGACTTGATGTCAATTTACTGTTAAAACTTGTTTTTTAAACAGTAAGCGCTCAGACTTGTTATCTATGTGTAAAGTAAAATCACCAGTTATGCAAATGTACCTGTATTTAGTGTGTGTGATCGATAACAAGTCTGTGAATTCGCTGATAAAAGCAGATGCGTATTCAGGGGTCTGTAAATTATAATCCATAAAATCCGAGGGCTGCTAAAAGTGAGTTTGCAAGTAATTGAGGCGGCGCCGCCGCCATTTTTCCCCCTCCGCTAACTGGAAATGGAAAGTGAAGACGTCTGTGGGGAAGCCTGTGTGAGAACAGCTGGAGCAGCAGAGCATCACGTTTCAGTTAAAAACAAGTTGTCGAGTTCATAACCGCGCGTTACGAAAGACAAATACAACTCTTGGTCAATAATATTGGCATCATATCCAAACTCTCCAGTCACAAAGCTCCGCCTTTCAGAAACGACTTGGCTCTGTTGTTCAATTGTATAATTAAAGTAAATCCTGCCAAAGCGTTGTTGTTTTACATCCAAGTACAATTGATTGCAATCTCCTTGTTTGTTTTACTTATCTGTCTTATAAATCTTTCTTTTTTGAAGTGTCAAAAGTCAGATGTTCCATAATGGAGGTGTTTTTTTGAAAATTGTTGCAATAGTTTTTCCAGAATGTGGTTTTTCATCCGTTCGCATGACGACGGAACCGGAGGCTTTTCAAATCGTCGCGTTTTCAGTGGCCCTGAGCCTCGCTGTCGCGTAAACGGACACACAAAACGCTATAAAACACTTCACTTCTGTGTGAAGCGGCCCTGAGACCGATGGTACGACACAAAAAACTGTCAAGTCAGACAGTTCTCATCAATTAAGTCTTAAAAAACCCTTGATCGTTTCAGTTGACTTAGCTCCTTCAGAACAGATAAATGGGATCATCTGGTGGTTAACCTCAGGTACTGCACGGGGATGAGTTAATTCAAGAATGTAGAATACTAGAGAAATATATTTTCTCCATCTGTGCATGGCTTTATTCAGTCCGCAGTCCCAATACAGTTGTTAAAATAAAACAAAATTAAAAATGAGGTCACGCGTGTCAAAAAGATGATTGAATATTCATATATTAGTCACTTCTGACGCACTTAAATGTTGAAAATACGTCAGCGAGTCAGTGCTGTGTTATTATTAAAGCTCAGAAATGAAGACATTGACCAGCAGTGCTGCTCATAAACCAGGGGGGTCAAACTGATTTCAGTCGAGGGGCCACATCAACCTGATCTGACCTCTGGAGGGCCAACAAGTCAAACATAACATGTTAAACGGCAGATATGGACAAATGTCAAAGTCTTTCCTTCTTTTGATTCTTTTGTAACTGCAAGAATTTGCCAGTCTAATCTGAAATATACATATTAAAGGAAGTCAGATATTATTATATTTGCCAAAAAAAAAAAAACACACCAAAAAACCCTCAGTCACCTGTATCTGGATATCGTATTCAGGATTAAAACAATTTGTCATCATCTGGAAATTGTTTTGAGTTCACGTGTCTAAAGTGTCACTTCACACAAGTTGGACTCATTGTTTTATTGTGAAAGGCGTTGCGTCATGTGACCTCCACAGATTGCATTAATGTCGGGGGTCAAATTCTGACCAAGGGCGGTTTTAAATGTCATTTTTGCCGATCGAGTGTTTTTAGATCAGCCTCTTGTCAGTTTTCATATTTATACTTCAAAAATCACATGGCGACGGATTAGATGGTCTGGTGGGCCGGTTCTGGGCCCCGGGGCCACATGTTGGACACCCCTGTCATAAACGTTTGAGAACACGATTCTAACATTGCATTTGCCTCTCAGTCAATCCGTATGAATTTATTAATCCCGAACTGGATCCGACCTGAGAAGATTAATAAAGGGACGTGATTTTACTTGAAAACGCAGGTGAGCCGAACTTGGAAAATAAAGCGAATTATTATTGTTATTTTCCCCTCAGAAAAAGAAATAAAGCAGTCGTACATTCGGGAGTGGTTTATTATGGGCGTTCAGGCGAAAACCTTCATGAAGTGGGGCTTCAGCAGGGCCAGGTAGGCCTTGTCCACCTTGGCCATGGAGCCGCCGATGTCCTGGAGGGCGTCGTGAGCCTCGGCAAACAGCTTCTCCCCGACCTCCTTCTTCACCGCGTCCCGCCAGGCGCTCAGCTTCGGGCGGCCTTCGAACATGTCGACGCCACTTCTGACGGGCTGGAGGGGAGGGGGGGGAGACGTGAATCTGAGTTTCACCATGCTACATGCTAAAGGGTTTCGCGGGCTCACGCGCCAGTGAAGCTACGTGCTAATAAACATAATTAGAGTCCGGCCGGGGCACTCGTTTACGGCGAGCTCCGCCCCTCGGGCGACAGTAGCATAGCGCAGATGCTAGCGGCTACGCTATGCTACTGTAGAGGTGCCATAGCATTGATGCAGTGTGTGTGTGTGTGTGTGTGTGTGTGTGTGTGTGTGTGTGTGTGTGTGTGTGTGTGTGTGTGTGTGTGTGTGTGTGTGTGTGTGTGTGTGTGTGTCTGAGCTGGAGTTCAGCTCGGCAGCTGGGCTTTGTCCGCCGACAGGAAGTCTTCCTCCTCACAAAGCCGGGAGACGACAAACACCCGAGACCTGATCTCAGCCTCCGGTTTCACTCCCTCGTCGCTTGGCTTTGTGTGAGCCCTGAGAGGTGTGTGTGTGTGTGTGTGTGTGTGTGTGTTTGGGGTTCAGTCCCGCAGTCGGCCATGTTGACCATGAATACGTCTCTTTGTGTCACTGGATCCCTAAAACCTTCACTCTCACCTTCAGGAGGATTTTATTATGCAATTTAAAGCAATGACCTTTAGCTACTTGTCGCTAGCGAGTACCGATAAGTACTTTTTAAATGCCATCAAGCTCGATTTAAACTCCATAAGCAGGTGATGAACCACCTCCACGCAGCGCAGAACGGAAGCCTGGTCGTTTCCACGTTACCTGCATGATCTCCACGATGGCCACCAAATCGGCCACCGAGATCTGGTCTCCGGCGATGAAGGGTCTGTTCTGGAGGAAGAAGCTCTCCAGCAACTCCACAGACTTGGTCAGGTCCTCCATGGCGGCGTCCATCTTCTCCGGAGGGGCCTCGGCGTCCATCATGAGAGGGTAGAAGTGCTGCCCACACACAAACGCCAGTCAGCCGACCTTCGTTGGCGAAGGTAAAGAGGCTATGTAGGTTCTAGGTCCTGCTTGTGTTCATATAATCTATTTATTGCTTTGTATGTTGTTTTACCAACTTTTCACCCAAATTGTACGAAATCTTCAGGGACAATTCGTCATCGTCATCCAAGGACGTTGGCGACAAGCCGTTTCCGAATAAATCTCGAAAAACCTTTCCCGTACGAAGCGGGTGGGAGAGGCACCTCATGCAGGAGATCAAAGACATCAGCGTCCTTTGATGCAGCGGTGTAGCTACGTTCGACATGAGCGAACGGCTATCGTGCCAGCGACGCCACTTTCGGTTCCCGCAAACAAATGTGGGCGCTCTACCGAGTGTAGCTCTAGATTCCCTCTGCTGGACGTCCCGGCAGAGCGAGAGGACACACACCTTGAGCAGGAAGACCTTGGAGCCGTGCGGTCGCAGGTTGGTGTGCTGCCAGGACAGGTACTCGTTGACCCGAGCCCGCCGCTGCAGGTCGGCCGGGTACCAGTGGTCGGGTCCCGGGTGCTTCTGGACCAGGTACTGCAGGATGGCCACGCTGCACAAAGACCGGGGAGGACATGAGCCCACACACTGAGAGGTATCCCGACGGCACGAGGCCGAACTGTGTTTTTCTACCTCTCGGTCAGGACGAAGTTTCCATCCTTCATGACGGGAACCTTCCGGATCATGCTGGTTTTCCCGAACTCCTCGCTGTACTGATGACCTGCATCGCGGTCAAGAACAAACCTTTTTTTTCTTTTTTGCTGACTCATCACCTCATCACAGTCATCCACAAATTGAAGTGATTAATGAAAACTCGCAAGTTAAAAACACCAGGTGCGGTAAAAACGCGACAGTAAAACGTTACGGGACGTCAGGAAGTGGCTCCTCATTGGTCCTCTGGCGTGACCCCGGAATCCAACACAGAAGATCACATGACCTCAACGTCTCTATTCGGGTATATCTGCGTGATTTACTGCACGACAGCAGGAGGGGAAACAAGATTTTTTTTTTTAGGATGTTGAAATCCTGGCTGATTTCTTTATATTTCCTCATGACGTAATAGAAGGAAGTGGTGCGTTTCAGGTGTGGCCTTTAAAAAACAAAAAAAACCATCCCCAGGTGTGCCTCCAATTAGCTCATATGTTGTGAGGTCACATTTTACACGTACCTGCGTATCTGAAAAAAAACTAAACTGTGATGTTTCTCCGACTTGCCAGAAGCGACGATTCCTGAAAACTCCGGCCACAGTGACGATCTGGATAAAATCCTCGTCTCTGTTTACATCTAAACGAAGGCGGGCAGGCGGATGTTTACGTCACAATTCGTGACGTCCTGTTGTTTGTCCAGGATTCTGATTGGCTATCATGGCTTCATGCTTCTTGCTACACTGCCCCCTACAGGTTTGGCTGCTCATAGCAGCTCTGAACCACCCGTATATGTGGGTCCGATTTTTTATTTTTTTTTAACGTGGAGGGAAACATCCGTTTTTTTGGGGTAGGTTTTTTAAACTGGGTACGTGTAAACGTGGCCTCAGTCATAATCTGTTTCTTTAATGTGGCATTTAGCAAATAGAAATAATTTTGGGAAGCCAAACTGATCTACACTCGGAGAAGTTTGGTCTGATTTCACTTCATATAGTGAGAAAAAAAAGGTTTTTATATATATATAGTGCATGTAAACTTCTGGTTTTAACTATATACATAGACAATACTGTACCAAGAGGAGGAAAATGGTCTTTTATCTTTCCTGACTGTCTGAAATCCGAAGAAAAATCTGACTTCAATCTGTCTGAAGGGTTTTTAACGTTTCTATTGTGTCTCTAATGAACACAGTGTCCACACACTTTGTCTTTAAAGCGTTCAGAGGAGGTTAATGTCCTCCTCTCGCCTCTTCAGTCCCTGTGGAGACCCCCCTCCCCCCCCAGATGTTCCTCCCCTTCCTGCTCTTCCCCCTACTGCTCCTCCCTCCCTCCCCCTGGTATCGCTCTCCCTTCTCTTCATTCTGGCCCCTTCCTCCCCAAACCTCCCCACAAGTTACATAACAATACCACTTTGGAGATCATTAACCTTTCTCAGTGTGTGTGTGTGTGTGTGTGTGTGTGTGTGTGTGTGTGTGTGTGTGTGTGTGTGTGTGTGTACCTGCAGAAAGATCCACGAGCTTGAACTCAAAGGGGATTTTCAGCAGTTTAGCGAACATGAAGACTGAGCGGCAGGGCTGAGAGAGCAGGTCCAGGTACAGCTCCATGTTTCCAGGTGGTTTCCAGGTGGTTTCCAGGCAGTTTCCAGGCCGTCTTGGGGCAGGATTCCGGGATGTTCCTCCAGCTGTTTCTGGCTCCAGGCGCTGTGGCTCCGTCCTCCGGACTCTGCCCCTCTTATAAGGACAAACCCCGCCTCCGAACAAACTGAAGAAAAGTTCATCAGCAGAGGTCAACTAAGGTTTCAGTCATTTCACAATTACCCCCCCCCCCCCCCCCGTTTTTTTTTTTTGGGGGGGGGGTACGAACAAATATTCCCTATAACAGGGGCGACTGATGATTATCATCGTCCATGAGTCCTCACAGTTCTGCCAAATCTGCTGTTTTCTTTACTTTTTCTTATCATGACGTACTCGTTCTCAGGAAATTTAACCCTTTAGGTGCACGTTTTCACTGTAATGACTGTGATACAAAGAAGATTATATGTTATCTTTGCTGAAGTTCTACTCTTTTTCAGGCACGCAGCTAAAAATACAGTTTTCTCCTCTACTTCATTGTTCATTCCATGTTTGTTTGGTCTGAAATATTTGCGGTTTCTCTGGCGTGCACTGTTGACTTTGATAGTGGGATTTTGAGCACGTCCGAAATTTTATCAGAAAAAAAAGAAAGGAACATTTTAAAGGAGAATACAAAGAAAATCAGTGTTTTCTCTTTGTGCCACTTGCAGAAAGGTCCGGCTTTACTTTCCTGATGCTTCACTTTGTTGGAGGTGCGTTGCCGTGGTAACGTATCTGAAACAGATACTTCACTGGGGTCGTCCAGATGATAACTAACATTCACTTGGTTTTTTCTGGTCATTTGAAAACAAATTCGACTTTTTCAGTGCCCCGGTTAAAAGCTTTATTTATTTATTTATTTATTCCTGCCACTGCAGTTTTATTTTTTCCACCATTTAAACCATAACTGTCTCTGAGAAATAAAGTTAAGCCTTTAAAAAACAGGAGAGAAAAAGAAAAGCCCAAACAAAGGAGAGGAATGAATCTAAGGTCCAGCTGCAGTCGGAGGCTGAAGTCCTGTTGAATCACGAATCTGTGTCAAAGTGGAGCCAAGACTTCCGTTTCAACTGCCTAAAATATATACCGGTATATATATATATAAACTGTCAGGGAACTTAAAACACAAGCAGCGTGTAAATAAACTGTGCGTGACAGAAACACGAAAACAACCCGACCTGCAGGAAGATAGAAACATAGAAATGATCTCAGTGAGACAGACGATTCAGTGAATCAACGACCGTCTGGGGTCAAAGGTCAAACCCAGCTGCGTGTCTGCAGACTGGGCATGTGATGAGGGGCTGAAATGTCTAAAAAGACGCGTTTCTGTGTGTTACAAGAGCACCATCTACTGGAGGATAAAGGCAACAGCATGTGTTCGCCAGAGTTCTCCCTTTAAATCAACCAACTTAAATAAATCGATCACCTCAAATTAATTTACAAGGATTTAGACTTAATTATGACCATTTCTTAATATTCTGCACAAAAGGAAATTTGAAAATATCATAGAATATAATCTCAAAATTATCTCTCTGCACCCTTGACACTATTAAAAGAATAATCCACCTCTATATATTCATATTTCACTAATAGGACAAAGTCTATTATATTTAGAATTGTACAAAATGTGAAATAACTAAATATAGTAGCAGGTTTTTTTGTTGTTTAAATCCTACGCTCTGCAGAAAAATATTAAGATGCTTTTAGAGGTGTTGGAAAGAATTAACAGATGGATAAACTGATTGAGCCCAAAATATCAGAATTAATGTGTTCATTCTTCCAGCATTCACACAATTCTGTAGAGACGTCTTTAAAGAGACTGAAAAGGAGGCGAGCAGTGTTTCTTTACTGTTTATTTAGTGATTCTTCTTTTTCTTCTTTTGGGTATATCGGCAGTTTGCATTAAGTTGCATTAACGCCATTTGCTGGTTCTATCCATCGATATTGTTTAATTCCCACTGCTCTCGATTTTCCCGATGACTGCTTCCCTCTCTCTCTTATGAATGAATTTATTTGGATTTCCTCCATGTGCATTCAAAATATAACATAGAAATATATATTAATAATTTTGATGACATGTATAAAAAAAACACCAAAAAAACAAGGGCGGCAAAGAAAGTCATAAATAAGACTTATTTCGGTTGTGGTCTTCAAAAAACATTAATTATAAATTTTAAAAAAAATGAAATTGTGACATTATAACGCACAATTAAAAACACAAAATCGTATAAATGTGTATAAATCGATAAATACAAGTTCTACCGATACAAATTTATTAAACAAAATTATTAATCACAAATGTATATATAGATGCCAACATAAGTTATGTTGGCGATTAATATAAAAAAAAAAAAAAATAGAAGAATTAAAGTGACGCTATCGGTCAAATGGCGAAGAGCCCGATGACATCACGCGATATCTTTACCTGAACTTTGACCTTGACGAAGAGGCACGTGTGCGCGTGCACGTACGTACGCGCGTGCGCAGGGCTAAAGTTTTGCCAAGGACGTTGCTTAGCAACCGTCTGACGTGAGAAGGACCAAGAAGATTCCGAGACAAGAAGGACTGAGAAGATTGAGATATAAAGAAGGAGCGAAGCGGAGGAAAAGATGGCGGCCGGCGGCGTCTCAGGAGGCCGCTCGCTGTTTTTGATTCGGATTCGGTCGCTGCAGGAGCAGTTAGCCAGGTGAGCCTGCTCAACCCTCAACGGTTCTTCTCACTGACGGTCACTTGTGTTCGTACCGTGTGTTTCCATGCGACACAGTCACGTTTAGAAACCCTTCCGACCGCCACCGGGAATCTGAATATCGAGTTTCCGCTTCTTCTTCTTCTTCTTCTTCTGCTTCTTCTCGGTTTAACGGCAGTTTGCGTCCATGACGTTGCACTGCCGCCATCTGCTGGTTCCAGCTGGTCGTTACCATTCCCACCGCTGAACGAAAGAAAGACAGACATCATTGATTATTATTATTTATGAATATTATTCTAAATGTTGGAAAGGAAAGCTGCAGAAAAACTACTTTCAACATAATTTTAAAATTGTGTTCCTGCTTCAAAAAAAGGCGGTAAGAATTATAAGTCACAAAGTGAGGAAGTTTGAGGGGAATGTAAACATTACTATTGATGATTTGAGGATTGAAAGAGTGACCAAGATTACATTTCTGGGAATCATGTTAGATACCAAACTCAGCTGGAAGCCCCACATTGAGTATATTCGAACAAAAGTGAGTAAATGTATAGGTATTTTGCATAAAGTGAAATATGTTCTTGGTAAGGATTCCTTATTTCTTTTATATTCTTCATTAATTGTTCCATACTTTACATATTGTATTGAGGTTTGGGGAAACGCATGCAATAGTGTAAGAGAACGAATGTTCCTGCTTCAAAAAAAGGCGGTAAGAATTATAAGTCACAAACATACAAACCACCTTTTTGTGAAGCTGAAACTGTTAAAATTTAAAGACCTTGTTAATTTAAAAAAATGTACTGACCATGGTGAAAATGAAGCACAAGTTGGTCCCGGAACATATTTACATGAAATTGACCTTGATCACAGGTGACACAAGACGAAAAGGACATTTTTGTGTACCTTTCTCCCGAGGGTTTCTTAGTTGCTGGGGTGAGATTATGGAATTCATTAAAGAACACATTAAAATGTCCTCAAACAATAAATACGTTTAAAAATATGTTTAAGGAGATGCAGATGGAGGGATATAAAAAAAATTTAACTTGCATGTTGCAATGGGGAAATTAGTTTTGTTTTCTAAAATTGTTCAAACGATTGATTTTTAAACACAGTAAAGTGTGTTACAGTTTTGTTGAATGGATCGCCGCCGTTTATGGTCATCGATTTTTCTGTACATATTCAAAGGGGCATGAACAATAAGACGACGTCTTCACCAGGCACTGTTCACATTAATGTACGACCCTGTTAAGTAAAATGTGAACATGGTTGAATAAATTAATAAATGAAAGAAAAAAAATAGACTACTAAAAGCAAAGAAGAGCAGAGAGACTGTTGTTAAAAAAAAGTCAAAATATAGTGCAACAAAAATCAAATTATCTTTACTGAATTCTGAGTATTGCCTCTGGCTTCCTAGCAGAAGGTCTTCAATTCAGGACGGGTGCAGGCGACAATACCACATCTGTGTTCCGTGTCTTTGCGCAGAGTTCAGCTGAAGTGTGAGGAGCTGGAGGAGCAGAACAAGGAGCTCTGCTCTCGGCGTGACGCTGTGGACGAGGTCACCCGAGGGAGGATTCAGAGACTGAAGCCCGACGGAGTCAGGAGGGTGGAGCAGTTGCGGGAACGGCAGGAGAGTGAGCGGGAGTCGGCCCGACGGCACCGCGGGGAGCAGGAGGCGGAGCTGCAGGAGCACCAGGAGCTCCTCCGCGGGCAGGAGGCGGAGAAGACCCAGCAAGGTGGGGGCAGATACAGCTGTTTCTCCCTCAACATCTGGGTTCAGTGGGGTTTTTTCTATTCCCCCAGTCTGACATCAAACTTGTTAGTAATTTGTTTTGTTTTTTTACTAACGTAGATCCAGCTTTTCTTTCATTTTTTTCCCCCTCAATTTGAATATTGGATCACAGGAGCTGCATTCAGAATCTGCTGTGTCTGTGTGAGCTGGACTGGCTCCGCCCACACACACGCCCATCTATGGAAAGAGGAAGGAAGTACTTCCTCTTGTGGCGCCATGTGCCAGAGCACAGCTGCCTGGTTGTGGGAGGAGTCAAATTGGGAGGAGCCGACCTTGATTGTGATTGGCTGAACCCCCCCGATGACACTATATAGGGTTTGATTTCTGATTGGCTGCTTGGAGCAACACACTTTTTAAACACTGAAACAAGCCGGGGAGAGAGAGGACAGACGATTGTTACTGTTGGAAAACCATCATAAGGTGAATTTTGCGTAACATATCCCCTTTTTAAAATTATAATTTATTTGAAATATTTCAACAACAAAAGAGAAACTTGCAAAATCAGCAGCGGGAGAGAAAAATATCAGCGTGTCAGGCTAAATAAGAAGATGAATCGGTCAAAAACAAAATGGCTTTGTTGAAACAATGGAGACAAAACTCCAGCTGAATCCTTCTTCTGTGGTGAAACGCTGGAGAAGGAAAGTTTTGAAACTTCAAACTGTTTCAAGAACCGGATTTAAAAAAACCACCCTGAAACAGTTTATCCTCAGAGGAAAGGAAATCTTCTTCACAGACTATATCAAAGAATCGATATTTCACATTGAGTGTGTTTTGAGGCGCCTACAACGTTTATCTTTTGATATTAAAAAGTGAGGTGGAGGAAGTGGATTGGATAAGTGTTTAATGGTAAAAAATACAAAAATTGGGTCGTTCTAGGAAAAGCTTGAGAAGCACTGTGTTATCTGGTGAAGGAGTGAAAACAGTGGCTGAGCCTGAGAGTGGCACCGTTAACGGCAGAACCTGCACTGCCAACACTGCTATTGTTTTTTACTATAGTATGTTTATTGTACTTTTATTCTACACTTTGCCCCCCCCCCCCATCATGGTATAATTTCCTTGTATTTCATCTTACTGTATATTTTGCTCCCCTTAGAACTTATTATACTTTATTATAGTTTGTGATTTTTATCTTATTTTTTTTATTTTAGTCCTATTTTATTTTGTTTATTATTACTTTTTACTATAAATACTTTTGGCCCTTAGAGTTCTTGATAGTCATTGTATATAAGATTCCTCTATTCTTATCTGACTGTTTGCACATTTCTTGTCTTTCCTACTCATGAGTCCTTAAGAGCAGAATGGAACAAGTACATTTCTCCTTTGTGAGATCAATAAAGGCTTATCTTACCTTGCCTTGCCTTACCTTACCTTACCTTACCTTGTCTTGTCTTGTCTTGTCTTGTCGTATCGTATCGTCTCGTATATTGTCTTGTCTTGTCTTGTCTTGTCTCGTCTCGTCTCGTCTCGTCTCGTATATTGTCTTGTCTTGTCTTGTCTTGTCTTGTCTTGTCTTGTCGTATCGTCTCGTCTCGTCTCGTCTCGTCTCGTATATTGTCTTGTCTTGTCTTGTCTTGTCTTGTCTTGTCGTATCGTATCGTCTCGTCTCGTATATTGTCTTGTCTTGTCTTGTCTTGTCGTATCGTCTCGTCTCGTCTCGTCTCGTATATTGTCTTGTCTTGTCTTGTCTTGTCTTGTCGTATCGTCTCGTCTCGTCTCGTCTCGTCTCGTATATTGTCTTGTCTTGTCTTGTCTTGTCGTCTCGTCTCGTCTCGTCTCGTATATTGTCTTGTCTTGTCGTGTCGTGTCGTGTCGTGTCGTGTCTTGTCGTGTCGTACCTTAACGGCGTCCTCTCCTCCGCAGCAGTGGAGTTGGAGTTGCAGGAGGCGGAGCTGATGCACCTGAACCAGACGTTCGGCGAGGTGGTGGCGGGCCTGGAGGGGCGGCTGGCCGACCAGGAAGCGGCCAACGAAGCTGAAGCACACAGCCTGAGAGCGGAGGCCGAGGCGGCGCTGAACAGGTACGGTCCCACACCGGAACCCTCCGCCGCCGCCGTCGCCATCGCGTCCTCACAGAGGCTCCACGCAGCTCACGTCCTCGTTGTTTGTCGCGTGGGACGTCAACAGTCAACGTCCAAATGCGTTGTTCTGCTCTGGAACGTCCAGCCGTCATCCCGTCGTCCTCGGGATGAGTAGGGTCTGAACGGTGTTGGAGAAGAGGTCGAATCATGGGCAGAAAAAAATACAACTGTATTTTTCCTTAATGGGGCAATTCAGGTGGGAAAAGAGTGGATTGATAGGTAGGTAGGTAGGTAGGTAGATGGGTAGGTAGATGGGTAGGTAGGTAGGTAGATGGGTAGGTAGATGGGTAGGTAGGTAGATAGATAGATAGGTAGGTAGGTAGATAGGTAGGTAGATGGGTAGGTAGGTAGATAGGTAGGTAGGTAGGTAGGTAGGTAGGTAGGTAGATGGGTAGGTAGGTAGGTAGATAGATAGGTAGGTAGGTAGATAGGTAGGTAGATGGGTAGGTAGGTAAGTAGGTAGATGGGTAGGTAGGTAGATGGGTAGGTAGGTAGGTAGATGGGTAGGTAGGTAGGTAGATGGGTAGGTAGATGGGTGGGTAGATAGGTAGGTAGATGGGTAGGTAGGTAGGTAGGTAGATGGGTAGGTAGGTAGGTAGGTAGATGGGTAGGTAGGTAGATGGGTAGGTAGGTAGAAGGGTAGGTAGGTAGGTAGGTAGATGGGTAGGTAGGTAGATGGGTAGGTAGGTAGGTAGGTAGATGGGTAGGTAGGTAGGTAGGTAGGTAGGTAGATGGGTAGCTAGGTGGATGGGTAGGTAGGTAGATGGGTAGGTAGGTAGGTAGGTAGATGGGTAGGTAGGTAGATGGGTAGCTAGGTGGATGGGTAGGTAGGTAGATGGGTAGGTAGGTAGGTAGGTAGGGAGATAGGTAGATAGATAGGTAGGTAGGGAGGTAGGTAGGTAGGTAGGTAGGTAGGTAGGGAGATAGGTAGATAGATGGATATGTAGATAGATGGATCAACCAGTGTGTGCTGTACATAAATTAAACACTTAAAAGGAAGCTAAGAAGCAAAATGGTGAGATAGAATGTTCATTAACTAGGTTTGTTATATAAATTAGAGAAAGAAAGGATGAAGGTGGTCGTGTGAAAGCAGCAGAGGTTTATTACAAGTAGCAGTTATGTAAAGTACAAAGACTGCGTCTCACAGTGACGTTGAGACACGAGACAGTATTGAGACATGAGACCTCGTAATGCTACAGACTCCAGGTGTCGTGGAGTCTTCCGAGGACGGTCCAGGGCGAGGCGGTGGTGAAGATGCGGGCGGTGCTGGCCGTGATGCAGGAGAAGCTGCGCCTCCAGCAAGTGGAGGTCGAGGGGTCGTCTCGTCAGTTGGACCTGCTGCTGAGAGACGGGGACGAGCTCCTGCAGGACCGGGACGGCCGGGACACGGTGAGAAGACCAGGGGACCAGACGTCTCCTCGGAAACGCTCCATGACTGCCGGGGGCTTTTTAATGTCTGCAGGGATGTTTAGGGATTGAAACTGGGGATTGAGAGTTTTCTGTTACGGTGGCCCGGAAGTACAAAACACTGTAAACGTCACAACATACTACCCCCCCCCCAAAAAAAATACTACCAAATAGAGAAAACACTACTAAATCCCACAAAACCCTACTAAATTCAGAAAGTACTACCAAATCCCAAAAAAGTACTAAAAAGAGAAAACACTACCAAATTGGGAAAGCACTACTAAATCCCAAAAAACTACCAAATAGAGAAAATACTACCAAATCCCCAAAAAACTCTCAAACTAATTGACCCCCCCCCCCCCTTCTGGAATCACGTCTGAACAAACAAAATAATGAGTTACATGTTGACCTTGTCCCTTGTTGTCCAGGAGTCAGCGGACGAGGACATCCAGTGGAAGACGGAGAGACTGCAGGACCTGCTGGACGGTGTCTAATGAAATGTGCTAATTATTATTATTATTATTATTATTATTATCATCATTTTAGAATCTGAAACTACAATGACAAAATTCCTCATCTTTTAGATTTTCCTCTGGAGAAAAAACAAACAAAAAAACCTCACATTTAACTCAAACGGGTCACGTTGAGCCTCTCTGGCAAGTTTTAGTAGAATTAAAAGAACGAGCCTCAATGGATAAAACAAACGCTCATTGAGAAAAAGATGAAAACCTTCCAAAAACAACAAAAAAAAATCAACTAAAAAAGGGGTTGAATTAATAGATATTTCCTTTCTTTTAGTTACAAAACGTTATAAACCTGGAAAGAAACGCATTGATCAATGAGAGCCGACTTGAAACACGGGATTTTAATAGCACGCATGTCTTTATTTATTTATTTCTTCTTATCGTTACCCTTTGCAGTCTTCTCTGTTAGACCTTCTTTCGGACTGCGTGTTATTTAGCACCAGCATCGTCAGTTCCTCGCGGCACCAGCTGCTCCCCCCGCCTGTCTGGGGGACGAATAAACTACGTCCACGTCCGTTTGTCTGCGTGGCGACGGTCTGCGGTTCTGTCCACTGTTCTGATGGAACGTCACCGCCGCGTAGTCCAGATGCTCCGAGCTCTGGGAATCACACACACACACACACACACACACACACACACACACACAGAGACACACACACACACACACACACACACAGAGACACACACAGAGACACACGCACACACACACACACACACAGAGAGACACACACAGAGACACACACACACACACACACACAGACACACGCACACAGAGACACACACACACAGAGACACACGCACACACACACACACACACAGAGAGACACACACAGAGACACACACACACACACACACAGAGACACAGACACACGCACACAGAGACACACACACACACACACACACAGAGACACACGCACACACACACACACACAGACACACGCACACAGACAGAGACACCCACACACACACAGAGACACATAGACACACACACACAGAGACACGCACACAGAGAGACACACACAGACACACACACACAGAGAGACACACACAGACACACACACACAGAGAGACACACACACACACACACACACAGTCTAGCTTTTTATTGGTTAAAACACCAAATGTACAGATTTGAACACTGATTTACAGACGCTGACGAAAACGATCGGTCGTGAAATGTGCAAACTTAAAAAAAAAAAGTGGCTTCACATAACTAAATGTTCATTAAACTTCAGTAAAACTTAATTCATGCTATTTGGTAACGGTAAAAGAAATACATAGACACGGTTACAGGCAGATGGTTTGGAAATTAAGAGTTCATGAAAGTAAGTGTTATAATTGATGGTACAATAAATTGGAACTATATATGTTGGTGTAAGATTTTGTCCCGTAGGATATAAATAAAACAGTTAAACTCAATACCTGGTCTTGTGGATTCTTGTACGACTCGGCACGACCTGCGAGTATAAAACCTTTTTTCAGTGCCGTTCATGCAATTCTTCCCCTACGGAATCGAGTAAAGTTTGAAAAAAACAAACAAACGCACCTTTCCGGAGCCTTCTGTTCTCGAGGGCCAGGTAGACGATTCCCGCCAGGAGGAGGAGCGTGGCGGCGCTCAGGATCCCGCTGGGCAGGTAGCTTAACGTCGCGGACGCTGATTTAAGACACGAACCCCCGGCTGATTACCAACGCGAGATCGTTCTGGCGACCCACGATGCATTCGTCCGTTGGGGGGGGTGGATTCTTACCCTGGACGTCTAATTGTGTGGCGTTGACGATGACGGGGTTCTTCTGGACGTAGTACCCGCAGAAGTACAATCCGGAGTCCGACTCGTTCACCGTCTTGATTGCGAGAAAAACCACAGACGAGTTGGAGCTCATGGCGAACTTGTGTCTGGGGAAGCCCCCGCAGTGCCGAGGGTCTTCGCGGCGGTCGTACATGGAGACGACGCAGTGGACGCCGGCCCTGCCGGCCACCCTCAGCCAGGTGATTTGCGCGGGGACGCTGGAGAAGTTGGAGCAGAGCAGCTCCACGTCCTCGCCGGGCCTCGCCGCCACGTGACGGAGGTTTGATCCCGAGACGGAGCCGCCGTCTGAAAAGGGGCGTGGACGTAAAGGGGTCACACGGGGGAGGGGGGAGGGGAGCGACGGCGCAAGAGGTCCAGACGGTGGATTTGTGGATTTTCACGACTTACTGAGGCAGCAGAGGAGCAGCGACGCCGCCGCCGTCCAGATGTGGTTGGTCATGGTGCCGGAGGTGTGACTCTGGGACGGCGCCCTGCTGCAGCGAGCCTCCCAGGACGTGAGTTTGAGGAAGTGAGAGATTCGTGTCTTTATATCGCAACACTTTGGTTTGTTTAACGAGAAATGAAAATGAAAAAAAAAACCCACAGCCAAACGCAGGGTTGGGTCGGGACACGGAATGTTAACAATAGCAACGTGTCAGTTTCATTACCTTGTTATGGAAAAAAAATGTAAATAAATCTGCTTTAAGGTTTGATGGTAAATAATGAGTGTTGGATGGATGGATGGACGGAGGGACGATAGATTGATGGAAAGATGGATGGATGGATGATAGAGTGATCAATGGACAGATAGATGGACGGACAGAGGGATGATAGATTGATGTGTGGATGGATGTATGGATGGACAGACGGACGGATGGATGGATGGATGATAGGTCGATCAATGGACAGGCTAATGGACGGATAGATGGATGGACAGAGGGATGATAGATTGATGTATGGATGGATAGAAGCATGGATAGATGGATGATAGATGGACGGACAGACGGATGATTAGATGGACATAAGGATGGATGATGGATAGATGGATGGATGGACAGATAGACAGAAGGATGGATGGACGGACGGATTGATGGATGGATGATAGATCGATCAATGGACAGACTAATGGACGGATAGAGGGATGATAGATTGATGGATGGACGGACGGATGCATTGGAGAATGTTGAACTATTTCCTTTGTAGAAATCTTAACATTCTTCTCCTTTTTGACTCTTTTCACTCGTTGAGGCCAAAATGTTTGGACAAATGTTTGGTTAACAATTTTTAAGATCTGATAATACTTGAATATAAATACATAATAAGTATAAATCTACTGCATTTCCCAGTTTTATCTTGTTGTTTTCCTCCAGAAGGAGCACTGACCTATTGACCTCCAGCTGTTCGTGCCATATTACCTCCGTCCTCCACTTTTCTCTCCTCCTCCACCTCTGAATCTGATTCTGCACGTCTTCCTCTAACTTCTGAAGGAAATGTGCATTAAAAGCGAGGAGCTCCGCCGCAAAAACCGCGTCAGAAGACTCAAAGTGAGTCTTAGTGGTTTGACCTCACCTCCTCCCAGCGAGAAAATCCGTCAGAAGCCTAAAAATATCTCCGAAATTGAAGCAATCAAGGTTCTGCATCCCTCTGGCGCAGAACGTTTTACAAGCTGTGACCAGATCGGTCCCATGAAGGGAAACTGCATCAGCATGTTCAGTCGGGTTTTTGTTTTTTTTCTGGTGTGAGACTGAAAACAACCTCAAGTCCACCTTGTATCACAACAAAGCAATCACCGTTAATAATAATAAAATTAATAATAATAATATAAATGTGGACAAAATCGTTTTGGTTTCAATGCTGAATCTTTTCCAGCCTTCAGCTGAATTTCATTTTATTTTCATTTTTTCATTTATTAATTTATTCAACCATGTTCACATTTGACTTAACAGGGTCGTACATTAATGTGAACGTGGTGAAAAGGAGCACGATGAAGACGTCGTCTTATTGTTCATGCGCCTTTGAATATGTACAGAACAATTGATGACCATAAACGGCGGTGATCCATTCGACAAAACTGTAACACACTTTACTGTGTTTAAAAATCAATCGTTTGAACAATTTTAGAAAACAAAACTAATTTCCCCATTGCAACATGCAAAGTTACATTTTTTTTATATCCCTCCATCTGCATCTCCTTAAACATATTTTTAAATGTATTTATTGTTTGAGAACATTTTAATGTGTTCTTTAATGAATTCCATAATCTCACCCCAGCAACTAAGAAACTCCTCTGTCATTTCCCCAAACCTCAATACAATATGTAAAGTATGGAACAATTAATGAAGAATATAAAAGAAATAAGGAATCCTTACCAAGAACATATTTCACTTTTTGCAAAATACCTATACATTTACTCACTTTTGTTCGAATATACTCAATGTGGGGCTTCCAGCTGAGTTTGGTATCTAACATGATTCCCAGAAATGTAATCTTGGTCACTCTTTCAATCCTCAAATCATCAATAGTAATGTTTACATTCCCCTCAAATTTCCTCCCTTAAAACCGGAGAAAAGAGAAGTTAGGTTTCGTGTGAGGGTGGAGAAGCTCTCAGACCAGGACTGCACAGCTCCCCCTGGTGGACAAACTCACCAACAGCCGCTTCAATTGTGTCTCTCAAAGTCGATGCTCGATTCACATCCGATCTATTTCCTCTTATCGATTGAAGCGATTCACAAATAACCGTTGTTGAAGGCATCACACGAGGACAAACACCATCACTGTTGTTTTCGTGACTGATTGCATCATTTCTACAAATACGCCTCAATTGTACAGTACAATTGTGGAAAGAAGTCAAATTTTATTTATATGCAATTTCAATTTTTAAAAAGTGTGTTGCTCCAAACAGCCAATCAGAAATCAAACCCTATATAAGTGTCATTGGGGGTTCAGCCAATCACAGTCAAGGTAGGCTCCTCCCCCTTTTGACTCCTCCCACAATCAGGCGGCTCTGCTCTGGCACATGGCGCCACGAGAGGAAGTACTTCCTCCATCTTCCCATAGATGGGCGTGTGTGTGGGCGGAGCCAGTCCAGCTCACACAGACGCAGCAGATTCTGAATGCAGCTGCTATGATGCAATATTCTAATGGAGGAGAAAATCAAGGAGAAGCGAGAAACTTTGAATACGTTTTTGAGCGAGACGCATGTGAAAGTGTTGAAAATCTTTCGGGGAGCTTAATGACTTGGAATCCGATAATTTTGCATTTAAAAAAAAAACCCAATCACTAAGACAAACGGTCAATTTTGACGAAATGAAAAGGAAGCAACATATTGTCTACATGCTATATTTCTTCACAATAAAAGCATTGGAAACAAGACATCCTGGTTGAACGTGAACGAGCTCAGAGAGCCGCTCACTGAAGCGTTCCGGATGAAAAGACCCAAAACGAGTCCCGAACGCCGATCGCCAGCGGAGGTTCAGTCAGTTCACACAGGGTTTGTTTCTTTTTCCAGCCGCACAGCTAATGTTTATTGACTCTTTTATGAATACGCTCATCACACCGTCTGCCCTTGCGGCTTCATTACGGCCCCCAGTTCACGACCGATCCCCGACAGAAGAACTGGATATTTCAACGTCGACGGGGCCCTTTTTACCGGCCCGGACGTCAAATGTCTTCAGAAACCATTGGATTTAAAAGAGTCGCCGACATAAACTCACGACAGGAAAGAGTCACTGTTTGACCGTCAACTTCTGTTTCCACCCTCTTCTCTCGTTGGCTCTGCTGTTGTGGCGAACTCCGGCCACGGGTCACCCGGGGTCTCGCCAGAGAACAGGGGTCGATGCCTTCAAGCATACTAATAACAACCCCCCCCCCTCCCCCACACCCCCCTACCCCTCCCCCTCCAGGCCCATTTCTCATAAGGTCTGGTTCACATTAAATCACACATGTGGTCCATGTTTTCGAGACGCGGGATTGACATGGAACCGTCTGAGGATCGGATTGACTCTAGTCTTTGTTCGGCCACTTCATACGGGAGGGATTGTTGATGTCGGCGAGGGTTGCCATTGAACCCGAGTCCTTTATTATTAAGAGTGACGGGACGAGTTCGGCCCCGTCGACGGAGAGAAGCTTTGACCTCTTGTGGGGACGGGATCTGTTCCTCTTGCTGGCGGAGTTTTGTGTTTCACGTCTTGATAGTCTCACCGCCGCAACGTCGACGCGTTTTCCGTGTCCGAGGCTTGAGATTTACGCCCCAAAACCGCCTCACAATGGCTCAGTGTTCAGCTGGGGAACATGTGGCGCTTGATGGACACATTAGCAGTGGCCAGGATCAAGCCTGTGACCTTTTTTTTATTTTAAGTGACCAGACAATTTGTTTAACCTCCGGACCACCCTGAAGACGAACACCAGCCCTACAGGAAAGGCTTCAATTCCACCAGAAGATCGGCGACGGCGCTTCTGAAAAGACGACGATAATTTGGATTATTTGTGTCAACATCTGTCACATTCACACACTCGATGTTTTGCGCTCTACATCAACCACTGGAGAAGAAACGGCTCTACAACCTCAATCAAAACCGAAACTCAGCAAAAGTCAAAAAGTGTCGGGGAAAGAAAAAATCAGTAACAGGAAATTTTATAAATAGAAAAAGTCTTGAGCTTATAACCTCAGACTGTGTCGACCTCGCCGACTAAGTTGACATCCAAACAATGAGTAAATCTATTTTTTTCTCCAAAAAAACATTCCGTCCACACGTCACCATGAACACGAGGCTTCAGAGCATGCAGTACACATGCCAGGCCTTTAGGGGCGCTGTGGCTCACCAAACACACCAAAAGCACAGAAGAAGACAGAACACATAGAAATTCAGAAGTAAATTCCTGCTCATAAACCTCTATGTAATTCTAGTTCTATAGGTCTATGGCCGCACTCTTCCTGCTGTTAGCATTATCTAGCGAAGCTCAACATTAGCTTGTCGTCGCTGATTGTTGTGGTTATTTGATGACATCACGGACTGCGGTGGGGGGAAGGGGGGGGCGATTACGTCATCTTTTTTCTACAGATGATTGTTTTTGCTGACTTTGCCGGTATGAGCCGGGGTTTTAGAATTTCCCCACTCTGGGACCCGTGTTAAAAGAAAACCTTTTTTCACGCGTTGTTGTGGACGACAGGCCAGAAACATCTGGTTTACGTGAACCAGGTTCCTGGTGTGGACGATCCCCCCCCCCCCAAAAAAAAACTTGGCTTTTCAGTCTAAAACGCCAGGGAAAGCGCCACAGAATTGAAAACCATCAACCATTTCGTCTTTTAACTTAAAAAGCTCTTAACGTTCCTTCAGAGTGACCAAGACGTCTGACAACGTAGGTGGGTGGCTCTGTGGCGCCCCCTCTGTTGGCGAAGAAGAAACACGCAGACAGAAGAGAGATGAATTTCCTCTCCGTGCACAACGAGCCGGAACAAAAGACTCGCGTCACCGCGTCCAAACACAAGCTGGAATGTCTTTCACGACTCGTTTCTGTTTCGGCGTTTCATTGTGAAGGAGAGCGCGGAAGCTCCGTCGCGATAACCTGCGGCCATTCATCATCGGAACCACAACATCTTTTCACTTCGGCAGATTCCCCCCCCCCCCCCCCCCCCCCCGATTTCCACCTGGAGCTAAACAACGGCCGGCCGCAGGCCTGGAAACGGGGCGAAAGACTCAAAACAGACAAACATATCTTAATTCTGAAATATTTCATCAACGCCATTCAGTTGAAAGTGATCCAAAGCAGAAAAGAAGTCTTGGAGATAGTTTGATAACCTCGTGCAGATGTTTCTCTGGTGCAGGAACACTGGAAGGGACGATGGAACCGCGAGAATCATGCAGTAGAGCGCTAAAATCTACAGTTTTAATCAGGATCCACCAAAGAGAGCCTGGATTTCACTGCAGCCCCGGTCGTCTGATGATAAAGGAATCTTATGGACACGTCCTGGATTCTCCACTGGGGGGGTCATGAGGGGCTCGAACGGTCCTGAGAGAGGACTTAGGACTGTTAAGAATCTAGAGCTACACTCGGTAGAGACCTTCTACCACGTTTGTGGAACGGAGTTAGCATCGTTAGCATGTCAGCTCATTTGGGACGCTAGCAAACTAGCATGTCAGGTAGCGGCATCCCTGTGCGAAACACAGGGGGGGGCGTCTCCATGGCAACAGACGCTGATCTCCTTGGATCCCGTCCAGGAGGCGCCTCTCTCATCCGCTTTGCATGTGAAATTTTTTCCCACAGTTTTTTTGGGGGGGGGGGATTTATTTTTACGCCCCAAAATCTTGGATGACGACAAATCATCCCTGAAGATTCCATGCAATCCGGGTTCATATAAAACAAACAAATAAAACAATAAATAAATAAATCAATTAGAATAGACGCAAACTTTCTCGCCCAACGTTATCTAATTTATCTAATTCAGATTTACTTGAGTTTAATCCAAATCAGGTGTGTGAAACAATCAAAGTGATGACTTGTTTTTTTTAATGTTTTTATTAGTGTTTTCACTGGTTTTGTTTTGGTTTTTACAACAGAAGGGAAACAAAAAGAAGGTGTGGCTTGAGAATTAAAAGGGTCGAACGAAACGAAACAAAAAATGTACACAGTTTAAACCAAACCGAAACGTGAGTTCAGGTTCCACCTACCGGTCACTATTTATTTTGAAAAGACGTCCATTCCGTCATTCACGTCGGTTTTAACGTGTGCCGGTGGCGTTTGGGAGAGTTCGCCCAGAAGAAGTCCTCAGTTCCGAAGTCGGCTTCACATCTGCGTGCAGTCACATTAATTACAGCCTCCCGTGTAGGAATTAGTGGCGTGACTTTCCCTTTTTTTCCCCTCTGTCATTAGGCTCGGAGGATAACAGGCCGAGCGCAGCTCACAAATCCTCCTCGGCACTCACTTTGTATTAAATGTTCAAACAGACCTGACGGTCACGGCACATGAAAGCGCTGCCAAACGCCTCGCTGCTGTTAGTGGTTGCAATTAAAGGGAATATTATTATTATTCGGGGAGCCTGAGAAAGCTTCAGCGGAGTGGACTTGGGGGGGTTTGTGGGGGGGGGAGGGGGGGGGGGCATCTTTCATCTCGCAGCTGCAGAAACACTTCATTACTACGCACACATTTCTGATTTTATTGAGTTCAGAGGAACTGGAGTCCTCCGTCGTACCTGGGTCGTCTGGCCGCCTCCTCCTGGCGAGCGTCGCTTTAAGTCAGGGGGGGTCAAACTGATTTTAGTTGAGGGGCCACATCCAACCTGATCTGACCTCTGGAGGCCCAACAAGTCAAACTTAACATATTAAATAGCAGATACGGACAAATGCAAAGTCTTTCCTTCTTTTGATCCTTTTGTAACTGCAAGGATTTGCCAGTTTATTCTGAAATATCCATATTAAAGGAAATCGGATATTATTATATTTGCAAAAAAAAACAAAAACATGTTTTACCTGTACACCTGTATCTGGATATCATATTTTTTATTCAGGATTAAAACAATTTGTCATCATCTGGAAAATTTTTTGAGTTTACGTTTCTAAAGCATCACTTCACATAAGTTGGACCCATTGTTTTATTGTGAAAGGTGTTGCGTCATGTGACCTCCACAGATGCATTAATGTCGGGGGTCAAATTCTGACCGAGGGTGGTTTTAAATGTCATTTTTGCCAATCGAGTGTTTTTAGATCAGCCTCTCAGTTTTCATTTTTTGTACTTAAAAAAAAAAAATTTAATCACATGGCGGGCCCATTCTGGCCCCCGGGCCACATGTTTGAAACCCCTACTTTTAAGTTATGGATCTTATGTTTTCAACACGGCGTCGGCGAATTGAGGCGTGAGCGATTCCGCACGTCAGCGCCGCC
This sequence comes from Blennius ocellaris, assembly GCF_963422515.1. Taxonomy (NCBI): domain Eukaryota; kingdom Metazoa; phylum Chordata; class Actinopteri; order Blenniiformes; family Blenniidae; genus Blennius; species Blennius ocellaris. Next base: position 1,705,498 of record NC_137656.1, on the reverse strand, counting down.
GGCTCCGACAAAAGTATAATTGGGACGAAGCCGAGTGACGCCGTTCGCTTCTATGAAGAGAAGCTCAGGGAGGAATTAAAGCCGCTCTTCATCTCGTGATTCCTCCGCAACGCGACAAAGCCGCTTTTTGTTTATATGAAAACGTTTAGCGGCATTCTGATTAATCTGGAAAAACACTGAGCGCGGCGTCACCTGTACTTCTGAGACTCGTCGTGTTAAACGACGAGGAATTACCTGCTTTTTCTTCACGTCTGCACCGTTCCCCACTTTAAATTGTTCATTTTACCCCTTTTTTTAAAAAAACAACCTAATAAACATTATTGTCTTCTTACAATACTCTTCCAATATGTGGAGGCGTTTACTGTTTAATTTACTGTAACCAGCTGGTTGATGTTGGAAACGACGTAAACGTTGTCGTTTACATGTTGGAAACGACGTAAACGTTGTCGTTTACATGTTGGAAACGATGTATAAACGGCGTAAACGTCGTTTACAAGTTGGAAACAATGTAAACATTGTCGTTTATATGTTGGAAACAACGTAAACGTTGATGTTGGAAACGATGTAAATGTTGTCGTTTACATGTCGGAAATGACATAAACGTTGACGTTTACAAGTTGGAAACGACGTAAACGTTGTCATTTACATGTTGGAAACTGTAAAAACGACGTAAACGTTGTCGTTTACATGTTGGAAACGACGTAAATGTTGATGTTGGAAACGATGTAAATGTTGTCGTTTACATGTTGGAAATGACATAAACGTTGTCGTTTACATGTTGGAAACGACGTAAACATTGTCGTTTACATGTTGGAAACGACGTAAACATTGTCCTTTACATGTTGGAAATGACATAAACATGTCGCTTACATGTTGGAAACGACGTAAACATTGTCGTTTATATGTTGGAAACGACGTAAACGTGGTCGTTTACATGTTGGAAACGACGTAAACATTGTCGTTTATATGTTGGAAACGACGTAAACGTGGTCGTTTACATGTTGGAAACGACGTAAACATTGTCGTTTATATGTTGGAAACGACGTAAACGTTGTCGTTTACATGTTGGAAACGACGTATAAACGGCGTAAACGTCGTTTACAAGTTGGAAACAACGTAAACATTGTCGTTTATATGTTGGAAACAACGTAAACGTTGATGTTGGAAACGATGTAAATGTTGTCGTTTACATGTCGGAAATGACATAAACGTTGACGTTTACAAGTTGGAAACGACGTAAACGTTGTCATTTACATGTTGGAAACTGTAAAAACGACGTAAACGTTGTCGTTTACATGTTGGAAACGACGTAAATGTTGATGTTGGAAACGATGTAAATGTTGTCGTTTACATGTTGGAAACGACGTAAACATGGTATTTACATGTTGGAAACGACGTAAACATTGTCGTTTACATGTTGGAAACGACATAAACATGTCGTTTAAATGTTGGAAATGACATAAACATTGTTGTTTACATATTGTAAACGACGTAAACATGTCGTTTACATGTTGTAAACGATGTAAATGTTGTCGTTTGGTCAAGGCGTGGTGGAGGGTGGAAGTACGAGGGGTGGTGGAGGCTGGAGGGGATGGATGGTGGGGGCTGGAGAGATGATGGAGGGATGGTGGAGGGATGGAATGGTGGTGGAGGGTGAAGGGATGGTGGAGGCGTGGTGCAGGGTGGAAGTCCGAGGTGTTGTGGTGTTGAGGAGTGGAGAGTGGAGGGGTGGTGCAGGGTGGAGGGTAGAGGCTGCAGGGGTGGTGGAGGCTGGTGGGGGTGATGGAGGGTGGTCAAGGGTGGCAGGAGGGTGGAGGAGCGGAGGCCTCCACCCTCCGGTGGTGGAGGGCGGGTGGAGGAGACGGGCTCGGCGGTTAAAGGGTTAAGTCGCACGGCGGGTGGTGGACAGTGGTGGTGTCGGTGTGGACGGCTCGGTGGTGAAGGGGTTAACTCCCGGGTGGTGTTATCAGCCCGCGGCTGTAAAACGGAGTTTGAGAAGAAGAAAAAAAAGCAGCGCGGAACAAAGAAATCAGAGTATTTAAAGAGAAGCTCCGGAGCTCCGGCGACCGACCGACTGACTGACTGCTGCTGCAGCCCGGACACCTCCGCTACAACCCGGTCCTGGACCCGGACCCGGACCCGCACCTGGACCCGGACCCGCACCTGGACGGGCAGCATGCGGACTTCTCTGCTCTGCTGCGTCTTTGCGCTTCAAAGTCTCCAAAGTGTGCTGAGTCTGCCAGTCCAGGACCTCAGCAGGTACAAGCCGGAACCGGTGAGTCCATCAGGACCGGTGAGTCCATCAGGACCCGGGCCACCGGGACAGGGTCTGGGACTGAGACCGGGACAGGGTCTGGGACAGTTGTTCACTGTGACTTGTTGCAGAGACGCAGAACTCTTGTCTGCTGCAGTTTGTCCTGTTTTTGTCCCTCAGAGCAAAACTTTCAGTTTCACACACACACACACACACACACACACACACACACACACACACACACACACACACACACACGTGTGTGTGTGTGTGCGTGCGTGCGTGCGTGTGTGTGTGCGCGCGCGTGTCTGTTAAAGCCATGATGCACATTTTAAACGCTTCTTATCCAGCTGGTAATAAACAGTGTAACTTGCTGCTCTGACCGGAGGACAAGATGAAGACACCTTTTATTTTGGTCCCCGTCCCCCGCGGTGTCCTCCACGTTTACCAAAAACATCCATAAGGTCAAATAGAAAAAAAACCCCTCCAACTTCACGATATGTCTTCACAGGATCCATAACGACACATCTAATTTAACGGGTAAACAGTTTCACTGCACTGAGTTCGTCGTCGCTCAGCCTGTTTAAACTTTCTGGGTAGTTGAGTTCCACATGTTTGTAATAATGCTGAGTGTTTATGTCTTTGTGACATCATGACGGCTTTGATGGTTTCTTCTTCACTGGAGCCTCCTGTCAAACCGCAGAAACATGTCAGACTTCATAATGGCGCCAACGAAAGTTAGAATAGAAGGTTATGTTTTTGTCTGCATTAATTCATTTGTTTATTTATTTATTATTGGTTTGTGTGTATGTATTTTAACAACTTTTTCGCAAAAAAACGCTCACCCGAATTGCATGAAATATCCAGGGATGATTTGCAATCATTCAAGGACATTTCGAATAAATCCCCCCCCCAAAAAAACTGCAAAAAAAACCCTAATTGTTCCCATACAAAGCGGATGAGAGAGGCGCCTCATTGAGGAGATCAAAGGAGATTAGCGTCCGAGATTAGCTCGTTTCACACAGTGACAGCTATCGTAATAGTGATGCTAACTCGATTCCGCAAAGAAATGTGGCGTTGGCGAAGGTCTGCGCTCTACCGAGTGTAGCTCTGGTTTATTATAAATCCGCGGGTACTTCGGTAACTTGGCAGAAAAGACAAATAAAAAAGGACAATTGTTGAGGCCGTGGCGAGGCGTGGTACGGAAAACAGAATTTAGTGTTTTGTAAATTCTAAGCTGATATTTTATTCCCGCTGTACCACAGACGGAATGAGGAGCGTCCAAAAGAACATTTCAGAGTTTTCAGAGAAGAGTTTCTCCCCAAGTTCAGGGACAATAAGATGTAAAACTCTTTTAAGGCCTTTCTGAGTGCAGCTTGTTATCAGCGGTTATAGGACAGCTGCAGCCATTAACCAACTCTGCATCCACAACAAACGATTGAATCATGAAGGGCGGAGAAGAAGAAGAAAAAAAAAAAGCGTGAGCGTGAGACCGTGGAGCAGCTTGATTTCTGCATGAGGGAAGAATGAAGCAACATTCCTGTGAGAAACTCCTGCAGCTCCGCTCTGCACACATGTTCACCGCCGGGGGGGAAAAAACCAACCAGGACCAGGATCCTGTGCCGGGTCGGTCAGACTGCGAAGGTCCTGAACCTTCAGGTCCACAACCACAGTGACGCCAACAAACGTCTCATGTCCTTTGTTCAGGTTCTTCAAAGAGCTTTGACACGTTAGGAAGAGAAACTTTGCTGGATTTTTCCTGTTTTAACCATTGACTGGTGTATCCAGGGTGTAGCCTGTCCTCACCTGTCCTCACCTGTCCTCACCTGTCTTCATCTGTCTTAATCTGTCCTCATCTGTCCTCACATGTCCTCCCCTGTCCTCCCCTGTCCTCAACTGTCCTCAAATGTCCTCACCTGTCCTCATCTGTCCCCAACTGTCCTCACCTGTCCTTATCTGTCCTCAACTGTCCTCACCTGTCCTTATCTGTCCTCAAATGTCCTCACCTGTCCTCAACTGTTCTCACCTGTCCTCACCTGTCCTCATAAGTCCTCACCTGTCCTCACAAGTCCTCACCTGTCCTCATACGTCCTCACCTGTCCTCACAAGTCCTCAACTGTCCTCACCTGTCCTTATCTGTCCTCAAATGTCCTCACCTACCCTCACCTGTCCCAAACTGTCCTCACCTACCCTCACCTGTCCAGGTGTATCCTGTCATCACACATAGTAAACTGGGATTCGCTCCAGCGCCCTGCTACCCTGCACAGAATTAAGCAGTAAAGACGGCTGGCTGGATGGATGGATGGACGGATGGATGGATGGATGGATGGATGGATGGATGGATGGATGGATGGATGGATGGATGAATCTCAGCAATAAATCTTGTGTCAGAGTGGAGATTCATTTATTTTGAACATTTGTCACGATGAGCGTCACTGCTGGACGTTGTCCATAACGGGGGGACATTGAATCCAGAGAAGCTTTGTTACAACTGAGACATGAGCAGAAACAACATAAGGCTGGTGTGTGTGTCACTGCCTGAGGCCACGCCTCCTCGCGGAGCACGACTCTCCTGGAGATACACATCAGAACCTGAACCTGTGAGGACAACTCTTGTTATGTCTGCAGGTCGAATCACTGGAAAGTCTAATCTGCACTTTTATCCACGAGCTGGACTGTTGACAGAAGGAGTGAGAGATTACACAGGCCTGGACAGGCCGTGTGTGTGTGTGTGTGTGTGTGTGTGTGTGTGTGTGTGTGTGTGTGTGTGTGTGTGTGTGTGTGTGTGTGTGTGTGTGTGTGTGTGTGTGTGTGTGTGTGTGTGTGTGTGTGTGTGTGTGTGTGTGTGTGTGTGTGTGTGTGTGTGTGTGTGTGCGTCAAACAGTTGACTGTTTCACTGTTTTTGTCGATAAAAACTGAGTATTTATTTTGTTGACGTCCTTCCTGCGCTGTGATTGGCCGAGGACTGTGAGAGCGAAGGTGACATCAGAGGTCCGTCCTGCAGATGTGGGCCACAGCTGCCGAAGTTATAGCTGATTCACATAGTTTCTTTGTTAGTCGGCGGCACGTCGGATTCGGTGAGAAGAGAACGGGGAGCTTCCTGTCTATTCCCACCTGCCCCGTCACTTCCTGTCTGTTCCCACCTGCCCTTTCACTTCCTGTCTGTTCCCACCTGCCCATCACTTCCTGTCTGTTCCCACCTTCCCCCTGTCTGTTCCCACCTGCCCCGTCACTTCCTGTTTGTTCCCACCTGCCCCATCACTTCCTGTTTGTTCCCACCTGCCCCGTCACTTCCTGTTTGTTCCCACCTGCCCCGTCACTTCCTGTTTGTTCCCACCTTCCCCCTGTTTGTTCCCACCTGCCCCGTCACTTCCTGTCTATTCCCACCTGCCCCGTCACTTCCTGTCTGTTCCCACCTGCCCTTTCACTTCCTGTCTGTTCCCACCTGCCCATCACTTCCTGTCTGTTCCCACCTTCCCCCTGTCTGTTCCCACCTGCCCCGTCACTTCCTGTTTGTTCCCACCTGCCCCATCACTTCCTGTTTGTTCCCACCTGCCCCGTCACTTCCTGTTTGTTCCCACCTGCCCCGTCACTTCCTGTTTGTTCCCACCTTCCCCCTGTTTGTTCCCACCTGCCCCGTCACTTCCTGTTTGTTCCCACCTGCCCCGTCACTTCCTGTTTGTTCCCACCTTCCCCCTGTTTGTTCCCACCTGCCCCGTCACTTCCTGTTTGTTCCCACCATCCCCCTGTTTGTTCCCACCTGCCCCATCACTTCCTGTCTGTTAACACCTGCCCCGTCACTTCCTGTCTGTTCCCACCTGCCCTGTCACTTCCTGTCTGTTCCAGTCTGTTACCGCCTGTCCCGTCTGTGCTGCAGCCTCCTCCTTTTGATTGGAGCTGCAGGACGCCAGCCGATCCCAGCGCAGCATCGTCGGGGGGGGGGGGGGGGGGGGGGGGGTCCTGAGCTCACAGAAAGCGTGTTTGCTAGAGCAGAAAAGCTCATGTGAGCTAAAACAATAGAGCCCATTCAGAGCGAGCAGCTAATGAGAGCGCAGGTGGGAACAAACGGCGAGGATGAGGAGGACGATCACTTTTTCCGTCCGACCGGCTGAAGGGTTGTGGAATTCATTTAGGGGTCGTCCACACCAGGAAACCCGGTTCAGCTAAACGAGCTGTTACTGGCCTGTCGTCCATCGGAGGCGGTTTTAGAGGCGTGAAAACAGGTTTTGTTGAACCAGAGTGGGGAAATTCTAAAACCCCGGCTCATGCCGTCCAACCCCCCCGTGGGGAATGGACGGCAAAGTCTGCAAAGACGATCATCTGTGAGAAACAAATTATGTTATCGCCCCCCCCTCCCCACCACCATGGTCCGTGATGTCATCAAATGACCAATCAGGGACTACAAGCTAATGTTGAGCTACATGATGCTAAAAGCAGGACGAGTGCGGCCATAGACCTATAGAACTAGAATTACGTAGAGGTTTATGCTTCTAAAGTTCTATGTGCTCTGTCTTCTTCTGCATTTTTGGTGTGTTTGGTGAGTCACAGCGCCCCTAAAGGCCTGGCATGTGTACTACATGCCAGGGTTTTTTTGGGGAGAAGGCTGGGGTGAAAAAAAGTGTTTCTCATCGTGTGGATGTACCCTGAGGTTGTGTTGGTTTATTCCACCGCACGTAGATGATGTATGGTGGATCAGACCCCCCCCCCACACACACACACACCTCTAAACTGGCGCTTTGAACGGCGGCCTCTGTGAAGTCGGTGTCATGCTCACAGCTATGTTTCAATCTTCCAACCCCTTTGTTCACTTTACTGCACACTCTGTGTAATGGCTTTACACGCCGTCCTCACACGACAGATTTATGAGGAGCGTTCGGAGCGTGGCACACGGCTTTATTAAAGGCAGCTGCGTTCAAGATTGTAACTTCTGAAGCCACATGTTTCCCGTCCCCCGGTGTCGGGTTCGGGCCGGACTTGTAAAAAAAAAGTCTGTCCTTTCGGGGACATGAGCAGATCAACAACAATCAGATGGAGAAAAGAAAATCCTCTTAAGAAGAAGACCGGCGTCGTACAACAGTGCGGCAAATTGACGGAGAGGCCACATGCTGGTTTGACAGAGGAGGCTCATTGTGGACGAGTTCATGAACTCGACGGTGGAGACGAGACGAGTCCTAAAAAATCCAAAACAACAGAAATGTCCAACATTTTCTCAAAGTTCAACGGAGAGAAATGCAGTAAAGCAGTTGCACCACTAAACCTATTTTCTTGGGCAGATATGTGCAGTACGGTCGTTGGTATCTCCCCAAATTGATTCATTTTGTGAAATTTCAGCTCAATCTGCCCACTTTGCAGACGTAAATGTCGTAGGTACACTGCATGAATCATGGAATTGAAGTATGCACGTCGGTAGAGTAGGAGAATTAATCTCATGAGACAGTAAAGAAGTGTTGTACCCTGAAACTGAACAATCTGTAGTGTATTTCTTCAGCTGTTCCATTGGTATAGTCGATGTTTTTTCTTGCCACGAAAGTTGTAAAATCTCAAAATTCACATTATTCGCGACTCCCGACCGGGCGTAAGGTACACCCTGCATCCAGCAGCCAAGCAGCCAAAGGTCCTGTGATGGCTCTTTGAAGTGTTTGCTTCCGTTCCATCCATCCATCAATCGTCTGCGAGGGAGTATCGTCTTTACGCCTCGTTCGCCCACAAGGATGTTTGGGGTGAAAGGTTAAAGGACACAGTCTCTACCATCCCACACGTGTGTCCTCATTCTGCCTAAATGCAGCAGAGACTATTTGGTGTTTTTCAGTTCGGGGCTACGAGGATAAAATACCTTCTCAGTCACAAACACTCTTGTTTGTGTATTTCTATCCTTAAAACTCAACTGCAGTCGCGTGTCGGCGCCTCGAGATAAACATTGGTTTTAAGTGTCATTGTAATGTCGTGACAGCGGAAAAACAGCTGCCGTCGTGTTTACGACGCTTTTCTACGTCCCCAGAGCACACTGATATTTCTGAGTGTACATTATATCTCTGAGGTCTCACCTGGGGGCGATTGTTTTGTTGTTGTGCAGGTAGGGTTAGGGTTCTCTGACTGTGAGTCAGAGCTGCTCTGAAATGTCCCGAGGATTGTGTGTTCAGGGAAATCCTTCTGAGGTTTGCTGAGTCGGTCGCAGACGAGAGGCTGAGATTTAAATGTTTCTGTGTGATGTGAAATGCCTGAAGCCCCCGCGGCTAATGCACCTAAAGAAAGTGCTGAGAGCTTGAAGACGGGACGCAGTGAGGTCACCTGGTGCATCGCTTCTCAGCCCAGACTGACAGTTTACTGTGGGCGCCGTGTTTTGAGTGCGAGGTTAAAAAAAGAAAAGAAAAAACAAAAAGGAAGAGCTTATTGGAGCCATTTACAGGTTCGTACATGAACAAACATCAACCATGAAATCCACGCTGTGCCAGCAGCGGTAAATTATACAGGAACATCAAACTGAGTGAAGCACGGCGTTACGGCACGAAATTACTTTCTTTTTTGTATTATATTAAGCTGCCCCTTCCTTAAATATTTATTTATTTGTTTATTTATTTATTTATTTATTTGTTTATTTATTTATTTATTTATTTATTTGTTTGTTTGTTTGTTTGTTTGTTTGTTTGTCTGTTTGTTTATAATTGATTAATTTTTTTATTTACAATGTTATTTATTTAATTATTTGTTTGTTTATAAATTTATTTATTTTCATTTTTATTTACTTTTTTTTAATCTGTTTGTTTATAATTAATTAATTAATTAATTAATTTTTTTTTTTTTTTTTTTTTTATTTCCACACAGTGCTTGTGTGAACACAAAACAAACCAATGGAATATGAATTTGCAGTGATCCAGTTGATATTCTCCATCCATGACAAAGTTTTCTGCATGTGGACTTTTTTAAATATTTTATTTTATTTTATTTATTTATATGTATTTTTTTATTGAGCACTATTAGTACAACCTTTTAAATCCTGTATTCGGGAATTCCAGATGTTCACACCAACAACTTCTACACATATTTATTTCACATTAGTCCAAGCAAGTATAAATCAAATCTGCTCCTTTGATTGTCATTTTCTAACGTGAGCGCAAATAACTTTTGCAGGTTTGCTGGTCAAATTCTATTTTTGACTTTGAGCATGATAAACGGTGATTAAGCGGTGACTGTAATTATATTATTATGTAATAACATATGAATGTCGCTATGTTCTCTGAATTTAACTTTATGGATGATTCAAATGGCCTTTTATTGTATTTTTTTTCAGCAGTATGAACAAAAGGCATTATATCGCTCTTCTATGCGTCACCCAACACTCGTGTGCAGTAACTCAAGTCAGGCAGGCAGACGATCTGTCACAGTTACAGGAAGAGTTGCTTGGAGCGGCGAGAGATAAAAAGATGGAAGCAGATGGTTTATATCACCTTCCTCGGGCCGGTTGTTGATGATTTTCATCTGACAAAGCGGATTGGTGCAGTTAGACGGAGGATAATGAGGTATTTGTTGATGGAAACCGTTGCGCCTCCACCACCCCACCCTTATCAGACATTTTCAAATCTGCTGTGATCGTAAGCAATCCTTTGTCCCGGTTTTTTTCCCAATAAAAGCACATCCTTCAAAAGGAAACTTTATCTGTCCCGTCAAGTAAACACTCACTTCATAACTTCCTATCGTCCGGATTTGCTGCTATCGGGTTTAGAAGGCAGGTTGTTTTTTTCCCCCTCAACATCATCTTGATAGAAAACTGCTTCAGACTTCACTGGATGAAGCGTCACTTTTCCTCGGAGGTGGAAAAACGGGCTTTTTACCTGGAGATAACCTACAACACATCATTATACGGCAACAGATGATTATATAAATCCACAGTAAACATAATACTGCAAATCATGCTACTGCTGTAAGGCCTTTAAAAATAATTGCAGCATATTTTATAAAGTCAACAAAGCCAGCGGCTTCTATCTTTTCTTCTCTGTCTGTGTCCAAACTGTCGTTTCTTCCTGCAGAGCAGAACTGAAGAAAAAAACCTCAATATGCTGTTTTGTCCTCCACCGGTTCATCCACTGTCGTGTTGTGGAGGACTGGAGTTCATCGAGGCGAGCATGTCGTTAACTTCTTCTCCACCTCTTTGGATGGAGGCGCTCCTGAAATGGTTTTTTGTCATTTCAGGTCTCGGTTGTTTTGATCCTGAAGGTGTTATTGAGTCGCTCGTTGTTCTGACTCGTTCTGGACGGACTGACTCGTCTTCTCTGTCAGACAGTGACCCAGTGGGGGGGGGTGGGGGGGGGGGGGGTGCTAGGGAGGGAAGTGGTTGTGGTGGAGGTGTTGGGGGATGTTGTTGGGTGGGGGTGGTGGGGTATGGGTGTCAATGGGGTTGTGGTGGGTGATATCAGTGGAGGGTGGGGGTGGATGTCAGTGGGGGGTGGTGGTGGGTGATATCAGTGGAGGGTGGGGGTGGATGTCAGTGGGGGGTGGTGGTGGGTGATATCAGTGGGGGTGGTGGTGGTGGAGGGTGTCAGTGGGGTGGTGGATGTCAGTGGGGGGTGGTGGTGGAGGGTGTCAGTGGGGTGGTGGTGGGTGATATCAGTGGAGGGTGGTGGTGGGTGTCAGTGGGGTGGTGGAGGATATTTGTTGAGGTGGTGGTTGCGGATGTCAGTGGGGTGTTGGTGAGGGGAGGGGGTGTCAGTGGGGTGGTGGTGGGTGATATCAGTGGAGGGTGGTGGGGGTGGATGTCAGTGGGGGGTGGTGGTGGTGGTGGTGGGTGTCAGTGGGGTGGTGGAGGATGTTTGTTGAGGTCTTGGTGGTGGATGTCAGTGGTGGGTGGTGGTGGTGGATGTTTGTCGAGGCACTGGTGGTGGTGGTGGTAGTGGTGGATGTCAGTGGGGGGTGGAGGAAGTTTGTCGAGACAGTGGTGGTGGATGGCAGTGGTGGTGGGTGATGTCAGTGGGGGGATGTCAGTGGGGGGGTGGAGGTTGTTTGTCGAGGCAGTGGTGGTGGTGGGGTATTGGTGTCAGTGGGGTAGTAGTGGGTGATATCAGTCGGGGGTGGTGGTGGATGTCAGTGGGGGGTGGTGGTGGTGGTGGTGGTGGTGTTCTGTTGTTGGACTCTGTTCAGACGCTCCGTGTTCAGACTTGTTCTCTCTGAATACCGTTGTCAGACCCGCGGTGCCACTGCTGGCTCAGCTTGTCATCGCCGTAACCAGAAGCTGGATGTGTCCGTACTTGTAATGGATCCCCTCCGCCAGCAGCATCACAAACATCCGTCAGGCCCCGGAGAACTCCTCCGCCTCGTCACAGACTTTCTGCCCCCTCAGCAGAAATTGACAGACGAAGGGTGTCGGCACTTGTTCCGTCACGGCCGTCACGCTTCACTCTTCAGACGACCACTGCGTGGAGAGTTTTGGAATGGATTTTCCAGACGTGGCGTCTCGAACGTGAAAGTCAAAACTGAAAGGAGAAACTTGCTCAAGGTCAAAGTCACGACTCAAGACGAGTCCTTGCGATAACGCCTAACGCTGTGAAAACAACATGAGAGACGGTAGCAGCGTAAACACTCTGGATCAGCGCAACGTTCGACACTTTGCAGCTGACAGACTTCCTATATCTTCTTAAGTCGGATGTTGCGCAATCGCAATTTTCCCGGCATTAGACAGCAGAATGTAGAACCCTCTGCGGAGACACGGCCCGTCGTACGTCACAGGAAACCTTTAAGACTTATTTCGAAGTGTTTCAAGACGATTTGACACTCAAGTAGTTCCTTCCAGTAGCGATATAATCTGAGCTGATAAGTAACTCGTTTCTGGCCAAAGGTGACGTAGAGCCATCGGGACCTCTTGAGGACGATAAGCAGCCATATAACAGTGGACTTTGTTGTGTTTGTCCATTTTATATCGTGTAGGTGTCAGACCAGTGTCAAATATGTGTTTACACCTGGTGTAAGTAATCGCAGCAGGTTTTGCAAACGTCATCGTGTATGAATGAAGCCACGGGACTGCGTTCGTTTGTTTGCGTTCATGAATATCGTCACATTTTTGCTTTATTTACTGCAACGGAAATACCTTGTTTCCTATAATTGTAAATATGTCAGCGACTTTTGATAACTTTCTCCCGTCAACACGACCGACTTCATGGTTTCCACCTTTCAATTCACGTCAATTTTAATTGTATATAGCCAAATACAACGTACTCGTTTCTTACGACTGAACAATTCTACATGAGCAAGTAGAGGAAATGGTGGAAAGGGGAAAAAAAACAGGGTTTCGACATGAAGGCTTGTCCGAAAAGAAGAGAATTGGTGGCTTTAGTTTGGATCTGGGATGTTGAACCTGCAGGAAATCAGCCACATTTCAGCTTTTCTCCATGTGTGGGGTGACGGAGGTCAAGCAGGGGGTGGGGGTGGGGGTGGGGGTGGAGCTGGGAGTGGGAGGGGATTGGTCCTTTACACATTTGTTTTCATCTCCCACTTTAAAATCATAGAGGAGGCCCCCCCTGTGCACACAGCACTTCGAATTAGCCGAGTTTACGTTCATGACCCTGAAAGCCGACACTGGCCTCTCTGAGCTGTGAGTGGGATCAGGGTCTCGGTCTGGCGGGATCAGGGTCTCGGTCTGGCGGGATCAGGGTCTCGGTCTGGCGGGATCAGGGTCTCGGTCTGGCGGGATCAGGGTCTTGGTCTGGTGGGATCAGAGTCTCGGTCTGGTGGGATCAGGGTCTCGGTCTGGTGGGATCAGGGTCTCGGTCTGGCGGGATCAGGGTCTCGGTCTGGTGGGATCAGAGTCTCGGTCTGACGGATCAGGGTCTCGTTCTGACCGATCAGGGTCTTGGTCTGAATCTTGCTTTAAGGATGGAGGGAGGTTGACTGAACACGTTTTAGAACTCTGCAAATTTGGCACAAAAACCAAGACTCATCTGAATTTCTGTGTTTCATTGGTTTCGGACATGGGTGGGGAAAAAATGGCTCCACAGCGCCACCTTCAGATCTTGGACCATACATGTAAAGATCAATGGTTTTCACCACACAGTGGTGGCGTTGGCCACCGTACGCGGTGCCGAGTCCGTCGTGTTGAGTCTGCAAACTGGCTGAAAGCCGCAATACGTATTTGAACTTGCTGGTTTTTGTGGATTTTTTCTGGAGTAAAAGTGCTTTTTCTTCAAATGTTACAAAGACGGCAAACTGGCGCCGGTGGCATCGATGTCAATGTCACTATTTTCCACACTTTTAATAATTATTCCACCTTTTTTTAAGCTAGCCTGGTCCAGTTCGCTGCTCCGTGGTATATTCCGTGGTATATTCCGTGGTATATTCCGTGGTATATTCCGTGGTATATTCCGTGGTATATTCCGTGGTATAATCCACACGTCGTCTGTCTTTCACCTCGATAAGGTTTTTCTCTAGTTTATCTGCCAGGCGGCCCGATAAGAGCTCTTTGTAGTTTATTCATAATGGTGCTAACAAGCCCATTTAAAGAAAGTGTTCACAATATGAGCAGGACCCCCCCCCCCCCACACACCCCGCTTCCTCCCCCGCCCAGCATGAATAAGTGCTTTGTGCAGCAAAATAAGCAGCTGAAATCTCCTTTAAAGGGGAGGGGCTGGCCGGGGGTGGGGCTGGGGGGGGGGGGGGGGGGGGGGGGGGGGGGGTCTGCTGTTTGTTCTGTGATCCAGACCCATCAGTCACTGTGTTTCTGCAGTCTGGAGCACATTCCATGAATCCTGCTGGGTTTTGTTCCTCATAACCTACAACAACGACGCGACGGAGCCGTGCAGAGTGCAGCCAGTCCGCCTCGGTGCAGCAGCGCTAAGCTAGTCGCTCTGCTCCCCCCCCCCCCCCCCCCCCCCCCCCCCGGGAACTTCATGCACCTAATGAGAATGAAGGGGTTATTATTATTTTACGCAGATCGATGTCGATCGGGGCTCTGAACACATGAGCGTCTGCTCACCTCTTCTCTTTGGGTCGAGCGACATTCAGACATTGTCGACAAGTTACTTCCAGTGGTTGTTCATATTGATTCCTGGGGTATTTAGGGTGTGTGTGTGTGTGTGTGTGTAAGCTCTTAGCTATTTCCCGAATGGCAGAACGTCCCTTTTGTCCTTTTCCAGGCACATTTCCACATTTATCAGCAGCAGTGACGAGCAGGACGTTAGATATCTAAGCCTTTAGACTTCTGTCACGTTGGTCTTACACCAGGACACCACAGCGAAAACGAGTGTATAAAACAAACTTTGTTCACTTTTGGGGGCGTCTGTTTACACGAGTGACCCCAACCAGGACTCCCGTCACTGTGAGGACCTTCCCGATGGACGTCGGGCTGAAGCCCGCTCACGTCAGGAGTGAGGAGGGGGGGGGGGTTGAATATTTCCCTTTTAGTTTTCCACAGCTTGAAGAGACGCCGGGGCCGAAGCTCAGACCTCGTTAACGAGGAAGGCGAATGCTGTAAACAGCCGATCCCAACTTTGTACCGGAGAGACGATTAGAGAAGATTCACAGGAAGTGATGGAGGAGGGGGGGGATCGGCTCCACCTTCAAGCAGTCCGTTTTCCCACAGGTTGTTGAAAAAGAATGTCATGTTTGAGATAGGAGGAGGAGGAGGAGGAGGAAGAGCAGGCAGGGTGGAGGAGGAGGAGGAGGAGGAGGAGGAGGAGGAGGAAGAGCAGGAGGACTCTCCTCTGTAATTTTCCCGGCTGGAAATGAGCAGAGCCATTTCCTGTGGATGAGAGTGGATGGAGATAATGAGACCCTCTGGAGCCGGCCGTCCCTCAGACAGCAGCACCGGCCACCAGATTACGTCCCGAAACTCAGTTCAGCCGCTTCTCTCTGGGTTTTCTCTCCGAGCCGGTTCATTCTTTTCTCCCTCAATCCAAAGAGAGAAGGTTCCCGAGGCCCGACGTTCACCGACTGACTGACAGTCTGTCGGTTTTGTTCTGCTGCTTTCATGAGATACTTTAAATTCCACGATTGGAAACAAAGGGTACTCAGGTTTTTATTGCGTTTCAGAAGTCTCGACATGCTTCACGTTTACAGGACCGTCGACTTTATGGGACGGCGTCGCTGCGCCATGTGCCGAGTCAGCAGTTTTCACTGTGCAAGTTAACCACCAGGCCGATCCAACACCGTGTGGCGGTAACCCTGAGCCGGTAGGGTGAGAGACACAAGTTAAAAGTGTTAGCTTTAACAATTACAGGTGTTAAAAAGACGCCATCCATTGTTCTTCTGCGTCTGAGCGCCACACGCTGGCGGTTTGCTGGGATTCGGGGCCCCGGGGCACAGAAGACGCTGTTGACGGACGTGAAATATGGACGGTCCACCGATCAGCGCCGGGGTTGCCAGATTTGACTCAGTCTTCAGCCCAAACAATGTAAAACTGACACGCTTCAGAGAACGCGTCTCAGCCTGTGTAGAAATCATGTTAGAACCCTAAAACTATTGCACGTGTAATAAAGAACACACCATAAGCACACAAAAGTCCAAAATAAAGTTAAACGGTACGAGAACTTGGATCCCCTACTGGGGGATGCGTTGACATATCTGGCAACACTGCGTGTTAAATAAGAGCCGACAAAATCTAGATGAGGGGAAGAAGACACGGCTTTTAGCATCTTGGCGAAGCCGCTTCCTCCGGCGCTAATCCGTGACGTCTGTCGAGAAAAATATCCCATATCGCAGGGGGGTCAAACTGATTTTAGTCGAGGGGCCACATCGACCTGATCTGACCTCTGGAGGCCGAACAAGTCAAACATAACATATTAAACTGCAGATATGGACAAATGTCAAAGTCTTTCCTTCTTTTGATTCTTTTGTAACTGCAAGAATTTGCCAGTCTATTCTGAAATATACATATTGAAGGAAATGAGATATTATATTTGCAAAAAAAACACAAAAAAAAACCCTCAGTCATCTGTATCTGGATCTCGTATTTTTATTCAGGATTAAACCAATTTGTCATCATCTGGAAATTGTTTTGAGTTTACGTGTCTAAAGTGTCACGTCACATAAATTGGACACCTTTATTGTGAAAGGTGTTGCGTTGTGTGACCTCCACAGCTTGCATTAATTAATTCTGACCAAGGGCGGTTTTGAATGTCATTTTTGCCAATCTAGTGTTTTTAGATCAGCCTCTGTTAGTTTTAATTTTCATACTTTGAAAAAAAAAAAAAAATCCCATGGCGGGCCGGATTAGAGCCTCTGGCGGGCCGCTTCTGGCCCCCGGGCCGCATGTTTGACACCCCTGACATATCGGGTCTGGTGTGAAAAAATCCTAATAGGAAGCTTTCACACGGCATCAAACACGGTAAAGCAGTGACATAAACCCCCCCAATAACGTGGCAACTTGGAAAACCCGTGTTTAATTCAGAATAACACTGGAGCTGATGTTGCAGGTGGAGATCTGGAGGAGACGACTGACGTCCACTGCTGTTGCAGGTCCGTGAAAAGTTCCCCCACCTGAGGAAGAGGGTGAAGGTCCCCCACAGCCTCACCCCGGCCAGAGAGCCGGGTCCGCTGCTGAACTCCTCGAACACATGGAGCCGGCCCCGCTGCGGCGTCCCGGACTTCCCCCCCCGGAGGGAGGCGCACTACGCCGGCCCGCTCCGCCAGAGGCGCTTCGTCCTGCACGGGGGACGCTTGGACAAGACCGACCTGACCTACAGGTACAGCTCCCCCGCCGGCGTCCCTCGAAAGTCCCCGTTTCCACCAAGCAGAATTCTAACTCTCTATTCTAACCCTCTATTCTAACTCTCTATTCTAACCCTCTATTCTAACTCTCTATTCTAACTCTCTATTCTAACTCTCTATTCTAACTCTCTATTCTAACCCTCTATTCTAACTCTCTATTCTAACCCTCTATTCTAACTCTCTATTCTAACTCTCTATTCTAACCCTCTATTCTAACTCTCTATTCTAACTCTCTATTCTAACTCTCTATTCTAACTCTCTATTCTAACTCTCTATTCTAACTCTCTATTCTAACCCTCTATTCTAACTCTCTATTCTAACCCTCTATTCTAACTCTCTATTCTAACCCTCTATTCTAACTCTCTATTCTAACTCTCTATTCTAACTCTCTATTCTAACCCTCTATTCTAACTCTCTATTCTAACCCTCTATTCTAACTCTCTATTCTAACTCTCTATTCTAACCCTCTATTCTAACTCTCTATTCTAACTCTCTATTCTAACTCTCTATTCTAACTCTCTATTCTAACTCTCTATTCTAACTCTCTATTCTAACCCTCTATTCTAACTCTCTATTCTAACCCTCTATTCTAACTCTCTATTCTAACCCTCTATTCTAACTCTCTATTCTAACTCTCTATTCTAACCCTCTATTCTAACTCTCTATTCTAACTCTCTATTCTAACTATCTATTCTAACTCTCTATTCTAACCCTCTATTCTAACTCTCTATTCTAACCCTCTATTCTAACCCTCTATTCTAACCCTCTATTCTAACCCTCTATTCTAACTCTCTATTCTAACCCTCTATTCTTACCCCTCTATTCTAACCCTCTATTCTTACCCCTCTATTCTAACCCTCTATTCTTACCCCCCTTATTCTAACCCTCTATTCTTACCCCTCTATTCTAACCCTCTATTCTAACCCTCTATTCTTACCCCTCTATTCTAACCCTCTATTCTTACCCTGTATTCTTACCCCTCTATTCTAACCCTCTATTCTTACCCTGTATTCTTACCCCTCTATTCTAACCCTCTATTCTAACCCTCTATTCTTACCCTGTATTCTTACCCCTCTATTCTAACCCTCTATTCTTACCCTGTATTCTTACCCCTCTATTCTAACCCTCTATTCTAACTCTCTATTCTTACCACTCTATTCTAACCCTCTATTCTTACCCCTCTATTCTAACCCTCTATTCTAACTCTCTATTCTTACCCCTCTATTCTAACTCTCTATTCTAACCTTCTCCGCGACGTCCCTTAGCAACAATTAGCAACCATGGCGGCGGCGGCGGCGGCTCCAGGTGGAGCTGCAGAAGCGACTGATCCTATTCGCTTTAACAAAACCACATGTCAGATTTGTCGACTCCTCAGTTTTTTTTTTTTTGCTCCCCGTCTCCTTCCCCGTTTTGCGCGTACGTCCGTGGCAGTTTCACAGCGCACCCTATTGGCCTGGCATGTGTACTACACCCTTTTGAGACGTTCTCATGGTGCCGTGTGGACGTGAGGCTCAGTCGTCAACTAGTCCATAACTATGAGACGGAGCATTTCTTCTCCTCGTCAAGCGGTAATAAAACCCTTTACGACGCCACAGTTCAGAGTCAAAAGGGGGTCGTTTTTCTTTTTGACCCAGTCTGCGGAGGCGTGTTTTGGGGTCAGAGTGCCGCTGCCGCAGAATTGCCAGAAGCGCCGCGTTGCATGTGAGCTGCGACACGTCCTGACGGCTCCAAACTGAACGGAAGGGAAGGATTCAGGCGTCCCTCTCTCTTAACTCTCAGGGTGGTATTTCAGTTGTAATGGTGGATGATTTTTATTAAGGCCTCTGACGGCTCGACGTCGCCCCCCCCCCCCTCCCCCCCCGCAGGATCGTACGCTTCCCCTGGCAGATCGGCGAGGACAAGGTCCGCCGCGTGTTTCGAGAGGCGCTGAAGATCTGGAGCGACGTCACGCCGCTCACCTTCACCGAGATCCACAGCGGGAAGGCCGACATCCGCATCGACTTCACCAGGTGGGCGGAGCCAAACCTGAGAGTTCCCATTGGGTTGGAAATGGAATCAGCAAAGGTTAACATGGCGTTATAAACCGAGTGTGTGTTTGTGTGTGTGTGTGTGTGTGTGTGTGTGTGTGTGTGTGTGTGTGTGTGTGTGTGTGTGTGTGTGTGTGTGTGTACCGGCAGGTACTGGCACGGGGACAACCTGCCGTTTGACGGCCCCGGTGGGATCCTGGCGCACGCCTTCTTCCCTAAAACGCACCGGCAGGGCGACGTCCACTTCGACTACGACGAGTCCTGGACCCTGGGGAACCACATGGGTGAGTCCCGCCTCGTCTACCGAGGGCAAAGTGGGGGTCGCCCCAGGTCCCGCTGAGGGCGGAGTCACGGCAGCGCGGGTGGAGAGTCACCCGGATAAAGTCGCCGTGTGACCGTTTTCCTTCTTCTCAGAGGAGTCAGAGTAAGGAGAGCTGGCTGACTGACGAGTCAGCAGGTTGTGTCCTCGCAGTCTGCAGGTCACAACAGAAGCTTCTAACCAGGTGTACTACCCCCCCTCCCCTCCCCCACCCCCACCACCCCACCACCCCACCACCTCCTCCACCCACCCCGCAGGCACGGATCTTCTCCAGGTCGCCGCCCATGAGTTCGGGCATGTCCTGGGCCTGCAGCACTCCCGGGAGCCCGGAGCCATCATGTCGGCCTACTACTCCTTCTCCTACCCGCTGAGGCTGAGCGACGACGACCGGCAGGGGATCCAGTACCTGTACGGGGCTCAGCCCCGAGTCCAGCCCCCCCCGCCGGCTCCTCCCCCGGCCCCCGTCAACCCCGAGACCAACGAGATCGTCACCAGTGTGAGTTGACTGGCCGGCGGTCTCGTCGAGTCATAACGAGTCACAGAGTTTCACTGAGTCACAACAAGTCAAAGATTCTCACTGAGTCATAATGAGTCAAAAAGTCTCACTGAGCCATAACAAGTCAAAGATCTTCACTGAGTCATAACGAGTCAAAGAGTCTCACTGAGTCATAATGAGTCAAAGAGTCTCACCTAGTCATAACGAGTCAAAGATGCTCACTGAGTCATAATGAGTCAAAGATCCTCACTTAGTCATAGCGAGTCAAAGATCCTCACTGAGTCATAACGAGTCAAAGAGTCATTGAATCATAAGGAGTAACAGAGTCTCACTGAGTCATAATAAGTCAAAGAGTCTCACTGAGTCTTAACGAGTCACTGAGTCATAACGAGTCAAAGAGTCTCACCGAGTCATAACGAGTCAAAGAGTGTCACTGAGTCATAACGAGTCAAAGATTCTCAGTGAGTCATAACGAGTCAAAGAGCCTCGCCGAGTTTTCTATTTCTAAGATGTAAACACACCACAGTGTTTGATTCTTTTTGTTCTTTTTTCAAGGTGACTGTTTTTTTTAATCAAAAATAGTTTCTTTTCTTCCAAAAGTTTTCTATCCATTTCATTTTCTTTAATTTGATATCATCTGCCAGTTAATCGGAGCAGCTTCACACACCTCAGGTTGGTACAAAGTGTAGAATGAGTTCCGACGTCACTCGTTTTGTGTGATCGTCCATCCGACCTCGTCTCAGTTTACCTCAAACGGCTCAAATCAATCAAGGGAATCAAAACAACTCAGACGTTTCTCACATCCCACCGCCGCTGAAGTGTTTTGAAGTGTGTGCGTGATGTTGTGTTTCGCAGCCTGACGCCTGCCAGACGGACTTCGACGCGGTGTCGATGATCCGGGGGGAGCTCTTCTTCTTCAAGTCGGGCTTCGTCTGGAGGATCCGGGACGGCCGCCTGGAGAGCGGCTACCCGGCGCTGGCGTCCCGTCACTGGAAGGGGATTCCCGACAACATCGACGCCGCCTTTGAAGACAAGTCGGGGAACATTTGGTTCTTTCAAGGTGGGCGGCAGCGCAAACGGTACAAGGGGTCTGAAACTACCTGTGAGAATAGAACTCGGTGACGGAGGGAAGACTTGCTCGTACTCAGACCTCCACTGACTCGCTGGTCCCTCATTCAGCACAGACACTTCTGAGGGGTTCCGTCTTCCTCCTGTTTAAAACCAGCAATCGTACGTTTATAGAACAGTCTTATGAAATGGTTGAATTGTTTATTCAATAGTGTGATACTCTAAATAGTAAAGTGCAGCTGGATGCTGAGAAACACAATCACCTTCACCAATGAAAGTTGTGCCGAGAAGGTTATATTTTCATCTGTGTATTTATTTATTGGTTTGTATGTAAGTATTTTACCAATTTTTCGCAAAAAATATACTACCCAAATTGCATGAAATTTTCAGGAACGTTTCGTCATCAGCCAAGGACCAATCGATTAGATTTTGAGATGTTAACACCGAACCGTTTCCGAATAAATCCCCCAAAACTGCAAAAAAAATGATACAAAGCGGATGGGAGAGGCACCTCATGGAGATCAAAGGGGATCAGCGTCTGTTGCCATTGAGACCCCACTCAGTGTTTCACACAGTGATGCTACCTGAGCTACCTAATACCTCGATATCTCCCTCGATACTAGTGGCTATCATGCTAGCTAGGCTAACTCGATTCCGCACCCAGATGTGGCGTTGGAGAAGGTCTGCGCTCTACCGAGTGTAGCTCTAGTTTAACTTGTGAACATGCGTTTCCCCCACAGGAGAGAACTACTGGGTGTTCGATGCGGAGATGCAGATCCGCGGCCCGGAGTCCATCAGGAGACTGGGTCTGTCCGTCTCCGGGATCCAGGCCGCCATGCGCTGGGGCCACGACCCCAACTACAACATCTACTTCTTCGTGTCGGGAAGCTACTGGAGGTTCAGCCCCCGGGAGAACCGGGTGGAGTCGGCCTACCCGCACAGCATGCGGGACTGGAACGGCATCCCGAACGACGTGGACGCTGCCTTCAGGGACGTCTACGGTAAAGACAGAGATAAACGAGTCGCCGCTGGAATCAGTTACTGGATCAGACTCTGGACAAACACGTTGGCTTGTAACTCCTCCTGACGGTTTTGATTTAGTTAGACGATCTTTTTCTGAACGACTGAAAAACGATGAATCCAGTGTTCATTGCAGGAGAGGAAACGAAAACCTCATGAGACAAAAAAAGACTTTTGGTCACCTGGACAAATATTATACCTGCAGCCCCATGTGACTCTACATCCTCCGTAGTGACTCTATAGCCTCCGTAGTGACTCTACAGCCTCTGTAGTGACTCTATAGTCTCTATAGTGACTCTACAGTCTATATAGTGACTCTACAGCCTCCGTAGTGACTCTACAGCCTCTGTAGTGACTCTACAGTCTCTATAGTGACTCTACAGTCTATGTAGTGACAGTACAATCTGTTTGCAGTGACTACATCCTCTATAGTGACTCTACAGTCTATGTAGTGACTCTACAGTCTCCTTAGTGACTCTACAGCCTCTATAGTGACTCTACAGTCTCTTTAGTGACTCTACATCCTCTATAGTGACTCTACAGTCTCTATAGTGACTCTACAGTCTCCTTAGTGACTCTACAGTCTCTATAGTGACTCTACAGTCTCCTTAGTGACTCTACATCCTCTATAGTGACTCTACAGTCTATATAGTGACTCTACAGTCTCCTTAGTGACTCTATAGTCTCCTTAGTGACTCTACAGTCTCTATAGTGACTCTACAGTCTCTCGTTCCAAATGTTCTATTTAAAGTAAAGAAAGGCAGAATAGTTGTTCCAGTAAAGTCTCTTGTCTTCATTGGAAGGTTTTCTTGGCAGAACGTTTTCGTCTCACGAGGGACACGTCTTGACGTCTCGTCTCCGAGTCTGATCCCGTCTCTCCCTGCAGGTTACGCTCACTTCATCCGAGGACGGCAGTACTGGAAGTTCGACCCCGTGGGCAGGAACTCTCTGGAGGGCTACCCTCGCCACGTGGGCGTGGACTTCTTCGGCTGCAGGGGCGTGTGATTGGTTCCCGCAGGGCGTCGCTCCTCCATCCTTCTTCTCAGGAAACACAAACCGAGCTTCATCCTCCGTCTGCTCTGCAACCTATTTATTTTGCACATCCGGTCGCCCGGAGGCCGCGAGGGAGAACCGGACTGGGCCGTCTCACCCCCTTCCCTCCAGCCTCCTCCAGACCGGCTCCACAGACTGAAGCACTGTGGACCTTCTGGCTCCCGCCACCTCCTGCTTCCTGTCTCTACCTGGTCTGCCGACGCTTTGGAGCCTCCGGGGCCTGAGAGGTGGCGTCAAGCTGGAAACGCCACGCTGCAGAGCTCTGCCATGATGCTTTACACCTGGAGGGTTCCTCACCTGGAGGTTCCCGAAGGTTCCTCGCACTCACCTGGAGGTTCCTGAAGGTTCCTCACACTCACAGGAAAGTTCCTCACACTCACCTGGAGGGTTCCTCACCTGGAGGTTCCTGAAGGTTCCTCACACTCACCTGGAGGGTTCCTCACCTGGAGGTTCCTGAAGGTTCCTCACACTCACCTGGAGGGTTCCTCACCTGGAGGTTCCTGAAGGTTCCTCACGCTCAGCTGGAGAAATTGACATGAAGGCTTTCGTGACAGACTTGAGCACCAACGTGGACGATGATGATGATGATAACGATGATGACGATGATGATGACGATGATGATGATGATAACGATGATGACGATGATGATGACGATGATGACGATGATGACAATGATGATGATGACGATGATGATGATGATGATGATGATGACGATGATGACGATGCTGATGATGATGACGATGATGATGATGATAACGATGATGACGATGATGATGATGACGATGATGATGATGATGACGATGATGATGATGATAACGATGATGATGATGATGACGATGATAATGATGATGATAACGATGATGATGATGATGACGATGATGATGATGATGATAACGATGATGACGACGATGATGATCCTTTGCTTTTCATGTTTGTGAAGATGAAGGTTCAGTGTGAGGACCTCACTCTCCTTTCAGTGAACGTCCTGTAGTTGGCTGCACACCTCCTGCAGGTGCTGCACCAGCTGTGGTGCAGCTGTGACGGCGGTGCTCCGTCCTGCTCCGTCACGTTGGTCAGCGAGGCGTTCAGGGACTTCGGCTGCTGCTCAGTTTCTGCTTCACTTCGTGTTTCAGGTTTAACTTGAGTATCTGGACCTTTTTTTTCTCCGCCGCCGTCATTCATAAATGATTTCACTCAGCGACGTGGAACCGACCGGCACCGCTTCAGAACCAGTGCTTGTACACAGAACTCACTTCTGGGGTCCAAACGCCTGAGCTTTTTATTTAAGTTATGTTAGAACGGAATATAAGAGCAGATCACAAACACACAAACACAACAGCTCCTGTAATGTTTCAGTGTGTGTGTGTGTGTGTGTGTGTGTGTGTGTGTGTGTGTGTGTGTGTGTGTGTGTGTGTGTGTGTGTGTGTGTGTGTGTGTGTGTTCAGTGCAGGACACTGATGCGTGGCAGCATCCACTCTTTCCTCAGTCTGTTCATGTTGTCTTACTTACTTTTAAGTGTTTCTTTTATTTTGTTTTTTTTAATCGCTGAACTCAAACATATTTATACGCAAACACGTTTTTAATCAAATGTAACCTGTACCCTGTACATTGAACGTGATGAACGTTGCATTATTCCCTGTGATTATGAGCTACGTATAATAAAGTGCTAACACTCGTATGGATCTGTGGGTCGATTCCACTGAGTGAAGCTCAGTCACTTCTGCTTCCATTCTGAAAATCATGGTTTCATTTATGTACATTTACCTCGTCTCACTCCAAATTGACAAAGCTAAAAAAAAAAAAAAAACTGCGGATAGTATACATAAACTGAACATAAACTGAATGAACACACAATTGATCTTAAAATACAGCAATTTCCACTGAAAATGGAAGGATTCCGCCATTTATTTATTTATTTTGCCAACTTGGTGATCACGTGACCTGAAACGTACAATTTACTCACAATTTCAGAGAATTTTTTGTGAAACAACTCCGTTGTTGCACTGTGGATCTTTTTCTCCCTTCTACCCAACACCACAGATTTTTTACATTTAATCAGATGTAGCAGTGACTGGTCCCACACATCTCGTCCACCACGAATCTGTTTCAGCCTTCAAAGGGATCAAAGTGATCAAAGTGATTGTGTTTGACACATTCTGGGTTCGTTCAGGTGAGTCGGTGTGACAGGAGGTGCGAGAAGCTTAATTTGAGACAATTATCAAGAGGAACAAAACCATATGACACTGAAGACATGCAGACAGATACTAGATATATGAAAAATGTGTAGAATATCAGTGTCAAATGACAACATGTGAAAGTTACATTGTACAGGATTAATTAAAAACAAAAACAAAAAGATTCTGAACTCTCATCTGTGGATGAGACTGAAACTCCGTGACACTGGAAACTTTTCTTTTTCAGGGTTCAAGGTAGCATCACATGTTCTTCCCTTCTGGACTTTTTAAATATATTATTATTTGTATTATTATGATTAACAATAGTATTGTTGTTATTATTATTCATATTATTAATATTATTGTTGTTGTTATTATTGATTAATAATAGTATTGTTATTATTATTATTATTAATATTATTCATAATATTATTATTATTGTTGTTTTATTATTGATTAATAATAGTATTGTTATTAATAGTATTATGATTAATAGTAGTTATTATTATCATCATCATCAGTAGTTGTAGTAAATATAAATTTCTTGTTAAATAAACTAAAAAAAGACCCTGATGAAGTGACCGACGTACCAAAGGTGAAGTGATCTTCATGCCGATCGAAGGACAGGAAGGACGACCTTTGACCCCGTCGGCAGTCGCAGTGGTTCTCGGGGCACCGGGGCGGCTGGGAAACACGGCGGCGACTCATTGAGGGTGTAAACGAGGATGTCTGGACGTGGAGCTGCTTCACATTCCTCTGTAACGACGGCGGCGTGTTTACCTCGAACCGCAGCTCCATCGCACTCCGACAAGGCGTAAAAGGAAACGTACACGTTCCCTCGCGAGCGCCGCGTTATGTAGCAACGATGCAGAACGTAGTACATTTTCAACTCGTTATGTAATAATGTTGCATTTTGTGATAACTTGTTACATATTGCAACAAATGTGTTCCACTTCATTCTTTAAAGAAAATGTCATTTGGTCTGTCGTGTAATGAATTTTGTCTTTTATCCATATTGATGGTTCCGTTTGAATGATAAGAAAAAAAAAACGTCCTGCCAACATAACAATGGTTCAATGTGGGGCTCCAATTTAAAATACAAATAAGAGATTGATTAGTGCCACTGAGTGCATTTAATCATTTAATCCGCATTTTGTCACAACTGTTGCAAAATGTAACAAGTTTATTACAAAATGCAACAATTGTTGCATCACGAGTTGAAAACGTGTAACATCTTCTATTAAAACACTGGATCCTTCCTGCAGGACCGGAACAACCAAGAACACCATGTAGGAAGGAAACAATCATTTTAAATGTAAAACAAAAACATAATATTCTTCATATTTAGGGCAATATTGAGAAGTTTCTAAACGATCCTGAGAAAATATAAAAAACCTGCAGACACTTTATCACAGTTCCATTTAAAAACAAAATACTATTTCTCCACCGTGGAAGTAGAAGAAAATGTTGTCCCACGTCAACGTCTCTGCAGAGACAGATCCAGAGTCCAGCTTTGTTTTTTAAATTTTTTTTTTATTTTTCTATTTTGTAAGAATTATTCAAATGTACAAAAAAAAAAAAGACAACAAATACAACAGAACAATATATTATCTGAGACGGGCGGTGGTTCTCCCTCTGTGGTCATAAAGAGTCAGTGGTCTCCTGGCTGAGGGGGGGTGGAGGGTGGAGGGTGGAGGGGGGGTGGGGGGCGCCCCAAAACTCAAAATCCATTAAAAATAAACAAAACAAAAAAACTAAACCACGAAAGACACGACGCTGACGGAGATCCTGAGCAGGCGACATGTCCATCGGCAGGTGGAGGAAGGTGGAGGACAATGAAGGGAATGTGGTGGAGGAGGATGATGATGACGGAGGAGGATGGAGGTCACAGTTGGAGCTGGAACCGCTGGTCCAGGCTCCAGCGGGGGTGGGGGTGGAGGTGGGGGGGGGGTTACCAGGCAGGTGCCGTGTTCGCCAGCCGCCTCATTCGCCTGCAAAGCAAACGGGAGACGAGTCAGAGACCGTCCAGAGACCAGGACGGAGGACGCAGGACGGAGACCCAGGTCTGTCTCCTCCGAGGTCGTTTCACTCATCTTGTTTTTTTTTTTTTTTTTTTTAAAAGGCGCAGCCAGAAGGTGGCGGTAGGACTCACCTGGTGTTCCTGTCCTGGTCTCTGATCTTCTTCTCCATCTCTGCATCCGTCAGGGTCTCCAGCAGGGGGCACCACTGGTCCGCGTCCCCCGTGTTCCTGATGGCGATCTCCACTGTGGGCAGCGGGTTCTCACTGTGGACACACACTCTGGTTTACACGACTGCGTCTCCTCCCGTCTATTCACATCTGTGTGTGTGTGTGTGTGTGTGTGTGTGTGTGTGTGTGTGCGCGCACCTGAAGGCGTAGGTCCTCTGGTGCCAGCTCAGCTGCCCCCGGATGCTGTAGGCGATGGTGGTGACGAACTCTCCTCCCAGGCCGAGCTCCGAGCAAAGCTTCAGGGCGAACTTCTCCGGGGAGTTCTCCCTCTCCGACATGTCCCACTCGAACTGGTCCACCAGAGAGATGTTCCCCACGTGGATGTTGAGCTGGAGAACACACAACAGTGGGGGGGGGGGGGTCGTCAGAAGGGGGAGAGGTTGTTGTTTTTTGTTTTTTTTGTTCTTGCTTTTGTTTTTTTCTTTCTTCTTCTTTTCTTTTTTTTGTTTTTGCTTTTGTTATCATTGTTGTGATTATTTTGTTTTTTGCTCTGTTGTTGCTCAGACTGGTTTCATCTCATGGCAGTTCGAAAATATTTGGATCACTGTGATTACTGTATTATAAAAAAAAAAATAAAAAAAAATAAAGTAACACTAACAAGGGTATTGTAGGTATCTCCCCACCCAGTCTATCTATCTCTCTCCTCTCCTCTCCTCCATCCTTTCACCCCAACCGGTCCTCAGAATTCCTCCACCTCTGACTCTGGTTTCAACAAAGTTTCTCCCTGATGAAGGAGTTTTTCTTTCCACAGTCGCAAACACACCTGCTTGCTCATGTGGATCTGTTGGGCTTTTCTATTTTCTCTATAAAAGCACATTGGAATGACTGTAATGTATTTAAAAATGTCTTTTTTTTAATTAAAAAAAAAAAAAGAAGAAGAAGGGTGAGAGGTTGTCCAGGTGGGGGGGGGGGTCGCTGCTCCTCACCTTGATGATGACCCTCTGGTCCGTCTGCTCCTCCAGGAGACTGTCGGTGGGGTAGGACTCGATCTGCTGGCGGATGGCGGAGGCGATGGCGGGGACGAAGGCCAGCGGGTTGAGGTCCAGGTCGTCGCACAGGATCTCCGCGAACATCTCGGGGGTCATGAGCTTCTCTGTTCAGGACAGGGGGGGGGGGGGGGGGAGGGGGTCAGGAGGAGTAGAGCAGGAGGAGCCGAGCAGGAGGAGCCGAGCGGGAACTCACCGTTCATGTTCCAGGTGAAAGCGTCACGCAGCTTCTGGCCCTCGATCTCCATGTCCAGGCGGATCGGGACCAGGACCTCGGACTGGGTGGCGTTCTCGTGGATCACCGCTGGGTCGTGGTCGTCGAAGCTGAGCAAGCAGACGGGGGGGACAGAAGGTGAGGGTCTACAACGACGACGCGCCGCGCTTCATGGACCCGGACCGGATTCCCAAACAACATCTCAGTTACGACCCGGTACGAGAAACACCGATCGCCGTGGCAACGGCCTCTGATCTCCTCCGTGCGACGGAGGAGTTAACGACCGTGAGACACGTTGACTCATTGACAGACGCTGGCGGTGGACGGCCTCACCACAGGGGGAAGGTCCTCTTCTTGTCGCGGCCCAGACGGCTCCGGTTGATGGTGGTGGAGCAGGGGACGGCGTCCAGGTGGTGCGAGCTGTTGGGCAGCGTGGGAACCCACTGACTGTTCCTCTTGGCCTTCTGCTCCCTGGAGACACAAACACTCATGTTCTGGGACCGGAGCAACTGGAGGAGGGCCAGAGGGGGCAGTAGAGGGCAGTAGGAGACAGTATGGGGCAGGAGGGGACAGTAGAGGGCAGTGGAGGATAGTAGGAGACAGTAGAGTTCTGTAGGGATCAGTAGAAGACTGTAAAGGGCAGTAGGGATCAGTAGGGATCAGTAGAGGGCAGTAGAGTGCAGTAGGGATCAGTAGAGTGCAGTAGGGATCAGTAGGAGACAGTCGGAGACAGTAGAGTGCAGTAGGGATCAGTAGAGGGCAGTAGGGATCAGTAGGGATCAGTAGAGGGCAGTAGGGAGCAGTCGGAGACAGTCGGAGACAGTAGAGTGCAGTAGGGATCAGTAGGAGACTGTAAAGGGCAGTGGGCAACAGTGGGGATCAGTGGGGATCAGTAGAGGGCAGTAGAGTGCAGTAGGGATCAGAAGAGGGCAGTAGGGATCAGTTGGAGACAGCAGAGGGCAGTAGGGGACAGTAGAGGGCAGTAGGGGACAGTAGGGATCCGTAGGGGACAGCAGAGGGCAGTAAGGGACAATAGAGGGGTTGTATGGGTATCAAACACTGCCCCCTCATATCATCAGGGGTATTACTGGGCTAAATCCCACAGTAATGGAGACAGAGGATGGACAGAGGATGGACAGAGGATGGACAGAGGATGGACAGTCCACGTCCGTCTCAGGACTCACCTGAGGTAGGCCGGCGGCTCGGTGCTGATGGACACGGCCTTGTACTTCTCGTCGTTCCCCTCCAGGATCTCTTCCACCTCGGAGGCCTTCAGCAGAGTCACGCTGGTCGCCAGCTGGGTGTAGCCATGATCTGGAGACGTTCAAACCCACGTCACTTCAAAACGTCCCCCCAGAACCGGTCCGACGTCACAGAGGACGGACGCTCTACTGACCGTGAGACGACTCCACGATCTTCTTCCGCTCTTCTACAGACGCCAGTTTCCTCCATAGCGACGGGTAGCGTTTGTACAGGGAGCCCCGGAACATCCGCAGGTAGTTCCCCACCTGAGACAGACGGAGACACCGGGACGCCATGAGATCGGTCCGGACCACAGAGACAGCATGTCTCCGTCTCCAGACCACCAGGACTTGTCCCGGTTCAACGCACACTTTTTATCAATCTTCTGAAAATAGAAGTGAGACTTTCAAAACAACCAGAGAAACTCAGTCATCCTGGAACCAGCTCAGGGAGGGCAACATACTAGTTAAATAGTTTAACTAGCTTATGACATGTCTGAGGAACTAGTTTACTCACCTGACAGGGAAACTAGTTTACTCATCTCTCTCTGAAGTTACTCTCTTCAGAATGTAAACTAATTGCTATTTTTTCATTGATCAGCTAGTTAACCTTCAGTACTAGTTAACCTTCTTCGCTGATCAGTTGGTTAACCTTCAGTACGAGTTCATCTCTATCACTGATCAGCTAGTTAACCTTCAGCACGAGTTAAACTCCTTCACTGATCAGCTAGTTAACCTTCAGCACGAGTTGACCTCCTTCACTGATCAGCTAGTTAACCTTCAGTACGAGTTAAACTTCATCACTGCTCAGCTAGTTAACCTTCAGTACGAGTTAAACTCCATCACTGCTCAGCTAGTTAACCTTCAGTACGAGTTAAACTCCATCACTGCTCAGCTTCACTGATCAGCTTGACTCATTCATTCCTCCAGGACAGACTTCATCCAGCCTGGAAACAACTCGTCTCCCGCCCGGTGTCCCGGTAGATCCCGGTGGCTCTAATAGAAATATCCCCCAGTGGATCCCGGTATTTAAAAACAAAAACGCTCTTCTGGGTGAATTAAAAGTGTCTTTGTGTCTCTGCGGCCTCTCCAGGGAAGCTAAGCTAAATGCTAGCTGCCGGTTTACCGACCCGTCTGTGAACACAACGGTCGTCCCTGCGCACGAGGAGCTCCACTGACCTCAGAACCGATCATGTAGAAGTCCCCATCCTCCTCCAGCTGGAACTTGACGGGTTTTTGTCCAAATGTTTTACTGAGCGCCATACTGAGAGAAACAAAGCTGCACACCGCTGCGCATGCGCAACTCAACTCCTCGGTCTGGCGCTTGAAAGTGACGTAGGCAGCCGAGAAACAACATCAGCAGCCCCGTCGGCGCCTCCAGCGGCAGTAAAAACAGCAAAGACGACAGTTTTCTTCTTTTAAGCCTGGTTCTTCAGGTTTCCACTTGTTAAAAATGTGTTATTTTTTTCCACCTTCGCTTGCGGCTCAGGTGGAAATGTTGGTGTTTTCTGTAAAAGTGAGATGACCGTGTTCTGTGGCTGCATAAATACAATTAATATGAATGGATGATGTGCAAACAAACATCTTCATTTGATTTTGGAGTTTCACGTCTCAGTGTTTCAGTTATCAATGTTTTAGGATGCAAGTTATAACATATCAGCTCTGCATGAACTCCGACAAGAATGAAGAAAAAAAACAAATTTGACTCCTGCTACTTTTATAAACTCAATGTTTATTCATATATATACATGAATATATTAATCTATAACCGAGAAAGGAGAGAATCTACAATGCAAAACCCAAAAAGAAAAAAAAAATCTTTATATACAAATCAATAAATAAACAGGGACAATTGTTTTTACATAGGATTTGTGTGAGGGCGGACAAAAAGGGACAGACTGCATTTAGAAAAAGTTCTGAAATGCTTCTCAACATGTGGAAAATGGCACTCCAACACACACGCACACATACGCACACGCGCACACACACACACACACACACTGCACCAGCTGTTTCCAGCTCATATGGGACACAACATCAGGTCAAATCACAAAAGGTAAGTAAGTCAATGTCCACACAGGCTACGACGTCACATCAACACTCGCGGCGAGGGGGGGGGGACACCCCCCCGGGTGTCAGGTCCACTCAAGACCCAGGGGGTAAAGTGGAAAGTCTGCCTGTTCGATCCCCAGAAGACGACCGACACAACGGGACACCGGGACACGTGGACGAGCTCCAGTCCACCTGAAGACGACGGACGACGGACGGCGGTCACCTCTAACGACCAAAACACCAATGTCACTTTTTTTTTTTAACCACGTTCACACTTGTCTGGAGCCACGAGACACATCCGGCCGTCCCGGAGGACGGGGACGGGGGAGGACACGCTGCTGCGTGGAGACATTCAACTCGGGCCGTTTCACCTTTAAGAGCCTCGTAACTCATTATTTAGATTTCTCATTTACAAACTTCTTTTAAGTCGTCACAGACATTTTTTGTAGTTTTTTGTGTCACATCTGACCTTTGCAGCCCCTTTTTTTTTCTTTGTTTTTTTAGCAGGAGACATTATTGTTCTGAAAACGAGCCTTTTGTGTAAATAACATTGAGAAGAAAGATAAAATGTGCATTTTTTTTTTTGTCGTGTGGTTTTTAACGAAAGCTCGGGAAAAAACATGGCCGAAAACAGGATGTGGGGAGAAAACGGGATTATTTGTGTTCAGAACGTGGAGTCCACAGGCCGCCATTTCTTCTAACATGTAATAAAGGAGTAAAACCTTCTGAAACATGTGAAACAGATTTAAAAAAACAAAACAAAAAAGTGGTTTTCTCCGCGGACCTGCTGAGGACTTGTAAACTTCTCCAGGAGAAAACAGGTCGACACGAGTTCTCTGGGTACATTTGTTTTTTTCTTTTTGGCACATGATGGGGGGAAGGGGAGGGGGGGGGGGGGGGTCACTGCTCACCACCAGCATGTCCACACGTGTTTTACAGATGTTTACAACGTGTCCAGAGGTGCTGGCGTGACGGGCAGGAGTAAAACAGGTGGAAGCTCACAGTGTTCACCAGGAGGCTTTCTTTCTTTTTCTTTTTAAAAAAAAAAAACATGTCTCAAGTGGGACGACGCCCCCTTGCTGCTCGTCCGCATATTGCTTCCTGCTTATTAGGGTTGAGGGGTTTGTGGGGGGGGTGGAGGAGGAGGGGGTTAGGGGGAGGGGGGGGCTCAATCAATTTGATCCTTTTGGTGATGCACATTGAAACAAAAAAGGCAACACATGGTGGCAGTGCAGGCCACATCGACGTTTAGTGGTTAGAAGAGCGGAAGCGGAGGAAAGACCCAACCTGACACACACACACACACACACACACGGAGCCGGTTTCTCCTTTCGTGTGGATCCTCTGTTTTTGTGTTTTATTTGTTTTTAAATCAACTTGTGATGCGGAGGCTGAACGTGGCGGAGCCAATAGGTGCAGGAAGAAAGAAAAAAAAAAAAAAAAGTTGATATTGGACAGAAACGTGTGCTTTAGATGGGTCACGAACACACGACGGCTCCTGATCAGAGTGTCTCAGGGAGGGTTTTTCCTCGTCACACACACACACACACACACACACACTCTCGCCTCCGTGGAGACGGGCTGCGCTCTTTCCAACGAGGGGGGGGGGGGGGGCTCGTCAGGATGGACGAGCAGCACCAGAGAGACGCAAACAATGTCCAAAGCAAAACAACAAGAAAACAGAAAAAAAAAACAGAAAAACAAAATGAAAAAGAAAAAACAACCTATCAACAAAAGCTCACAGTTCATGTTAAAAGAAGATACTGCACAGATGGTGTTAACTGATATGTACACGTCTTTTTGTTCCGTTTTCAGCTCACTGGTCCTTTTTTTTTTTTTCCCCTCTTCAGCCGTTTCAGTTCATCCAGAGTCAGACGACGTCGGTCCCACGGTTGTTGTTCCACCTCCGTCTCCCGTCGCCTCCGTCTCCCCTTCAACTCTTTTGTCACATGGCGGCGCTCGAGAGGTCACGAGTTCAAATCCCCTCCGGGTCAGAGTCAAGTGTGGGGCCATCAGGGGCCACATGGCGAAGGCACACACACACACACACACTCACTCTCACGCACTCTCTCACACACACACACACACCAGTGCCTGTCGGTGTCCAGGTCGTGGGGGGAGGGGAGAGGAGGGGGGGGGTCAGTTTCCTCACGGCGCTGAGTGAGAGGCTTCAACATGTAAACTGTCGTAAACAAAATGGAATGAATCTGCAAATCAAGTGTCGTTTTTTTCGGGGTTTTTTGTTTGCATCCCACAATCCGTGGGGGCCGGCAGGTGAGGGTCTCTGTCTCTGAGGTGGGGAGGGGGAGGGTAGGGAGGAGGAGGAGGAGGGGGACCCCCCCCCCCAAACCCCCTCTCAGAAAATCCCTTTGGCGATCTTCAGTCCCTTCTGCTTCATGCGCGGCAGCGTGGAACTCGCCACGTTCTTGGCTCGCACCGGCCGCGCCGGCCCGCGCTTCTTCAGCACAAAGTCGTAGTTGGCAGTGGAGTTCATGGCGTAGAAGACGTTGGCGTTGTCCGGGATCCGAAGCTCTGCAGCGCACACACACACACACACACACATAGAGAAACACAGGCAGTGAGACTGACGTTCTCCAGATGTTCCGTCACGCTCAACTTATTTAAACTGAAAAGTCTCTTGACGTCGTCTTTCTGATGAATTGGTTAAACGACAACATTGTGGAATTAACGTTCAGATCGTTTCTTGACTTCTGTGGACAAAACTCAGTTCTCATGTTGCACCACACGGGGGCGCCGTTCTTCTTCAGACCCCCCGTTTCTACTTTTCAAGTGAAAACATATCCTCTTTTGCGTTTTCACTTCAGAAACGCTTCGTATTTACGCGGCAGCGCTCTGGACATGATGCACATGGAAAACCATGTACTTCTCATGTCGGGCCACTAGTGGGTGCTGCTGTTTAGTTTTTTTGTAATGAAGCCACACGCACATTTTTGCGTTTTCGCCTTGAAGCTACAGTGACTTGGGGTCATTATCCGCAGCTTTATCAAATCCAACTTTACTTCTACGGCACTTTTCATCACACAAAGTCACGTTTTAACAAACCGCGCTTGTTTCTACCTCTGGTGACCCGATATCAGTGACGTGGCTCGTTCGCAATGTTGTGTCGGAGGAGAAACACAGAAAGACTCGAACCTTTGTCCTCTGAGATTTTCTGCATGAGTTCAAACTCCTCGCTCTTCTCTCGCTCCAGGTTGTGTTTGATCATGGCCTTCCTGATGACCGCCGGCGTCTTGTCCTGGCTGGTCACCTGCAAACCAGCAGAGAAGACGTCCCCCGTGAGCCTCGTGCAACCGCCGCTCGTCACCTTGAAAAACAACTGTCCCTTGCAAGGCGCCCCCCCCCCCCCCCCCCCCCCCCCCGGCGGGGACGCTCACCAGGATGCTCTTGTACATGTTGCCGTTCTCCACGTCCAGGCTGACCCGGATGATGCAGCAGTCGTCCACCTGCTGGTTGTAGAGCGGCAGGGACAGGGTGGAGTAGTTGGACACGGCCGACACCGAGCGTTTGTGCGAGCGGGACGCCGACAGCGGCGTGGACGAGGACACGGAGGACGAGGAGGCGCTGCTGGAGCCCGAGGCCGAGCCGGAGCTGGAGCCCATCCCCGACGTGTCGAGGGAGGACAGCGACGTGCACTCCCAGAACTGTGGGGACAGAGACACGTGAGACACGAGGGACAGAGAGAGAGACACACACACACAGAGAAAGAGAGAGAGAGAGAGAGAGAGAGAGAGGGGGAGACAGAGAGACACAGAGACAGAGAGAGAGAGAGCGAGACACAGAGAGAGAGAGAGAGAGAGAGAGAGACAGAGAGAGACAGAAATAGAGAGAGACAAAGAGATAGAGAGAGAGAGAGACACACACACACACAGAGAGAGAGGGAGAGAGAGACAGAGAGAGACACAGAGACAGAGAGAGAGAGGAGAGAGAGACACAGGGAGAGAGAGACAGAGAGAGACACACACAGAGACAGAGAGAGAGAGAGAGGAGAGAGAGACACAGGGAGAGAGAGGGAGAGAGAGACAGAGAGAGACAGAGAGACACACAGAGACAGAGAGAGACAGAGACAGAGACAGAGACAGAGACAGAGAGAGAGAGAGAGAGAGAGAGAACAGAGACGTTACCGTGGAGGTGGAGTCTGCTGGTGGAGCTTCTCTTCCCAACACAGAGACTGAGAGCTTCACCGAGGGGGTCGAGGTCTGCAGAGAGAGAGAGAGAGCAAAAGAGAGAGAAAAAGAGGGAGAAAGAGAGAAAAAGAGAGAGAGAATCAGGATTTTATCACAGATCTTTGACAACTATTAATCTAAGTGGTTCATCATCAGCTGTGAGACAAAGGTGAGACCCCCCCCACACCTCCCTCTCTCTCTCCCCCTCCCTCACTCCCTCTCTCTCTCTCTCTCACCTTCCTCTCGTGCCCCTCAGGTGAGTCCGACAAGAAGCTGGCGTTGACGTCCTCCAGGTCCGACCCGCTGGAGCTGACGGAGGTGACGCTGAGGGCGTCGCCGCTGTCGCCGCCCCCCCCTCCCTGGTACGGCCGGTAGTGAGAGTGGTCGAAGGACTTGGAGTGGGACCCCGAGGCGCCGCCGGAGCCGGCCTCCGTCAGCTGCCGGCTGGACACACAGAGCGGAGCGGGTCAAAAACCCCCCAATCCGACAGGCTCAGCTCAGTGGGTCAGCGGGTCAACGTGAGTCCTGCAGCGCCCTCTGCTGGGCCACAAGGTGAACTACACCAAACTGGGCCCCGTCTGCCTGTGTGTGTGTGTGTCAAGGAGTCGTTTCCATGGAAACAAAGTTGGATGAGGTTTGACATGACATTGATGAGGGTGGAGGAGGTTGCCTGGAGGGCGGAGGACTCATTGGAGGACAAGACAGGACTCATGAGGACTCGTTCCAGCCGGTGCTTTTCACTCACTCGCTCCAGCGCTTCATGATCCCGCCGTTCTTCTTGGCCCGGAGCGTGTTGCTGGCCGACTCGGACAGCGGCTCGATCTCGCAGGACAGGTTGTAGCTGCAGGAGGCCACAAACAACAAGAGTCACCACCTCACAGGTCCACCGTCTTTGTTACACAGACGACGCAGATTCTGCCACCGCCAAAAGGAAAATCCACAGGACCGCTCGTAAGGTTTCACAGTTTACTTTTCAAAGAAACAAACAAAAAGGGTGGTGCAGAAAAAAAATGTCCAAAGGCGTTTTACAGGTTATGTAAGTGGTCCGTTAAATCCGGTCAGGATTAATCATCCAAGGTCTAACTTGTCTATACACCCGTTTAATTATTAGTCATTATTATGACTTAGTCATTGTTGTGGTTACTGTTGTTTTCTAAAATCATTATTGCTATTACTTATCCTATTCATGTTTAATTTAATTTAATTATTATTATTTGATTTTTTTCTCTTTTCTTTTGTTGTTTACTTTTTACTTTACATTCGTAGTATTTCATTATGATATTGCCGTCAGAGACTGGGTTCTATTGTTCTTGCTATTTTTATTGTTTTAAAAAAAAGAGAGAAAAGAAAAGGATATGATATGTACAATATCCTATGTGGACACTATTGTATTTTTCAACCAAAAAAAGATAAAGAAAGAAAAAAAGAAAAAGGGAGCGCGAGAGGTCAAAAAACCATGCGGCTCCACTCTCACCTGCCCGACTTCCTGTCACAGGTAACCCCCCCCCCCCCCGGAAGCATCAACAAACAGTTAAAGGTGCACAGGCACCAGAAAACACCAAACAGTTCTCCCTTCCCAAACATTGCAAATAATATAATAATTAAACTGTTATCCACTTAAATCAACCACAACATTTTAAATGATTAACGTATCACATTATTGCCCATCTGAACTCAAATACTTGTAATTCTCCTCCTATTTCCTACCAAATTAAACGTCTTACATTGCTGCTGTTTTAGATCAACTTAAATTATTGATCTTTTTAACCATCTCAGTGAACTGTGTTCAGGCTCCATCGGTCTTTTCTCCGCAGGAGACCGGATTCTTAGGCCTTTCCGACTGAATCGGGACAAACTAAAGTGGACTTGGACAGAACAAGGGTGAGGCGGCAGAAAGACGTCGGCGGTGAGATGCTGACCTCTCGGCCTCGCTGAGCTTCTCCACCCCGGCAAACCACTCCCTGAAGTGGCTGTCCTGAGTGAAGCTGTAGTTGTTGGAGGCCAACTGGAGCAGCTTGATCTGGGCGATCACCTCGAACTCCTGCGGGCAGAGAGGACGTGAGGACGTGAGGACGTGAGGACATGAGGACGACGAACACTTGCCATGAGAAACGACAAATCAGAACTTACCTTTCTTCTCTTCTCAAAGTTGATCAGACCTCCCTGGAAAGAGATGAAACAACAGAATGATGCACATCTGAGACGAATAAGGATCTGATAAAAAAATGTTTATAAACGCATATGACGGAAACACCAATGAGAAAATTATTTCAAGTTTGTATACATGCCTAACAAACACTAAGCCCCACTCAACGACACATGTCGAGGCGTCGTGGGAGAAAGGAGGAGGAGTAAATATACCAGAAGACGAGTGGACTTTGAAATGTAAATCTCAGTGGAAATGTGCTGCTTCTACAAGATGGAGAGAGTTCGGGTGGAAAACCATAACCAGGTATTTTATCACTCCATGTCAGAATCACTACGACGGAAACACCCCCGTCTGCTGGAGACGACGTGGGAATGGGACGGCCCGTCCATCAATCAACACTGGACGGACATTCATGGAACAACTGCAGGAAAAATTCTTAACTGTACATCTGCCTTTGAAATGAAAACTATGTTTTTTGGATGTGTACCACATAACTGGGAATAAAAAAAGATAAGTGTTTGTTTAGGGCCTTGCTGGTATAGCAAGCAAAACAACTATAACTAAGAAATGGTTATCCTCGGACATACCAACTTTAACATTATGGTGGGAAACCACAGTGGAAATCTAGAGGATGGAAGAGTTGACTGGTTGGTTAATGATAAACATGGTTGGTTAATGATAAACATGGTTGGTTAATGATAAACGTGGTTGGTTTGACGCATGTTGGGGTAAGTGGGCGACACACACCAACGCAAAAAGGCCCAATTACATACTTAAAATGTAGATTATAGTTAGTCTTTCCTTTTCTCTCTCTCATCTTTATTGTTGATATATTTTCTTTAATTGAGAATTAATTGTCATCTACTGGTCACTCCCTGTTCTACAATGTTCTGTATGTTTTATTGTGTCGAAATATAAAAACTCATAAATAAAGAATTAAAACAACAACAACAAAATGAATATTAATCTTTGGTTTAAAAAACAAACAAAAGGAAAACCAGGAGTGAGTGAAGCAGCAGACCTCGGTGTAGTCCTTCATGGCCGTGTCCATCATCACCAGGTCGGTCAGGAAGGTTCCCAGGTAGGGGATGGTGCCCTGCATCACCCCCTGTTCACACCGGACAAACACGTGTTTAAAAAACAACAGTCCAGAGACAAAACAACAACACTCCTGAAAACAACTGAAGGGACCGCAGTCCCTCCAGTGGCCAGCAGGAGGAGCCGACGCGAGGCCACTTGTGATGAAGGTCGGAGCGTCTCACCAGGTCCCTCTGCTGCTGGTGTCTCCGCTGAGCTCGCTTGGGATTAATTTCCAAAGTGGCAAACTTAGAGGTTCCCTCCTGCGGAGAGACGTCACGGGATTAGATTC